>NC_058408.1:88914672-89011175 GCF_002201575.2 Neomonachus schauinslandi
AGACGAAATCCAGGTCTCCTACTCCTCCGCCATCTTGCTCCGCCCCCACTTGTTTTTATTTTTCTTTTTTGTTTTGTTTTGCTACTGAATTGTATGTGTTTCTTATATATTTTGGATTTTAACCCCTTATCAGATATATGGTTAGCAAATATTTTCTCTGAATCTGTAGGTTGCCTTTTCATTCTGTTGACTATTTCCTTCGCAGTGTAGAAACTTTTTAATTTGATGTAGTCTCACTTATTTTTACTTTTCATTACTTGAGCTTTTGATGTCATATCCAAAAAATCATTGCCAAAATCATGTCAAGGAACTTATTCCCTGTGTGTTTTCTTCTAGGAGTTCTATGGTCTTATGCCAGTACCAGTACCATACTGTTTGATTACTATAGCTTTGTAATATAACTTGAAATCAGGAAATATGATTCTTCCAACCCTGTTCTTCTTTCTCAAGATTGCTCTGGCAATTTGGGGTCTTTTGCTGTCCCATATTAATTTTAGTATTTTTTTCTATTCTCAAAAATGTCATTGGAATTTTGATAAGGAATTAGATCTGTATATCGTTTTGAGCAGTATGGACATTTTAACAATATTCTTCCAATCTATGAACACAGAATATCTTTTCATTTGTTTGTGCCTTCTTCAATTTCTTTCATCAGTGTTTTGTATTTTTCTGTGTACAGATCTCTAACTTCCTTGGTTAAATTTATTCCTAAGTATTTTATACTTTTGGATGCTATTGTAAATGAGATTGTTTTCTTATTTTCTTTTCTGATAGATCATTATTGGTATAAGGAATTTTCATATGTTAATTTTGTATCTTTTAACTTTGTTGATTTCATGTATTAATTCAGTTTGTGTGTGTGTCTGTGTGGAGTCTTAGGGTTTTCTACATATAGGATTTTGTCATCTGTAAACAGATAATTTTGCCTATTCCTTTCTGACTTCAATGCCTTTTCTTTTCTTGTCTGATTGCTCTTGCTAATAATATATGACCCAGCAACCCTTATTTGGGATATATACCTAAAGAAAATGAAATCAGTACCTTAAACATGCATTCCCATGTTTATTGCAACATTATTTATAATAGCCAACTTATGAACACAACTTAAGTGTCTGTCACTAGACAAATTGATAAAACAATTGTGGTATATACGTACAACGGAATATTATTCAGCCTTAAGGAGATCCTGTCATTTGCAACAACATGGATAAATCTGGAGGACATTATGCTTAGTAAAATAAGTTCAGACACATAAAGAAAAAAACTACATGATCTCACTTATATGTGGAATCTAAAAAAGTTGAGTATATAGAAGCAGAGAATAGAATGATGGTTAACAAGGATGGGGAGGTGGAGGAAAACTGGAGGTGGAGATTTTGGTCAAAGGGTAAAAAGTTGCAATTACATAGGATGAATAGATCTAGAGATCTAATGTACAGCATGATGACTATAGTCAATAATCCTATATTGAATACTGGAAATTTGCTAAGATTGTAGATTTCAGGTGTTTTCATCATTAAAAAATAGTGACTATGTGAGGAGATATGTTAATTAACTTGACTGAGTAATTTCACTGTATATGTATATCAAATCATCATGTTGTATACCTTGTATAATGGTGTATTAAAGTATACACTTATATAAAGCTGTATTTTTATTAAAAATTTTAAAGATAAAGAATAGGTTAAAATTGGCTAAATTCATATATTCATTCATATATTCATTCAAAAAATATTTATACCTACTCTGGAGGAGTGGATCTAAATACTGTGTCACCTCAACTTTAAATAATTGGGAGTACCCTCTTTAGAAAAAAAGAATATATAATTATATTAAAAAATTGTGTACTGGACCATGGAAGGAGATCATGCAAATAGAGGCCATGAAAAATAAACTTCATTAACCTGATGATAACTTATCTCTTACTACAATGTAGGAGTAAAGATTTTGTATGCAATATTTAGTCTTTTAGGGGAGCTGTGGAATTCTCATCATATTATATAAGTTTGCTTGACATTAGCTGGTATTGACTACATGCAGAAAAATAATATTCTAATGTTTTGAGAGACTTTTTAGTATCCCTTAGTCATGCTGGGACTGTTCTCTGTGTGTTCCTAAATAAATAAGAAGGTGCTATTTTAAAAAATGATTAAAAGTAGAAAGCCAAAGAAATAGAGTTAGGAATAAATTATTGTAGTGTCAGTAGCTTAACATCTTGTACATGTAGATATTCTTTATATAGTTTGATATTTATATTCTAAAATGGGATATGCAAAAATGAGTATCCATCAATAATTTTCCTACAATAAAAGTGCCTTTTGTTACCCAGCTGGGAATAAATTAAAATGTTGCTCACCAGCAAGTTTCTATATGTAGCTGATTTAGTTTATATCCCAAACTATTCTATCCATAATTGCTTTTATAAGTCACAACATTATGCTAATGAGATCCATTTATATGTAAAGTTATTAATTTATTTTCATTTTGATACAGTTAGTGACGACTATTTTGCAAGAAGTTTAGACTTGATAATTGATGCTTGTTATTTTACCACATGGAAGTACCTTTATATATGTTAATTAAATTAATTCACTTATAGATTGATAATTTTTCAAGATTACTAAATATACTGGGTGAACAAGGGTCATTATTAGAGAAGAAGGCAGAAGGAAGAACTTTGAGTTGACATCCATAATGAACAGGTATCATGGAACACTACATCAAAAACTAATGATGTATGGTGATTAACATAACAGAATAAAAAACAGCAACAACAAAAACAAAACAAAACATAATGAACAAGTATCTTTTACCCTAAGATAGTTTTAGACTCATGCAACAATTCCACTTCAAATGTATATCTTCCTCAGAGTTTCTAGTTGACTATAAGGTTTTAAACATAAAACATAGTTCTTACTAATTCATATAAAAATAACAAAGGGTCAGGAAATGCCAGGTAAATTGAAAAAGTAGAAAATAGAATTATGCAAACAACTTGTATTTGTTCCGTAGTAGTGGATAAAAGGAGCAGCAAAAGCAGTTCAGGCCCTAAGTTTAATGCAGGTTCTGACTCTTTTCATACCATTTTTGTGCAGAGTTGCTAATAACCAACAAACAGAGCTGTGTTTTGCTCACTTCCACTTTTATCTGCCCCTGGGTGTCCTTGTTAAGGATTTAATAATATAAAATGGCAAAAAAGATACACATAAATGGTTAAATTTTAAGTAAAATAAAGTTGATCAGTTGTGTTCTTTTTATCATTTAAGATTTTTCAAATCAAGAAAAATAAAAGATCATCACTAAAAATAATGGAACACATTGACAAGTTCCCTCAATTCAAAGAAAAGGAACTTGGGTTCAAGAGAAGTGATTTAGCTAAGGTTGTGTAACATGTCAGTAAGAGAACTTCAGTCAGATATTAAGCTACTCCACTACACTATGGTGTCCCAATTAATCACCCCACTGTAAAGAAATACTATCAGAACATAATGGAGTTCCTTTGTGTAAGGATGTATTTAATTTGATCATGAGATGATGGGAAATACTGTTAACTAATAAATGCAAGAAGCTTAAGAAAATTGCACTTGAAAAAAAGTATGGTAAGCAAGTGTGGAATTGGAAATGACTTTAAAGAGAATTTAATACAGATCATTGCTTTTATTTTACAAATGAGGAAACAATAAAGATTAAGTGATTTGCCCAAAATGTTACAAACAGTTCTAGAGCAGCTATGATAAGGCAGCTGCAGTACAGTGGTTAAGAATCTACATTTTAATGCCAGACCTCCTAGGTTGATATTTTGGCTTTTACATCAGTTATTTGACCTTGGGCAGGTCATATAATTTCTTTGTACTTGAGTTTCCTCATCTGTTAAAATGGATTGATAATAATACTTATTAATTCATAAATTTTATGAAGATTAATAATATATGTAAAACACTCAGGAAACTGCCTAGCAGGTGTAAGTGTTCAGTAAATGTTTCTATTACTGAAAGGCTTTGATCTTAATGCTATATTTAAATATTGTATGTTGTAGTTAACAAAATTTTTTTACCTTGATTTGCTCAGTGAGAGAACCTTAGCAAGACACATGATGTCTACATTTGCCACCTAGTGTTTTTCTAACCATACCAAATTGTTTCTCGTATTTCAGATTTATTATTGTCATCATTTGTGGAATGATGACATTTTTTTAGTTTTATTCTCTAAATAGTTTTAACATTTGAATGCAAGACAAGTGAAAAACAAATTTACCTCATCTTTAAAGCATGTTTTACAAAATACATTCATTTTATCATTGGCATTGCCATTTGTTTTTATAAAGAGAAATGACCCAAAAAATCATTGCTATTTTATTCACTATTTTTAGCCCATGTATGTATATTTTGAGTAATTTAATTTTATAGTAGCTGCTGAATGAGTTATACTTTTCCATTTGCTTCTTATTTACTAGTGTTTCAGTTCAACTTTAGGGGCAGTGATCACATCCTTTTTAAAATTGATTAGACAATTTAACTTGGAATATAACAGTGGATATGGCTGAGGAGAGATAAGCATATAAATAGTGTGAAACATTAGTCTTGTTCTTTTCTTATGTCAGAAAAGCCAGAACTTTATGTTTGTCTGTGAACTGGAGAATCCGGAGCTATATGTGAAGGGTCAACATCACAGAGATAAATAGATAGTTTTGGTTTCACACAAAAACTCAAAATCCTAAAATCCATGAGCATTGTACATTAAATACATCCAGATTCTTTTGAATATTGATGTCTTGGGCTTCAGATTCTGGGGTTGCAGGGTGATTTAATCCCTGCTTTTAACCACACAGATTTCCTTTGCAGAGAAGAAAAGTTTTCATTAATAACCAGGTGCCAGTGTTCCCTGTGGAACTGTTTTCCTAATATTGTGACAGTTGAATTTTTATGTCTTCCACTTGTAACTTCTAACCTCTGGAGTAATGAGAAGCTGTGAAAAAGCATTGGTATCAGGAGTTTTCAGTAGCTGTGCAGTTGGTTAAATAAATTCAGTTTCATCATTGCTGAAGAATAAAGTAGTACCTCATAAAACTTTTTTGAAAAATTAATTGGAATTCCTATAATAAAGAAGTACTATTACATGGATTTAAAACAAACCCAGTAACAGTAATCATAGAATAGATACTTTAAGATCTAAAATTGTGTTGAAATGCCATTTGGATATTATGGTTATTGGGACACTATGCTTTTAAACATTTTTTATTCATGATTTGGTTGTGAAATAACTAAGAAAATGTGCAGATAATCAGGATGTGCTGTGTGAGAAATAATTCAGAGAGTCTTAAGGATTAGGTGAATAGACAAGGCAATAAAAAATGATATATTGTACAAAAACATAACCAGAGGTCTGTGGAGAGAAATGATACACCAAACAGGGTGACAACCTAAAAGATTAAATAACACCTTAAAGATGGGAAATTAGATAGGATCTGCAAAGTAATTTGGTTTAAAAAAACAAAGTATATTCAAGACAGAAACATGAGGTAATTTACAGATTATATATACTAAAATGCCACATCAAAATTAGGAAATTATATCCTCTTTCAGCATATATGGATTTACTCAAAAATACTTGCAGAGGTTCGAAGATGGTGGTGGAGTAGGAGAATCCTAGGCCCACCTCGTCTCATGAATACAACTAGATAACTATCAAATCATCCTAAATGCCCCAGAAATTGACCTAAAGACTGGCAGAACAAACTCTACAACTAAAGGGAGAGAAGAGGCTACACAGAAAAAGGTAAGAAGTGTGGAGACACAGTTTAGCAGAGAAATGGATGGTGGCTGCTGCAGTGAGGAGGGAGCCACAGTCATGGAGAAGGGTGAGAGACACATTAGCACATAGGGGAGCACACATGGAAAAAGAACCCCCATGGAATCAGCTTGGAAAGTGAGAAGGACTGAATTTTGTGAGTTCTTGCAAGCAGCAGGGCTTAAAGCCTGGAGTTTTAAAGGGCAGTGGGCTTGGCTGGGATAGATGCCAGAGGGCACTGGGGCTGCTCTAAGAGAGAATGCAGGAAAACAATCCGTAGACATACAGCATGGAAATAGCGATCTAAAGGATGCCTGGGGCATATAGGGAGGCATTATTCATGGAGAGACCCCACTGGGAATAAAGGAACTGGCCAGTGCCATTTCCCTCCCCCACCCCTCAGCATAAGGACAGGGCCACCTTTGGGAAACAGTGCAGCACCCACACTTGCTACACAGTTTGCTTACACTAAACCTTGCCTCCTCCACACTCCAGTGAAACCATCATTCCCAGTCAAACTTGCCTTAGTCCCAACATGGCAAGCCCCCTCTTCCAGAAGGCCAGCTCACACTGTGTCTCCTAACAAGGGAGTTTTGTGGTGCCTCAGTTCTGGTGGATGTGATGACAGGTCTCATTTCACAAACAGACCTAGTTAAGATGAACCACATTCAGACCAGGGACCAAACAGTGCCCACAACAGGGAAAGAGAGCCTCTGCAGTTTACTGACCTGAAGGATAAAGTGGCCAGGACGAAACAGCAGAGCACACACAGCATGCATTGGAGACACTCTCAGTGTCAGGCCCTGGGGAACGGGGGACACCACACTGTTAAGGCACTCCAGGACCTCTTTTTCATAAGGCCGTTACCCTCAAGAACAGGAGACGTAGCTGACTTTGCTAAGACACAGAAACAGTCACAGAGACAGAAAATTATCCCAAATGAAAGAATGGGATGAGGCCACAGCCAGAAATCTAAGCAAAACAGATATGAATAACATGCCTGACAGAATTTAAAGAAGTGATCATAAGGATATTCACTTGAACTTACGTAATGATCATAAGGATATTCATATGGATTTAAGAGTGGAAGACATGAATGAGACCCTTAACACAAAGATAAGGAAAACATAGTAGAGATAAAGGGCTCAATAAATGAAATGAGAAACATGCTTGATAGAATGAACAGCAGGATGGAAGAAACAGATGAATGAATTAGTGACCTAGAAGACAGAGTAATGGAAAGTAATCAAGCTGAACAAAAGAGAGAAAAAAGAATGATGCATAACCAGAATAGACTTAAGAAACTCAGTGACTCTGTCAAACACAGTAACATTTATATTATGGGAGTCCCAGAAGAAGAGAGAGAAAAGGGAGCAGATAATTTATTTGAAGAGATAATAGTTGAAAACTTCCTTAATCTGGGGAAGGAAACAGATATCTAGATCCAGGAGGCACAGAGAACACCCATCAAAATCAACAAAGCAGACACACAACCAAGATATTGTAATTAAATTGGCAAAATATAGTGATAAAAAATTTAAAGGCAGTAAGACAAAAGAAGGGAAACCCATAAGACTGACAGAAGATTTTTCAACAGAAACTTTGCAAGCCATAAGAGAATCGCATGATATATTCAAAGTACTGAATGGGAAAGATCTGTAGCCAAGAATACTCTCTCCAGCCAGGCTATCATTCAAAATAGAAGGAGAGATAAAGAGTTTTTCAGACAAACAACACTAAAGGAGTTCATGACCACTAAACACCCCTGCAAGAAATATTAGAGGGACTCTGAGTAGAAAAAAAGGGACCTAAAGTGAGAGTATAAAGGTAGGAAACAGAAAAGAAGTAACAATATTTCTGTAAAATATCAGTCAAGGAACTCACAAAATTAAAGGATATAAAATATAGCAACATATACCTAAAACATGGGGAGGAAAGGAGATAAGAATGGGTTCAAACGTAAACAACCATCAATTTAATAGAGATTGCTATGTATAGAAGAGGTTATATGTAAACCTAACGGTACCCATATATCAAAACCTACTAATAAGTACGTAAAGTATAAAGATAAAGAAATCCAAATATATCAATAAACAAATGAAGAAAACATGAGAAAGCCAAAGAATCAGAGAAAATCTTCAGAAACACTACAAAACAATAAAATAGCAATAAAGACATATCTATTATTTATAATTACCTTGAATGTAAATGGACTCCAATCAAAAGACATAGGCCAGACAGAATGGATTAAAAAAAGACCCATCTTATGCTGCCTACAAGAGTCATTTTAGACCTAATGACAGCTGCAGATTGAATGTGTGAGGATAGAGAAACATTTATTATGCAAACAGATGTCAAAAGAAAGCCAGAGTAGGAATACTTACATCGGACAAACTAGACTTTAAACAAGGCTGTTAGCAAGAGAAAAAAAAGGATACTATATAATCATAAAGGAGACAATCCAACAAAAAGAAATAACAATGATAAATGTGCATTCAATATTGGAGCACCCAAACACATAAAACTGTTAATAACAAACATAAAGGAACTAATCCATAGTAATACAATATGGTAGGGGACTTAAAACCCTACTTATATCAATGGACAAATCATTTAAACACAAAATAAACAGGGAAACAGTGGCTTTGAATGACACATTGGATCAGATGGATTCAACAGATATATTCAGAACATTCCATCCTAAAACAGCAGAATACACATTCTTTTCAAGTGCACATGGAACATTCTTTAAAATAGACCACATATTAGGCCACAAAACAAGCCTCAACAATTTCAAGAAGATGGAAGTCATACCATGCATCTTTTCTGATTACAACACTATGAAACTAGAAGTCAACCTCAAAAAAATCTAGAAAGACCCCAAATACATGGAGATTAAATAACATGCTACTAAACAGTGAATGGGCCAACCAGGAAATTAAAGAAGAAATAAAAAAAAGTACATGGAAACAAATGAATGTGAAAACACAATGGTCTAAAACCTTAAGGATGAAGGAAAAGTGGTTCTAAGAAGGAAGTTTATAGCAATACAGGCCTACCTCAAGAAGCAAGGAAAATCTCAAGTAGACAACCTAGCTTTTACATTTAAAGGTGCTAGAAAAAGAACAATAAACAAAACCTAAAACCAGAAGAAGGAAGGAAATAATAAACATTAGAGCATAAATAAATTATATAGAAACAAAAAAAAAAACCCCAAAACAAAACAAAACACCTGTAGAACAAATCAATGAAACCAGGACCTACTTCTTTGAAAAAATCAATAAAATTCATAAACCTCTAGCCAGATTTATCAAGAAAAAAGGGAAAGGGCTCAAATAAATAAAATCACAAATGAGAGATGAGAAATAATAACCAATGCCACAGATATATAAACAACTGTGAGAACATTATGAAAAACTATATGCTAACAAATTAGACAACCTAGAAGAAATGGATAAATTCCTAGAAATGTATCAACCAAAACTGAAACAGGAAGAAATAGAAAATGTGAACAGACCAATAACCAGTAAAGGAAATTAAATCAGTAATCAAAAAAACTCCCAACAAACAAGAGTCCAGAACCAGATAGATAGCTTCACAGGTGAATTCTACCAAACATTTAAAGAAGAGTTAATACCTATTCTCAAACTATTTCAAAAAAAAAAAAAGGAAGAAAAACTTCCAAATTCATTCTATGAGTCCAGCATTACCCTGACACCAAAACCAGATAAAGATACCACTAAAAAAGAGTACCTTAGGCTAATATCCTATGTTATCTATGATAAACATAGATGCAAAATCCTCAACAAAATACAAGCAAATTGAATCCAACAATACATTAAAAAAATCATTCACCACAATCAAGTGGGATTTATTCCTGGGTTGCAAAGATGTTTCAATATTCACAAATCAATCAAGGTGATATGTCTCATCAATAAGAGAAAGGATACGAGCCATATGATCATTTCAATGGATGAAGAAAAAGCATTTGACAAAGTACAACATCCATTCATGGTAAAAACCCTCAACAAACTAGGTCTAGAGGAAACATACCTCAACATAATAAAGACCATATATGAAAAACCCACAGCTAACATTATCCTCAATGAGGAAAAGCTGTGAGAGATTTACCCCAAGGTCAGGAACAAGACAAGGATATCCACTCTCACCACTTCTATTCAACATAATACTGGAAGGTCTAGCCACAGTAATGAGAAAACAAAAAGAAATAAAAGGCATCCAAATCATTAAGGAAGAAGTAAAACTTTCACTGTTTGCAGATGACATGATACTATATATAGAAAACCTGAAAGACTCCACCAAAAATCTGCTAGAACTGATAAATGAATTAAGTAAAGTTACAGAATACAGTGAACAGAAATCTGTTATGATTTTACACCAGTAATGAAGCAGCAGAAAGAGAAATTAAGAAAACAGTCCCATTTACAATTGCACTAAAAATAAGGAAATACCTAGGTGTAAACCTAACCAAAGCGGTGAAAGACCTGTATTCTGAAAACTATAAAACACTGATAAAAGAAAATCAACATGACACAAATAAATGGACTTTCCATGCTCATGGACTGGAAGAACAAATATTGTTAAAATGTGTATACTACCTAAAGAAACCTAAATGTACATATTTAGTGTAATCCCCATCAAAATACCATTTTTCACAGAGCTAGAACAAATAATCCTAAAGTTTATATGGAACCAAAAACCTCGAATAGCCAAAGCAATCCTGAAAAAGGAAAACAGAGGTATCACAATTCCAGACTTCAAGTTATATTACAAAGCTGTAGTAATCAAAACAGTATTACTGGCACAAAAATAGACACATAGATCAACAGAATGGAATAGAAAACCAAGAAATAAACCCACAACTATACAATCAATTAATCTTCAACAATGCAGGAAAGAATATCTAATGGGAAAAGGATAGTCTCTTCAGGAAATGGTGTTGGGAAATCTGGAGAGCAAAATGTAATAGAAAGAAACTGGACCACTTTCTTACACCATACACAAAAATAAATTCAAAATGTATTAAAGACCTAAATGTGAGACTTCCTGAAACCATAAAAATCCTAGAAGAGAATGCAGGCAGTAACCTCTTTGACATCAGTTGCAGCAACTTCTTTCTAGATGTCTCCTGAGGCAATGGAAACAAAAGCAAAAATAAACTACTGGGACTACATCAAAATAAAAAGGTTCTGCTCAGTGAAGGAAACAATCAACAAAACGAAAAGACAACCTAAGGAATGGGAGAATATATTTGCAAATGACATATCTGATAAAGGATTAGTATCCACAATCTATAAAGAACTTAAACACCTCAACACCCAAAACCCAAATAATCTAATTAAAATTGGCAGAAGACATTAACAGACATTTCTCCAAAGAAGGCATTCAGTTGGCCAACAGACACATGAAAAGATGCTTGACATCAGTTATCATCAGGGAAATGCAAATCAAAACTACAATGAGATAGCACTTCACCTGTCAGAATGACTAAAATCATTGATGAGGATGTGGAGAAAGAGGAACCCTCTTGCACTTTTGGTGGGAATGCAAACTGGTATAGCCACTGTAGAAAACAGTAGGGAAGTTACTCAAAATGTTAAAAATAGATCTACCCTATGACCCAGCAATTGCACTACTGGGTATTTACTGAAAAAATACAGAAACACTAATTCAAAGATATATATGGCAAAATATGGAAGCAGCTCAAGTGTCCATCAATTGATGAATGGGTAAAGAAGATGTATTGTGTATGTACGTGTGTGTATAATGGAATATTATTCAGCTATAAAAAAGAATGAAATCTTGCCATTTACAATGTTGTGGATGGAGCTAGAGAGTATAATTCTAAGTGAAATAAGTCAGAGAAAGACAAATACCATGTGGCTTCACTCATGTGTGGAATTTAAGAAACAAAACAATGAGCAAAGGGGGAAAAAAAAGAGAAGCAAACCAAGAAACAGACTCTTAACTATAGAGAACAAACTGATGGTTCCAAGAGGGGAGGTGAGTGGGGGGGGGGGGGGTGAAATAGGTGATGGGGATTAAAGAGTGCACTTGTGTTGAGCACTAGGTGATATATGGAATTTTTGAATGACTGTATTGTACACCTGAAACTAATGTAACACTCTATGTTTACTAGCTAGAATTCAAATAAAAATTTAAAAGGAAATGCTTGCATATATCTGGACACTAATAATTGTCAGCATATTTAAAGGATTTTTAAAAAATCATTATATATATGGAGGTCAGAAACATCTGATATACTGATACTAACAATTTTCAAGAAAGAGATAAGAATAAATGGAAGAGAAGAATTGTCATGCAATCAGATGCCTCAGTGATTAATTAGAACAAAGAGCCAAACTAAGTAATAACCAAACCTTTATATATTTACTGGAACAATACAAGTAAGAGGCAAAAAGAAGGTGCAGCTCCCCAGTGTTCCATTTTCCTTACTTAATGTCACCAACCAAGAGTCAGGTTAGATAGAACACAGACTAGGGGTGGGTGGGGAAATGGTGGAAATATCGCACTGCTGAGGAGCTCCAAGTAAAAGATTCCTGCTACTTTATAAAGGGGAATGAGGACAGGGCGAATGGCTAGGACTGGAAAAGAACCAAGTTAGAGTGGAGAAGAGTGTCTCAGCCATTGCCCTCCATAAGGTGGTTTTGGGGAAGTGCTTGGTAAAGGAGGCACCTGGAGTAGGAATGCCGATGTACATATGGTGATGGCTGTCAGTGGCAGGGGAGCCTGAGTCCTTGACTGCAGCTCCTTCCAGAAAACAGTAATGCACTGACTGTGCACTGAATCTAATATATGGAGAGTAGTGTCCCCATGAGGTCTGCCAAGCAAAGCCTTGTAATTGTCTATGATTGGATCTGAAAGATCACACATAGGATTTTGGTCTGGATCCAACCCTTCTTTGAATTAAGTATAATATTAAAAATCATGTTAAAAAATGGGAGTAAAGCAGGTTAGATTAAGTGAAGAAAAATCAGACCAGCCCAAAACTTCTCAACAACTTTTAATGCCAGAAAACAAGGTAGTGGTAGAACAATAGCTACAAAATTTTTAGGCAAAAACTCTATATTTAATTCAGATACTCATCTGAAAAGACAATAGCAAAAACATTTTTGGAAACACAGTATTCATGAAATCCTTTCCTGATCTTGGAAACAAATCGTTAGAACATCTGGTTCAGCCAACTAAAAGAAAATCAAAATAAGTAACTCAAGATTGGAGAGGTCATGTTTAAAGGATTGAGACTGAATAGCAAAACCATTTGAAGTAATAAAACCCAAAGAATTGTAAATAGAGTATGTCACATAATGTAAATATCATTATTTTGAGGAAATATTTCATTTTTGTAAAAATTTAAAATATGGTGGCTCTGAAATCTAGAGTACACCATCAAAAATGCAAAAGTAAAAATACCTCTATTTCTTCATTTTACATATAGAAGGTTTTAAGAGATACTAGTTTCACCCTTGATACTGAAGAAATGTAACTTCTAGTAGAATAAAAAATGGGATTTATAACTTCCAAATTACTAGAGAAAAGAGATTCCAAAGAAAATAGAGTCCATATAGTGAAAGATAGAACCAAAGGAATAGTAAGGAAGAATAAAATATATAGAACATAAGATCTCATAGGTAACAAGAAGCATAAATGTAAATTAAATATTTCTAATAAAAGGCATAATTTCTCAAATTGAGTGAAAATTCAGAAGATACACCTAAAAGTTACTGAAAAATATTTAAAACAAAAAATAAGTGGGTGCTTGGCTGGCTCAGTCTGTAAAGCATAAGACTCTTGATCTTGGAATCGTTGAGTTCAAGCCCCATGTTGGGTGTGGAGCACACTTAAAAAAAAAAAGTACACACACACATACAAACACACCAAAGCAAAAAATAAAATGCAGGGGTGAACAAAGATTCTATATATATGCAAATTGAAATAAAGCAGGGTACAAATTATTTAAAAGTATATATTACATTTATTAAGATAGTCATTCTTAATTTAAAAAAGCTATATTCTTCAATGAAGATATAACTATTATATACACAGTTGACTCTTGAACAATGTGGGGGTTTAGGGGCAGGACCTCCTGTGCAGTCGAAAATCCACATAGTAAATTTTTTTAAAAAAAGAAAAAGATTATTAGAGAGAGAGCGCTCAAGCATGTGCACATGCATCTGTGGAGGGAGGGGCAGCAGGAGAGGGAGAGAATCTCAAGGTGACTCCGCACTGAGCATGGGGCAAGAGGAGCATGGAGCAGGGCTCAGTCTCACAACCTTATAAGATCATGACCTGAGCTGAAATCAAGAGTTGATTAACTGACTTAACTGATTGAGCCACCCAGTTGCCCCTCCACGTGGTGGCTTTTAACTCCCCAAAAACTTAATAGTCTACTATTGACCAGAAGCCTTAAGAATAACATAAACAGTTAATACATATTTTGTATGTAATATGTATTATATAATGTATTCTTACAATAAAGTAAGCTAGCAGAAAGAAATTGTTATTAAGAAAATCATAAGGTAGGGGCACCTGGGTGAAAGTCGGTTAAGCCTAGACGCTTGATTTCAGCTCAGGTCATGATCTCAGGGTTGTGAGATCAAACCCTGTGATGGGCTCCATGCCAGGTGTGGAGCCTACTTGGGATTTTCTTTCTCCCTCCCCTCTACCCCACCCCTGATTGCTCATGCTCTCTCTCTCTTTAAAAAAGAAAAGAAAAAAGAAAATCATAAAATAGGGAAAATACATTTAAAGTATTATACTGGGGTGCCTGGGTGGCTCAGTTGTTTAAGCGTCTGCCTTCCACTCAGGTCATGATCCTGGAGTCCTGGGATCGAGCCCCGTGTCTGGCTCCCCGCTCTGTGGGGAGTCTGCTTCTCCCTCTGTCCGTCCCCCGCTTGTGTTTTCACTCTCTCTCAAATAAATAAAATCTTTTAAAAAAATAAAATATTGTACTGTATTTATTGATAATGTAAGTTTATGTTGTCTGTTTACAAGATGAATTGTCTATCAGTATCTACCTCAATTTTGTCTTATGTGATATAAAACGCTGTAGACGTTATACTTACTAACACTAGACATCAAAAATCAAAGGATAATGTGAAAAAGAAATTTGTATTTATTTACAGGTATAACAATTCATGCATTGATAATGAAGAAGCAGTAATATGATTACTTTATGGTAGTACTGTATAATCAATACAATTACTTCATAGCAGCCTAGCCTGTACAATGATGAATCATTATAAAAATTTTATGGCATACACTATTACAGTTATTTTCATAATACAATGTTGGGAACATTGTTACGTTAAAAAAAACTTCCAGTGATGATAGGCTAATGCTCAGTTTCTCCAATTATGAGAGAGGGGCATATTGTATGGTAATGTAGTTCTTTAAAAGTAAAGTTATAAAACAGTAGGAAAGCTAACACATTATTAATTTTATATTAAATATCACTCACCTTATGCCCATGTAAGGGTAGGCTATCTACGTCTGTACAAATCTTGTACACAATGTTCTACATGATACTTAGGCAATAAGACACAACATCTCATACACTTCTTGCAGTACAGTTACTAGATTTTCACACAAGGATACTTACATGCAACGTACAGGTTTTTAACTGTCTAGTGGGATGATTCAGTTTTCATTAAGTGGAAGGAGATAATCATAAAAGTCCTCATGTTTGTGTTCATGCTGAATAGGCTAAGGAAGACGAGGGATTGGTTTTGCTGTCTCAGGAGTGGCAGATGTAGAAAGGGAAGCAGGAGAGGCAGGCACACCTGGTGTAACTTCATGGAAATACATTATAATTTCTGTCCGACTTTTTGCCTTTCCATTTTTCTGAAAATGTTTCTGTGTATAGTACCAATCCTTCTTCTACTGTTTGCTTTTGTTTCAGTGTCCATATCTATCATAGAAGGGTCCATTGTCAAAAAAGAAGTCAAAAGTCTTGAATAATCAGAACCCTTCTGCCAGATTGTCTAATGTCAATTTGTTTTCTGGCACTACTTTAAAAAATTTTTTTTGTTTAAATTCAATTTGGTTAACATATACTGTATTATTAGTTTCAGGGGTAGAATTTGGTGATTCATCAGTTGCATATAACACAGAGTGCTCATTGCATCAAGTGACCTCCTTAATGCCCATCACCCAATTACCCCATCCCACCACCCATCTCCCCTCCAGCAACCCTCAGTTTGTTTCCTATAGTTGAGTCTCTTATGGTATGCCTCCCCGTTTTCATCTTATTTTATTTTTCCTTCTCTTCCCCTTCTCTTCCCTTCCTTCTTCCCTTCCTTCTTTCCTTCTGTTTTGTTTCTTAAATTCCACATATGAGTGAAATCATATGGTATTTGTCTTTCTCTGACTGACTTATTTTGCTTAACATTATACCCTCTAGTTCCACCCACATCATCGCAAATGGCAAGATTTCATTCTTTTTGATGGCTGAGTAATATCCCATTGTGGGGTGTGTGTGTGTGTGTGTGTGTGTGTGTGTGTGTATACCACATCTTCTTTATCCATTCATCTGTTGGTGGACATCTGGGTTCTTTCCATAGTTTGGCTATTGTGGACATTGCTGCTATAAACATTGGGGTGCATGTGCCCCCTTTGAATCACTATGTTTGCATCCTTTGGATACAAGCCTAGTAGTGCAATTGCTGGGTTGTAGGGTAGTTCTATTTTTAACTTTTTGAGGAAACTCCATACTGTTTTCCAGAGTGGCTGCACCAGTTTTTATTCCCACCAGCAGTGTAAGAGAGTTCCCCTTTCTCTGCATCCTCACCAACATCTGTTTTTTCCTGAGTTATTAATTTTAGCCATTCTGACTGGTGGGGGTGGTATCATTGTGGTTTTGATTTGTATTTCCCTGATGCTGAGTGATGTCGAGAATTTTTTCATGTGTCTCTCAGCCATTTGTATGTCTTCTTTGGAGAAATGCCTGTTCATGTCTTCTGCCCATTTCTTGACAGGATTTTTTTTGCTTTTTGGGTGTTGAGTTTGATACTAGCCCTTTATCTGATAAGTCATTTGCAAATATCTTCTTCCATTCCGTAGGTTGCCTTTTAGTTTTGTTGACTGTTTCCTTTGCTGTGCAAAAGCTTTTTATCCTGATGAAATCCCAATAGTCCATTTTTTGCTTTTTTTCCCCCTTGCCTTTGGAGATGTGTCTAGCAAGAAGTTGCTGCTGCCAAGGTCAAAGAGGTTGCTGCCTATGTTCTCTAGGATTTTGATAGATTCATGTCTTACATTTAGGCTTTTCATCCTTTTTGAGTTTAATTTTTTGTATATGGTGTAAGAAAGTGGTCTGGTTTCATTCTTCTGCATGTGGCGGTCCAATTTTCCCAACACTATTTGTTGAAAAGATTAAGAGACTGTCTTTTTTCCATTGGATATTCTTTCCTGCTTTGTCAGAGATTAGTTAACCATAGAGTTGGGGGTCCATTTCTGGGTTCTTTGTTTTGTTCCATTGATCTATGTGTCTGCCTTTGTGCCAGTACCATACTGTCTTGATGATTACAGCTTTGTAATACAGCTTGAAGTCTGGAATTGTGATGCCTCTGGTTTTGGTTTTCTTTGTCAGCATTCCTCTGGCTATTCAGGGTCTTTTCTGGTTCCATACAAATTTTAGGATTCTTTGTTCCAGCTCTGTGAAAAATGTTGATGATATTTTGATAGGGATTGCATTGAATGTGAAGATTGCTTTGGGTAGCATAGACATCTTAAGAATATTTGTTCTAATCCATGGTTACGTTTATTCCTCAGTATTTTATCGTTTTTGATGCAATTGTAAATGGGATCGATTCCTTGATTTCTCTTTCTTCTGCTTCATTGTTAGTATATTGAAATGCAACTGACTTCTGTCTGGCACTGTTTTTTCTACATCTTCTTCCTCATTGTTTGACACTGGTTAAGAAGCTCTCATCTCTATCAAGTTGTCTTCTGCTACTTCCTCTGGTGTTTGTTAGCTCTTGAATTTCTCCGATATCCATATCTTGACATCCTTTACCCCCCAACTTTTTTCTCATGTCCACAATCTCTTTCACGACTTTCTTGATTAGCTATCATAAATCCTGTGAAGTCATATACAACATCTGGACACAGTTTTCTGTAGCAGGAATTTATGTTTTTGAGCTTGGTGGTTTTCACGACCTCACAGCTTTTCCTATAACAATGATGGTATTTTTAATTGTGTAATCTTTCCAGACATGCATGATTTTCTATCAGTGTTCTCTTCCATAGTATTGACAATCTTTTTCACACAGTACTGTGTGTAATGAGCCTTAAAGGTCCTTATGAAACCCTCATCTAGAGGTTAAATTGGAGACATTGTGTTTGGGAGCAAGTAGACTTTGGTGTTGAATTCATGGGGTTGGGTGGCCAGCAGCATTATTGAATATCAAAAGAACTTTAAAAAATAGTCCCTTACTGGCATGGTACTTCCTGACTTCAAGGACAAAGCATCAATAGAACCAGTTCAGAGAAAGAATTCTCACTGTGCAAGCCTTCTTATTGTGCAACCAAAAGACTGGCGGCTGGTATTTATCCTTTCCGTTCAAGACTTGGGAGTTAGCAGCTTTATAGATAAGGGCAGTCCTGATTATAACCCCAACTACATTTGTTAACCTGTTTCTTCCTACCTTAAATCCTGATGCTCACTTCTCTCCCTTGCTAATAATGTCCTTTGTGGCATTGTTTTTTCCAGAATAAGGCACTTTCATCTGCATTAAATACCTGTTCAGGCATATATCTTTTCTTTTTAGTGATTTTTGTAATGGCATCTGGGAACTTATCTGCTGCCACAGGGTTAGCAGAAGCTGCCTCTCCTGTGACATTGACATTTTTTTAAGCTAAACCTCTTTCTAAAATTATCAAACCATCTTTTGCTGGCAGTAAATTCTCTAGCTTTAGATCCTTCACCTTCTTTCTGCTTTAAGTTGTCATATAGTTTTTTCTTGAATCATGGTAGATTCTATACATATGCCTTTCTTATCACAATCCTGCACCCACATAAAAGCTGCATTTTCAATAGGAGATTTAAAAAAATCATAAAATGTGCAAGGTTTTCATGCCTGCTAGTGTAGCTGCAGTGACAGCCTCATGAATTTCATTTTCTTTCTTTTCCTTTTTTTTTTTTTACAATGGTTCTTACACTGGATTTATTTATTTTTAAAATGGTAGGCAACCACACTACAGATCACAATCTACAGTACATATAAAGCAATTCAACTTTTTCTTGTAATGTCATGACATTTCTCTGCTTTTTGGGAGCACTTCCAGCATCATTAATGGCACTTCATGTGGGTCTCATGGTGTTATTCAAGGTTTACAGTATTGCAGTAAGCACAATGAAAAATACTTGAGAACTGCAAGAGATCACTTTTTATTGCAATATTCAATTTAGTGGAGATACAAAATGCTCATGTGGAGATGACTAGCATCACACAGCATTTAAAGCATATACTTGCAACATTTGAGCTCACCGCAATAGCAAAAGAAGGTGGCTATGAGATTATTACAATAATGCAGTATGTACTACAGTTAATTTTATGGAGTTACGATTTAATACTTCATCTTCATATTTACATTTCTCTTGAGTGCAAATGGTGCTATTTACAGTCTGTAAGTGTGTGTATAACTTTTGATACTTAAAGTAAGTATATTTATATTTTTATGCAATATAAATACACACACACGCATACATAGTGGCATCAAGATATAGAAGGCAAAATGTTTTAGACACCTAAAGAGAAATGAGCTGAAACACAGTGGAAGAAGGACACTTCAAGTAGGTGGGAGGACTGATGGGTGGGAGGATCCGAATGTTTTTCCTTTTATGGATTGTGCCTTTGGTCTAAGTCTAAGAACTCTTCACTTAGACTAGATCCCAAAGATTTGCTATTGTTTTTTGTTCTTTTTCTAAAAGCGTTAATGATTTTTATGTTTTACATTTTATTATTTTTTTAATTTTATTATGTTATGTTAGTCACCATATGTCACCATATTTTAAATTTAGTTTTTGATGTGATGATCCATGATCCATTGTTTTCATATAACACCCAGTGCTCCATGCAGTACGTGCCCTCCTTAATACCCGTCACCGGGCTAACCAATCCCCCCTCCCCCCTCCCCTCTAAAACCCTGTTTGTTTCTCAGAGTCCATAGTCTCTCATGGTTCATCTCTCCCTCCGATTCCCCCCCTTCATTTTTCCCTTCCTTCTCCTAATGTCCTCCATGCTATTCTTTATGCTCCACAAATAAGTGAAACCATATGATAACTGACTTTCTCTGCTCGACTTATTCCCTTAGCATAATATCTTCCAGTCCCATCCATGTTGATGTAAAAGTTGGGTATTCATGCCTTCTGATGGCTGAGTAATATTCCATTGTATATATGGACCACATCGTCTTTATCCATTCATCTGTTGAAGGGCATCTCGGCTCTTTCCACAGTTTGGCTATTGCGGACATTGCTGCTATGAACATTGGGGTGCATATGACCCTTCTTTTCACTACATCTGTGTCTTTGGTGTAAATACCCAGGAGTGCAATTGCTGGGTCATAGGGTAGCTCTATGTTTCATTTTTTGAGGAACCTCCACACTGTTTTCCAAAGTGGCTGTACCAACTTTTATTCCCACCAACAGTGTAAGAGGGTTCCCCTTTCTCCACAACCTCTCCATTTGTTGTTTCTTTCCCTGTCCATTTTTGCCATTCTAACTGGTGTAAGGTGGTATCTCAACGTGGTTTTGATTTGAATTTCCCTGATGGCTAATGATGATGAACATTTTTTCATGTGTCTGTTAGCCATTTGTATGTCTTCTTCAGAGAAGTGTCTTTTCATATCTTCTGCCCACTTTTTGACTTGATTATTTGTTTTTTGGGTGTTGAGTTTGAGAAGTTCTTTATAGATCTTGGATACCAGCCCTTTATCTGTAGTGTCATTTGCAAATATCTTCTCCCATTCTCTGGGTTGCCTCTTTGTTTTGTTGACTGTTTCCTTTCCTATGCAGAAGCTTTTTATCTTGATGAAGCCCCAAAAGTTCATTTTTGCTTTTGCTTCATTAGCCTTTGGAGATGTATCTTGAAAGAAGTTGCTGTGGCTGATGTCAAAGAGGTTACTGCCTATGTTCTCCTCTAGGATTTTGATGGATTCCTGTCTCACATTGAGTTCTTCCATCCATTTTGAGTTTATCTTTGTCTATGGTGTTAGAGAATGGTCGAGTTTCATTCTTCTTCATGTGGCTGTCCAATTTTCCCAGCACCATTTATTGAAGAGACTGTCTTTTTTCCATTGCATGTTTTTTCCTGCTTTGTCGAAGATTATTTGACCATAGAGTTGAGGGTCCATATCTGGGTTCTCTATTCTGTTCCTTTGGTCTGTATGTCTGTTTTTGTGCCAGTACCATGCTGTCTTGGTGATCACAGCTTTGTAATATAGCTTGAAATTGGGCAACGTGATGCCCCCAGCTTTGTTTTTCTTTTTCAACATCTCCTTGGCGATTCGGGGTCTTTTCTGATTCCATACAAATTTTAGGATTGTTTGTTTCAGCACTTTGAAAAATGTCATTGGAATTTTGATGGGGATGGCATTGAGGGTATAGATTGCTCTGGGTAGCATAGACATTTTAACAATGTTTATTCTTCCAATCCATGAGCATGGAATGTTTTTCCATATTTTTGTGTCTTCTTCAATTTCTTTCACGAGTGTTCTGTAGTTCCTAGAGTATAGATCCTTTACCTCTTTGGTTAGGTTTATTCTGAGGTATCTTATGGTTTTTGGTGCTATTGTAAATGGAGTCGTTTCTCTAATTTCTCTTTCTACAGTTGCATTGTTGGTGTGTATAAGAAAGCAACTGACTTCTGATTGATTTTGTATCCTGCCACATAACTGAATTGCTGTATGAGTTTTAGTAATTTGGGGGTGGCGTCTTTTGGGTTTTCCACATAAAGTATCATGTCATCTGCGAAAAGAGAGAGTTTGACTTCTTCCTTGCCAATTTGAATACCTTTTATTTCTTTTTGTTGTCTGATTGCTGTTGCTCAGTTTTGAGCAAATTTTTGTATATGGTGTAAGGTCTAGGTCAATGCTCATTTTTTTTTCTTTTTTAAGATAAAATAAAGTTTTAATTTTTGCCCATCAAAACACGTGGATATTTTAAATAGCAATAAATGGAATTGATAAGGGTGCAAAAAAAGGCACTTAGAGTAGTTGGAAATACAAATTGGTGAAAACAAATATGATTCAGCATTTGCATTTCTTGGGATTTATCCAAAGATAAATAATCATAGATCTATACAAAAATATACATAGAATGAGTTGACTGAAGTGTTATTATAGGAAAACACTGGAAACAATCTACATGTCCAGTATCAGGATGACTGATTAGTAGAACAAAATACACCAAGATTAGAATAATGTGTAGTCATGTGAAAATGTTCACAGTCTATTAAATGAAAAACAGGTTACAAAATGTTAAGCACAATATGTTAATAAGGATTAAAAGTGATTTTTATTTTCTTTGTGTTTTTTTTCCTAAAAGTTCCAGCAGTATTCAGTGTTACCATTAAGAGTATTTTTTATTTTGAGAATTTATTGTAAATAAGGCATAGAACAGTTTCACATTTTGTTGTGGTTACTATTTTAGTTTTATTATTGTCTAATTAGTTTTTCTTTCATGACTTTAAAAGCATTGCAGGATTTAAAAAATAATTATAATAATAAAAAACTATTGCAGCATTTTAATATTTTTATGAAGAGGAAAGTACTTTTCCCTCAGCAGACTGTATCTCTGACTTTGTAATGACAATTATTAAAATATGTATTAATTTAAATACATATACACATATAATTTTAATTTTAAAAATAAATCTTCCTATATGTACTACGGTAGCAGATTTTTTTATCACTAAATTTTAGGAAAGAAAAAAGATATGAGAAAATTGTCCCATCTTGCTATTTTTTTTTTTTTTTAAAGATTTTATTTATTTATTTCACAGAGAGAGACACAGCGAGAGAGGGAACACAAGCAGGGGGAGTGGGAGAGGGAGAAGGAGAAGCAGGCTCCCCGCAGAGCAGGGAGCCCGATGCGGGACTCGATCCCAGGACCCTGGGACCATGACCTGAGCTGAAGGCAGTCGCTTAACCAACTGAGCCACCCAGGCGCCCCCATCTTGCTATTTTTAAGGGAAGTAACCTAACACCTGTAATTTCTTTCTTAGAAAGATAGCTCGAGGCTTATTATTAAAACTAATTACCTTTATTATTTAAAAAAAAAACATTTTCTTACTTTATTCAAAGTGAATAATTTATGTTCTTTTAACTACTATAACTAAGATTTTAGATTGGCTTCTATTGTAGTGCTCTAGGGAAAATATTATGAAGAAGAAAAACCACTCATTTTCACAGCAAAACTGATGGGGCAAAGGGACAATGGTACAATAAATATGCTAAAAATATAAATGTCCTCAATAAAAAGAAACATGCTCTATTGCAATTTTTGCAAGAGTACATCTAGGTTATTCAGCAGGTGATACTTTTAATCTTTATTCAAGATAAAACTGTTTTTTTAGCTTAATCAAATTGGGTCATACACTTCATAAGGTAATCTTGATAACCAAGTAAGTTTTTTCTCTGCTATATCTTTCAAAAAGATAAATATAAAGAAAACATCTCAGGTTCTAAAGAGTTTAGCTAAGGACTTTGATAGCTAAGTAATTTAAATCTCTGTATAAAGCTATTAAAATATAGTATCATTGTATGTGTGTATTATATATTCATACAGATAAGTACATATACATATGTTATAAATGAGACAAAAAGATTGTTGCATAATTTCTATTCTGAAACATGGTCTTGAAATAAAGGAATAAGAATTATAATGGGTAATGTTTGTTTAGAACAGCTTTTCTAATTCTTGAGGGGGAAGGGGGAAAAATAGCAAATTTGAAGGATCTCTATTTCTTATAGATTGTATAATTTACAGAATATATTGACATATAGAAATGTATATAGATATATAGAAACTCATAATGCTGTAACAACACTGGTTTTTATATTTGTAGATGGAAGTATGTGATAATGAAGGTAGATGTGAAGTGGGCTATTATTCTTTTGTATGCTTAAAATGTTTTAGTGAGTCTAGATCTTCTCAAGGTCCTTTAAATACAGAGCTTGTGGGTGCCTCAGTCTGTTAAAGTGTCTGCCTTAGGCTCAGGTCATGATCTCCAGGTCCTGGGATTGAGACCCACTTCCAGCTTCCTGCTCAGCAGGGAGTCTGCTTTTCTCTTTCCCTCTGCCCCGTCCCCCCATTCATGCTCTCTCTCTCTCTCTCTCAAATAAATAAATGTATAATATAAATAAATAAATACAAAGCTTGTGTGTACTTCTCAGCCATCTTCTTAAAAATGTGGATTTATACTGGACACTCATGGATATTTAAAAATTGCTTTCTCGGTATGTTTGAGGGGCACATTTGAACTAATTATATGAGTCTGACAATACATTTTAATAAAATTTAATCTTCAGTATTATGCATATTGAACTCCATCTAAATCAACCATAAGTTTTTTTCTCTTAGATAATTCCTCAACTTCCATGACACACTTCTAGTCTCCTTTTTTAGCATTCTCATTCAGTATTTTTTCCTATTACCTGTGCTGAATTAACTAAAATGAAGATGTACTGTTTCTTAATGCTTTTACTATTGCCTCCATTTAGAATGCTGTCCTCAACTTTTTCACTACTGTCTTCACTTGTTGAAATTCTGCTTCTCCCACAACATTGTGGTTATAGTTAACAATACTATATTGTGTACCTCAAAACTGCTAAGAAACCAAATCTTAAATGTTCTCACCACAAAAAGGAAATGTTAAATTTGGGACACGATGGAGGTATTAGCTAATTCTACAGTGGTAATCATATTGCAATATATAAATATAAATATATATATATTTATGTATCAAATCAACAAAATTGTAAACTTAAAACTTACACAATATTATATATCAATGACATCTCAATTTTTAAAAATTTACTTCTCCTAAAACAAAGAGTTTCACGTTTTCTAAAGCATGATTTGATTCCCTTAATATAGTCTTTCAGTTAAATTATGTTATCACATAACATAATTTTATTATGACACTTCCCACATTCTTCCCAATTTTATATCCTTGAGGCAAGAGCTAGTTTTTACATCTTTGTACATTTTCTGTTGTGTACTTTTGATATATAGATAATTACAACTTAGTAAAAGTTGTAATAACAAAAATAAATATGAAGGGACACATAACTAAGTGGCAGTGTGATAAGGATCCTCAACTAGCTTTACAAATCTAAGTGATTTGTCAGGGTCAATATGAGAAGCCACTTGAGTTCAACAACCTGCTAAAGGTATAGCAACAAATCATTGAAGGTAGAGATTTTATTTTAAAATATTCTAAGAAGATTGGTATCACATTCTGATTTTTAGTGTCTTAGAAAGTTTCCTAAAGTTAATATACAAATCCCAATAGGTAGTTTTTGGGGAGTTTAATAAAAATACAGACAAAAAATGCTTTCCAACAATGAATAGATATAGCACAGAGGAAAAAAAATATTTTAAAAGTGAAAGAATTTGTTACAAAAGTGCTTTTGAAATGCTTGTTCTGAGAAGCAGTTTTCATATTTTGGACAGATAAAAGTATCATTAATTTGTTTTCCATTCAGTATTACCAATCAGCAGTACAGTCACAGATCTTAGAATTGTCAGGTAAAGTAGAAAAATGTAGCTAGAATTATTCTTAAGATGAAGTCTTATTAAGAAATAGAAGCTGCATTTAGAAATACACTTGATTGTACAGATCTAAGATAGTACTGGCTGGTTATTGAATATTAGTGTCATGTGAATCACTGTTTCACTGATCTTACAGACAAAATCATTGTTTTCTGTCACTTATCTCAAAATCTCAGTTAAAAATTGATTCACAGAGTGTGACGATAAAGGAAATTACCAATCCTGATAGGATTGGTTTAAACTAAATTTTTTACTTGTTCTGCGCAAGTAAGAAAGCTGCATAGAGGTTAATCTAGTGGCTTTGTTAAGAACTGGGAGTATGATAAGTAGCTTGAAAATAAAGATTCTTGATATAACAAGTCCTTCATAGGTTTGAGCTTTATATCCTGAATGGTAAAATAGGGTTTAAACAAAACTTTCCACATTTTAATAAATATAAATTTTTTTTCTCAAATTTTAACTATTAGAGAAAAATATATAAAACAAAGTATTATATTCTAGGCAATAATCAATTATTTGTAACTTTAAGGTTGAATCCGATAACAGTGGAAGTTTAAGTAGCAAACTTTTGTATCTTTGTGTTAATATATTGAAATTGCATTTTCATTAAATTGGGCCAAATGCAAAATAGCTTTTTTTTTCTCTCTATGATCTTAAATAACAATTTTTTCACTCAGTTGTTATGAAATTATATGAAGAGTCATAATGCAGACGAGTTTTACAGAAACTTTTACTATTAGTGTCCAGAAAGTTTTTCAGTAGTGTTACTTATATTTTAAAGATAACTGCAATCAGAATAATAAGTAAAAACTTTGAGCTTTTCTAAATAGAACAAAAATTACTAATGTTTGAGTATTTATTGCCTTTCCCTTTTCCAAGTCCATTAAAAGGATTCCACTTAGTTTCTTCCCTTCCCTTGACTTCTAAAAGGCTTTTATTTAGGTCACAAGCAATTTGGGGATTCTGTTAGGCCAGATGAGAAGGAAAGAAGAGAGTGAGAGAGTAATTTTTGTGGGAGTTTTATGGAGAGGGAATCCGGAGAAACTGGGGTGTGAGGGGAAGGTACGAAGAAGAAAAGAATTTTTAAAAGTATTGTTCAAGAAATGACAATAAAGAACTTAAGTTATTTTGAAATTAGTTTTCAATTGCCATCAGGTTCCTCTGGCAACAACACACCTTGAGATGAGACGATATGGGTCAAAGATTTAGGGACGCCTGGGTGGCTCAGTCGTTAAGCCTCTGCTTTGGGCTCAGGTCGGCTCAGGTCATGATCTCAGGGTCCTGGGATCGAGCCCCACGTGGGCTTCCTGCTCTGCTGGAAGCCTGCTTCTCCCTCTCCCACTCCCCCTGCTTGTGTTCCCTCTCTTGCTGTGTCTCTGTCAAAAAATAAACTCTTAAAAAAAAAAAAGATTTAATAAGACTGGCAATTGTCAACAGTTTTATATCAACAATTGAGAGGGAGTGTGGGGGCAGGAGAACACAATCTAATCTGGAAATGGAAGATATTGCCACAAGATAATATTCATTGTTGTTGTTTTTAATTTTTGTTGATCAAGATTTACTATTTTATTCTGTTAAGTAACTAGTTATGTAGCTGCTTTATGATCTACCACTTTTTATCATATGAATAACAATTACATTTATTTTTTTCCTCTGGGGCATTCAATTTTATGTTGGCTTGGGGTAAGAGAACATAGGAAGGAGAAATAGAGTAAAAGTTGATTCAGTATTTCTTTCCTATCTATGAAACAAACTTGGCAGGTCTATATTTTTTCTATTTTGACCAATCATCCATCTTATTCTACTCTATACTATTAGTCAAAGTTTCTCTTTTAGTTTCTCATTTTCTTTAACTGGAAATGCAGGATACAGTCTTTTAAGTAACCAGGTGTCAGATCAGTTCTTCAAGATTTTAATGATAACAATCAACATGGCAATTGTTTTTTTTCTCTCTTTTAGCCTTATCTATTGTTTAAATAATCAAAATTAAATTGATCAAGACACAATGGGCAAAAAGATTCCTAGAATAATCCTTGACATAATAACTTGTAAGGGAATGGTCTTCAATATTATTTGTATATGTAGTATAACTATCACATGCTGTTTCTATATATAGATATCTAAAACAAAAGGAAAATGGAAGAGTAATTTTTATAGACTGTCACTGATATCTCACAGATTTTTTTAAAGAAATGTTTTTTTTTTTAATTTGACTGGATTCTTTCATTAGCAACCTTTGTGACCTCATATAGTTTAAAACACCTGACATTAGAGCAGAATTGGTTGTTCATGTAGGAAAAATGGTCTCTTGGGTCTTTCCAGATGGAACCTACCATGTAAGGCCAATCTTTTATAGATTAGAAAGATGGATTATCAGTGTTTCTGTTTACATTCTGTGAAAGCAAAAATTGGAAAAGTAAATTGAAAATTTAGAGGCGGTAAGGACTAATTCAGTTTTGCTTTCTTTTTTTTATTGGTAAAATGCCTTTGTAAATGGCATTAGCTATCATTAACACGATATTTCATGAACAAAAATGAAATCTCAGATTTAGTAATAAGGTAGTTGAGTTCAGAAATACATACACAGGGGTCCTTGGGTGGCTCAGTTGGTTAAGCGTCTGACTTCAGCTCAGGTCATGATCTCAGGGTCCTGGGATCGAGCCTGCATTGGGCTCTCTGCTCAGTGGGGAGTCTGCTTCTCCCTCTCACTCTCCCTCTGTGCTCACTCTCTCTCCCTATTTCTCTCTCAAATAAATAAATAAAAATCTTATTAAAAAAGAAAAAAAAGAAATATATACACAACTGATGGCCTTGCAACCTGGAAAAATACGTTAGTTGGAAACTACCTGTGCATTGTTTTCTTGCAGGGAATAAATCACAAGACAGTGGCATAGCAGAGATGGAAGAACTTCCTGTACCACATAACATTAAAATAAGCAACATTACATGTGACTCATTCAAGATTTCATGGGAAATGGATTCAAAGTCAAAGGACCGTATTACACACTATTTCATTGACCTCAATAAGAAAGAGAACAAGAACTCCAATAAATTTAAACACAAGGTAAAATCTTAACACATACTTCTATTCATTTGCATCTTAAAATCTAAGTCTGAGGACATTTTAAAAGAAGGAATAATGTTCTATTAATTACTTAAGTGACGTATTTGACGTTTGGAAGAATAAAAATTACATGTCATTTCAAAACCCTATCCCTTTAAGAAATTTTGTAAGAAAATGAAATGCCAAGTATACTATTAAAATACAATTTTTCCCATAAAAGGTAAAATCATGACTCTCATATAGACATAAAAATGAACATGTGTTAAAAGATTTAACTCATTAATGAGGTAACTGATGAGGTGTTACAACCAGTTCAAAGGATAATCCAAAGAATAGACACAATCATAGATCAGTATATTGAAATAAATGTATAACTACAGGTAAAACTCGTTTGGGGTCAGGAAGGAGAAAGGGACAGGAGGGATGGATGGACAAAATTCATTTGCATCTATTTAGACAAGAATAACTGTTATCAGTTATCTACAGATTACAGTGTTATAAAATAACTTCCACAGAATCAAAAGAAAATAGCCAGAAGAATGTGCTATAGGCAAGGTATAGTTTTTCATTAAGGCATACATTTTTCCCTATAACTGCTGAGAGAGGAATGTGATATAGCTTATAAACTTTAGGGTATTTGTAAAATACTTTAGGGCTGAAAACTGCTTTATGTAGTCAATTTTATTTTATGATTTGAGGATGAAAATTAACCTTTATATGTCTTAGACCTGTTTACACCTCTTTGGTATTTATTCTTATAACAGTCTACTTATCACATATCTTTGCTGATACATATCTCTCTACATACACATACAGAAGTAGCATAGAGAGGATAATAGTTATTAAGTATTTTTTCTTATGTTTCAGTATTTTCACTGATGAAAACTGGTCTTTTTTTTATACTGATACTAAATTTAACTTGGCAAATCTTTTGGAAGAGCTGCCTTATCCTTTCTGGAAATTATGTCTTTTACCAAATGCGCAGTTATACACACTAATGATAAGTGAGGATTATATGTATAGATAAGTGTGAGAGAACAAGATTGATAAGTCATTATTCTAACCATGTTCTAATTTTGATTATGCTTTCTAGTTATGGATATTTTCTTTGCTGACATTTGCCTTCTTGAAGTAGTTTTGAAATATTTCCTTGAAATAGCTTTGAAATACTTAATGTGATGTGATGATTAGGTCAAGATTTGACCCCCTTTTCTTCATTCCACACTTAGAAAACCATGTCTTGGAAATGTAGTGAATATTCAACTAGCAAGTTTAATAACCTTATTAATCATTGTTTAGAAATACCTAAACATTTCTGTGACACATAAGCTCCATACTTGAATACAACTGAAACAGATATTACCTCTTTTGTATACAAAACTGATTCATTTATCTTAAAATAGTTATTTTTAAAATGTTTTCTGCCTTCACATATAAAATATTTAGTAATGGGCTACTCTGGTAAAATTAATGGATAGTATAAATTAAACAAATATATTTTAAAATACAAAATCATTGAATTTTATTTGTCATGTTTCTGGGTTTTGGGAGGTTTTGTTTTGTTTTATAATTTAATATTAGAATATTGCATTTTAAGGAACATATATAAGGAGCGTACAGAGAAGAACAAGAATCAAGAAAACAGAAATCTAAATATATTTATGTCATTAACTAGCTGTATGACCTTGGTCATGCCTTTTGATCAAGTTGGGCCTTATTTTTTTTACATCTGGAGAATTATAATAATTGTTAAATATCTTTAAAAAGGAAAATTCTGTCATTAGCCAGGAATTTCACAAGTTCCTCCACATTGTTTACAATTGATTCAGGTTATACTGCTAAATTATTTCTTCCCTCCCTCCCTGCCTTCCACCCTTCCTTCTTTCCTGTTTTTCTTTCTTTTTGTCTTAGGATGTTCCAACGAAATTGGTGGCAAAAGCTGTTCCCTTGCCCATGACTGTCCGTGGACACTGGTTTTTGAGCCCAAGAACTGAATATACAGTAGCAGTGCAAACTGCCTCAAAACAGGTTGACGGTGATTATGTTGTGTCTGAATGGAGTGAAATTATAGAATTCTGCACAGCAGGTAAGAGAACTAGATACAAATACAGAAAAATATTTAATAGTTCCTTAAAAGCTAATTACAGAAAAATATTTTTTAATCATAAGGTGATATGAATTGCATTGGGTTATTTTTACATCGACAATAGCATTGTGTACTAGAACAAGCTATGCTGTGTTAGTTGGAGGGAGCTTAGATTCTCAGCAAAAACTGAGTAATGGCATTAAATCAGTTCTTTGCTGCATAGTTTGATTTTTCAAAGTAAAAGCTTTGCAAATAAAAATTGGTTTAGTTTGAAAATATACTCAAACATATTTTGAGCTTCGTTTTGAGAGAGAGCTTTTTTTTTTCTTTAAATTTTCACAGATATTTATGGCACCTGGGTGGCTCAGTCGGTTAAGTGGCTGCCTTTGGCTCAGGTCATGATCCCAGGATTCTGGGATCAAGCCCTGTGTCTCTGGTTCCCTGTTCAGCAGGGAGCCTGCTTCTCCCTCTCCCTCTGCCTGCCACTCCCCCTGCTTGCACTCTCTCTCTCTGTCAAATAAATAAAATAAATAGAATCTTAAAAAAAAAATGTTCACAGATATTGAAACAAAGAAGTCAGGAACATCTTTCTGTAACTTAGGGGAATGAATGCAGATCTTAATGACTGTACCTAGCAGAAATGTTATTGGATTTTTCACTTGAGTGCTGAAAATCTGTATCTAAACTAGTGTCGTGTGTGTGCGTGTGTGTGTGTGTGTGTGTGTGTGTGTGTGTCTTTGCTTCATTAGAAAGTACCTCATAGACATTTGACATTGAGATACCTGATGTGGAGAGGCCCATCCCCTTTGATTTTGAACTATACCTTAATATTCCATTAGATTGGAAATGTTACCATTTATCTGTTTGTTCATTCATTTAAGAAACAAATATTTGGTGAGCACTTATAAATAGGTGTTGAAGTGATATAAAGATATCTTTACCTGAATACATCTGTCATCCTCTCCTTGTCTCTTAGAATGGGGCTTTATTTCCTCTTTGTATAGGTGATTGTTTCCTCTAAAAAACCTGTAGAGAAAGGCTAAGTGTTTTTCAACATAAAGGAGCTTGAAGAAAAATTCTTAAAAACAATTTGCCTCAACTATTGTAGGTTGCTTAGCAACTTTTCCCAGCTGAGGCATCCTTCATATAAACCAGCCTTTTTTTTCTCCCCATAACATCACACCTGCATTATTTTAGACTCAGTACATACTTAGCAACTGCTTTATCTCACTATCTTGTGTTGTTTCTTAATCTCAAATTCAGTGTAAAACTTCTCCTATGGATATGTTAAATGGATGAAATTTTAATTCTATGTTATTTTGATTTTATCTTCAACACTTTTTATATATGGGGAAGTTGCTAAGGATTATAACATCCTTGATTGTTAAGGATTTCAGTCGTTGAGAGCAAGGAAATAGTATCTCTCATATTTCTTCCTAAGATACTGATTATAAGTTCCACCATTTTATACTGTCAGTTAAACTATGAAACAGTGTTTTCTTATCACAGTTATTGTTGGACTCTTTAAGAAGCTAAATGTGAAAAAATACATTTTGGACTAGATGAAATATGGTATTAATCATAGTTTAGTTATCAGTAATGAAACAGCTAATTTTTATATTGTATTAATAGTAACATTAATAGTGAGTAAAGAATTCTCAATGATATAACTTTTACCTATATTTGATGTGTTATATTGGAGTTAATATATTCCATCAGTTTTTTCCTGAAATAAAATTCTTCTTTGGAATCTATCTCACATTTACTTTTCTCTACTGCATTTCGTTCCATTTACTTTCTTTTTTTTTTTAATTTTATTTTATTATGTTATGTTAATCACCATGCATTACATCTTTAGTTTTTGATGTAGTGTTCTGTGATTCATTGTTTGCATATAACACCCAGTGCTCCGTTCAGTACATGCCCTCTTTAATACCCATCAACAGGCTAACCCATCCCCGTACACCCCTCCCCTCTAGAACCCTCCGTTTGTTTCTCAGAGTCCAGTCTCTCATAGTTCATCTCCCCCTCTGATTCCCCCCCTTCATTTTTCCCTTCCTGCTATCTTCTTTTTTTTTTTTTTAACATATAATGTGTTATTTGTTTCAGAGTTACAGGTCTGTGATCCAACAGTCTCACACAATTCACAGCACTCACCATAACACATACCCTCCCCAATGTCTATCACCCAGCCACCCCATCCCTCCCACCCCCACCACTCCAGCAACCCTCAGTTTGTTTCCTGAGATTAAGAATTCCTCATATCAGTGAGATCATATGATACATGTCTTTCTCTGATTGACTTATTTCGCTCAGCATAATACCCTCCAGTTCCATCCACGTCATTGCAAATGGCAAGATTTTGTTCCTTTTGATGGCTGCATAATATTCCATTGTGTATATATATACCACATCTTCTTTATCCATTCATCTGTCGATGGAAATCTTGGCTCTTTCCACAGTTTGGCTATTGTGGACATTGCTGTTATAAACATCAGGGTGCACGTACCCCTTCGGATCACTACATTTGTATCTTTGGGGTAAATACCCAGAAGTGCAATTGCTGGGTCCTATGGTAGCTCTATTTTCAACTTTTTGAGGAACCTCCATACTGTTTTCCAGGGTGCCTGCACCAGCTTGCATTCCCACCAACAGTGTAGGAGGGTTCCCCTTTCTCTGCATCCCCGCCAACATCTGTCGTTTCCTGACTTGTTAATTTTAGCCATTCTGACTGGTGTGAGATGGTATCTCATTGAGGTTTTGATTTGGATTTCCCTGATGCCGAGTGATGTTGAGCACTTTTTCATGTGTCTGTTGGCCATTTGGATGTCTTCTTTGGAAAAATGTCTGTTCATGTCTTCTGCCCATTTCTTGATTGGATTCTTTGTTCTTTGGGTGTTGAGTTTGATAAGTTCTTTATAGATTTTGGATACTAGCCCTTTATCTGATATGTCATTTGCAAATATCTGCTCCATTCTGTCGGTTGTCTTTGGTTTTGTTGACTGTGTCCTTTGCTGTGCAAAAGCTTTTTATCTTGATGAAGTCCCAATAGTTCATTTTTGCCCTTGCTTCCCTTGCCTTTGGTGATGTTTCTAGGAAGAAGTTGCTGTGGCTGAGGTCGAAGAGGTTGCTGCCTGTGTTCTCCTTTAGGATTTTGATGGACTCGTCTCACATTGAGGTCTTTCAACCATTTTTAGTCTATTTTTGTGTGTGGTGTAAGGAAATGGTCCAGTTTCATTCTTCTGCATGTGGCTGTCCAATTTTCCCAACACCATCTGTTGAAGACACTGTCTTTTTTCCACTGGACATTCTTTCCTGCTTTGTTGAAGATGAGTTGACCATAGAGTGGAGGGTCCATTTCTGGGCTCTCTATTCTGTTCCACCAATCGATGTGTCTGTTTTTGTGCCAGTCCCATACTGTCTTGAGGATGACAGTTCTGTAGTAGAGCTTGAAGTCCGGAATTGTGATGCCACCAGCTTTGCTTTTCTTTTTCAACATTCCTCTGGCTATTCAGGGTCTTTTCTGGTTCCATACAAATTTTAGGATTATTTGTTCCATTTCTTTGAAAAAAGTTGATGGTATTTTGATAGGGAATGCATTAAATGTGTAGATTGCTCTAGGTAGCATTGACATCTTCACAATATTTGTTCTTCCAATCCATGAGCATGGAACGTTTTTCCATTCCTTTGTGTCTTCCTCAATTTCTTTCATGAGTACTTTATAGTTTTCTGAGTACAGATCCTTTGCCTCTTTGGTTAGATTTATTCCTAGGTATTTTATGGTTTTAGGTGCAATTATAAATGGGATCGACTCCTTAATTTCTCTTTCTTCTGTCTTGTTGTTGGTGTATAGGAATGCCACTGATTTCTGTGCATTGATTTTTATATCCTGTCACTTTACCGAATTCCTGTATGAGTTCTAGCAGTTTTGGGGTGGAGTCTTTGGGGTTTTCCACATAAAGTATCATATCATCTGTAAAGAGTAAGAGTTTGACTTCTTTTTTGCCAATTTGGAATGCCTTTTATTTCTTTTTGTTGTCTGATTGCTGTGGCTAGGACTTCTAATACTATGTTGAATAGCAGTGGTGATAGTGGACATCCCTGCTGCGTTCCTGACCTTAGGGGGAAAGCTCTCAGTTTTTCCCCATTGAGAATGATATTTGCTGTGGGTTTTTCATAGATGGCTTTTATGATATTGAGGTATGTACCCTCTATCCCTATACTCTGAAGAGTTTTGATCAAGAAAGGATGCTGTACTTTGTCAAATGCTTTTTCTGCATCTATTGAGAGGATCATATGGTTCTTGTTCTTTCTTTTGTTAATATATTTTATCACATTGATTGATTTGTGGATGTTGAACCAACCTCAGAGCCCAGGGATAAATCCCACTTGGTTGTGGTGAATAATCCTTTTAATGTACTGTTGGATCCTATTGGCTAGTATTTTGGTGAGAATTTTTGCATCCATGTTCATCAGGGACCTTGGTCTGTAATTCTCCTTTTTGATGGGGTCTTTGTCTGGTTTTGGGATCAAGGTAATGGTGACCTCATAAAATGAGTTTGGAAGTTTCCTTCCATTTCTACTTTTTGGAGCAGTTTCAGAAGAATAGGTATTAATTCTTCTTTGAATGTTTGGTAGAATTCCCCTGGGAAACCATCTGGCCCTTGTTTGTTGGGAGATTTTTTATTACTTCTTCAATTTCCTTAGTGGTTATAGATCTGTTCAGGTTTTCTGTTTCTTCCTGCTTCAGTTTTGGTAGTTTATACATCTCTAGGAATGCATCCATTTCTTCCAGATTATCTCATTTGCTAGCATAGAGTTGCTCATAATATGTTCTTATAATTGTTTGTATTTCTTTGCATTGGTTGTGATCTCTCCTCTTTCATTCATGATTTTATTTATTTGGGTCATTTCTCTTTTCTTTTTGATAAGTCTGACCAGGGGTTTATCATTCTTGTTAATTCTTTCAAAGAACCAGCTCCTAGTTTCGTTGATCTGTTCTACTGTTCTTTTGGTTTCTATTTCATTGATTTCTGCTCTGATCTTTATTATTTCTCTTCTCCTGCTGGGTTTAGGCTTTATTTGCTGTTTTTTCTCTAGCTCCTTTAGGTGTAGGGTTAGGTTGTGTCACTGAGACTTTTCTTGTTTCTTGAGAAAGGCGTGTATTGCTATATGCTTTCCTCTTAGGACTGCCTTTGCTGCATCCCAAAGATTTTGAACAGTTGTGCTTTCATTTTCATTTGTTTCCATGAATTTTTTAAATTATTTTTTAATTTCCTCGTTGACCCATTCATTCTTTAGTAGGATGCTCTTTAGCCTCCATGTATTGGAGTTCTTTCTGACTTTCCTCTTGTGATTGAGTTCTAGTTTCAAAGCATTGTGGTCTGAAAATAGGCGGGGAATGATCCCAATCTATTGGTACTGGTTAAGACCTGATTTGTGACCTAGGATGTGATCTATTCTGGAGAATGTTCCATGGGCACTAGAGAAGAATGTGTATTCTGTTGCTTTGGGATAGAATGTTCTGAATATATCTGTGAAGTCCATTTGGTCCAGTGTGTCATTTAAAGTCTTTATTTCCTTGTTGATCTTGTGCTTAGATGATCTGTCCATTTCAGTGAAAGGGGTGTGAAAGTCCCCCACTATTATTGTATTGTTGTCGATGTGTTTTTTTTTCTTTTGTTATTAATTGGCTTATATATTTGGCTAATTTGTCTGATATAAGGATTGCCACCCCAGCTTTCTTTTGGTGTCCATTGGCATGGTAAATGGTTTTCCACCCCCTCACTTTCAATCTGGGGGTGTTTTGGGGTCTAAAATGAGTCTTGCAGACAGCATATTGATGGGTCTTGTTTTTTATCCAATCTGATAGCCTGTGTCTTTTGATTGGGGCATTTAGCCCATTTACATTCAGGGTAACTATTGAAAGATATGAATTTAGTGCCATTGTATTGCCTGTAAGGTGACTGTTAGTGTATATTGTCTGTGTTCCTTTCTGGTCTATGTTACTTTTAGGCTCTCTCTTTGCTTAGAGGATCCCTTTCAATATTTCTTGTAGGGCTGGTTTTGTGTTTGCAAATTCCTTATTTTTTGTTTGTCTTGGAAGCTTTTTATCTCTCCTATTTTTGATGACATCCGAGCTGGATATAGTATTCTTGGCTGCATATTTTTCTCATTTAGTGCTCTGAATAGATCATGCCAGTCCTTTCTGGCCTGCCAGGTCTCTGTGGATAGGTCTGTTGCCAATCTAATGTTTCTACCATTGTAGGTTACAGATCTCTTGTCCCGAGCCACAGTCTTTTTTGATATTGTTTTAATACATGCTATTTTCTATAGGACTGCACTAAACAAAGTCATAGTATTTGTCCAATTAAAAGAGCTTTAGTTTACCTGCTAAAATCCCCATTTGACATTGCGGAAAAGTGTGAAATATTACTTCTTCTTTAGCTTAAGGAAGACCTTTGGCATTTCCAGTTCAGAAATACCTGTCTATAGATGCATACACATTCACTCTGTTCTATAATCTATTTAACCATATGAGTACATGTTTTATTTCTATGTGTATGAAGGAAAATCTTGTCTTCTTTCATTTAGAGTGATCACCCTGTTGCTCTTTTACTGAACTACATCTCATAATTCTGCTAAGAATGTTATGGGGTAAATAATAAAATGCCAGCTTTTAAATGTGCCACAATAGTTTTCTATAAATTATTTTGCATTTTTAATTTCTATGAGTAAAATATAAAGGGAACTTAAGCTTTTCAAAGCTTATTGTTTCAGATTATCAAAATAATTCAGAGACTTTTATCTAAACTTTATCAATAATCTTTAATCTGTAAATTTTGAGGAAGCTTTTTGTATAAATTGTCTTTTAATCTGTATAATAGCTAATTCACTCCACATTTATTGAGCACATACTGTGTGCTATGTACTGTGCAAAATATTGACATAAAATAAAATAGAATGCCACCAACTAATCTACTTCTAGTCTTGTCTATGTCAGAGCTAAAACCATGTGCTTGCCCCATAAATCACAGTTGTCTATATATTTATCTATGTATATTTATTTGCAAATTTAGACTGTGAGTTCTTTGAAAGGAGGAATATTCTTTTTGATCTTTTAACCTGATCATCTAATTTTGCATGATGCTTTCTGCATCATATGTTCTAATCTAAATAAATGTGAGCCAGTGAAGCAGTTAGTAAAGAAACTGTGCTGTCATGAGCAGCTCAACTACGTTGCTTTTATTTGGAATGTCTGATAATCTTTATAGACAAAAATTTTTGCTTAGATTTTGGTAGAGGAGTTTGACAACAGTCCTCAATTTTCAAAACAGAAAGTTGGTGAAAGGATCAAGTTACTTGGAGAGAAGCTTTAGATTTTCAAGAGTCTTGTATACCTGAAAACCATCAACTAAAAACCAGAGACCTAGTCTCTAAATTACTAGCTATATGAACATTTGGCAAATCAAACCGTGGCAAGCCTCAATTTCTGCATCAATAAAATTGTCATATTTAATCTATCTCACCAACCTCGTAGATGTAAAGAGTAAATTAAATGAACATTATTATTGCTACCCTTTTAAATTCAATTTGCTACTGATTGCAGGTTAGAAGCTTCTTTTATTTGACTTCTCAGTTGATTCAAGAAAAGCTAGTATGGTGCCAATTGATATTACTTGGGTTATGCCGAGTCTGCATTCCTTACTTAACATTTTTGTTGCAGGATCTTTCATTTCAAAGAGTGAAACAAATGCATGGGTATCCTAAGAAAAAAAAAACAAAAACATAAGCCGTAACAAATACATTTTTTTGTAGAAAGAAAAATGTGCCAAACAAAGACAATGAATTTTTTTTTCAGTGCAATTTCCTATTCACTAAGATAAATTTTCTAAAGGTGAATTTTAATAATTTCCAATTTATTAAACATGTAGTTGATACCTTTGGTAATGTATTTTTAGTAAGAGAATTTTTTTGTTATTTTCAGACTATTCAAAAGTTCATCTAACACAGCTATTGGAGAAGGCCGAAGTGATTGCAGGACGGATGCTTAAATTTTCTGTTTTTTATCGTAACCAACACAAAGAATATTTTGACTATATTCGGTAAGGATAAAAAAATATATACTGATTTGCTTTACTAAATGCCATTCTAACCTCTAGGCTCAGGTTTTCCTTGAGTCTAGTTCTGTGAAATAGCAATTTTTGTTTTCTTTTCAAAATAGTTAATTATATTAATTAACTATAATTATACTAATTATACTCTTTTATTTCCCAGAATAATTGAGTAGAAAAAAATCAAATTATGGGATTTTTTTTTCACTTTACTTACATCCCTTTCTATAATCATTTGTAATGACAGTTCCTGTCTATTTGAGTGGAAGATCTTAAATCTCCAGGGTTTAGACTGATGACCATTCATGACAAATTCCTCTACCACCCAATAACTAAACTAAATATTCTCTTCTTGTGGATTGATTGCTTTAAGATACTGAAAATGGGAGGGGGGGACGTAACTTTCATGAAATATGGTGAATCAGGTGGGATTTTTCAGGCTTCAGTCTAAGTGATGAGATCTCTTAGCCATTATCTTGGATTAATTATTCATGAGGACAGTCTGCTGTGTTTACTTTTGAATTCTAATGTTCAATTAGTATTTCTAAGATAGCCTGTGTTTACACTGGGAAGCAGTTTCCAAGAATTCAAAAGAAATCCATGCTACAGGTAGTTTTAATACTTAATAATCCTTTTATATTTACAGATGAAAATTTCAGGACAGTAAATAGAGATATATGTTTTTAAAGGCTAAGACTAAGGTTTTTAAAATGATAAATGCTATTTAGTTCTAAAACTTTTATACAGTAATCTCTATAATTTGTCATTTGGTCTCACTTTAAACTTTAAGTTGTAAGGATTATAATGAAAAAAAAATTAGGAAACTTTGTTGTTATTTGTTTCTTACTTCTCTAGTTTTCTTAAGTCATGATCATGGTTTTAGATTTAAATCAGCTCCAAGCTGTGGAAAATGTAAAGGGAATCGGAGAGAGAGAGATGAATTTAGGCATCTGATTTCATCAAATGAAATACTTTGCAATATCATGGGGTTTTTTTATATATATATTTTGATGCTGCAAACCATAAGGTTGAATATCTTATAAACACGGAGTTTAGTCCATAATTCTTCTATCTGGTAATTATTTACCCTTGAATCTATACATATTTCATGGTGGATGCCATTAACCTAATTTAGACAGTAGAAACAGATATAACACAAATTAATGTATCTGTCAATTGTGAATGGGAATGACCATATATATTTAACAAGAAAGGTTTTCTTTAAGCATAAAATTTGAAAACAAAAAGATCTATTGCTATTTTCTTTAATAAGAAATACATCAATATAATAAATACATCTTTGGTACAAGGTTTAGATTCTTAGAATATTGCCAATGTCTATTTTAGGTGGCCACTGGAGGTCAGTATTTCTCTGATTTTCTCTGCCCTTTGGGTCGAAACTAGCCTATTTTCAGGTCTTTAGATACTAAAATTTGCATCATCTGTTTTCAAAAACTCTTCTAAGAAGAAAAGAAATGATAAAGACTGCCTGGAAAAAGTCATTGTATATATTGTATAATTGATTCCAGTCTACTAGAATGAAAGATATATTTACTAACAAGGAAATTTACCTTTGTTGGAGTTTCCATGACAGTTGTAAAATCCATGTAAATTATATCTTAATACAATATATATAAATAAGTATACTTCTCAAGTGTGGCTACAGTTCTTCAAAATTGCTTTTTCAAAACGCTTTATTAAAAAAATAGTAGACATTAGCTTCAATGGACCTTGATTTTTCTTTTTAGGTAATGAATTCTAATCAGGACCCACTTCCTTTATCAGAATCCATTTAAAATGTCAATTTGTTAATCAAAATGCTTGAATAGAAATGAACCTTTCACTTACCTAACTACAGACTTTCCAAATCATTACAAATTATGAAAAAGCATTAGGTAAATTCTGACTCAATCCATATGGATTGAACTCATTTTGATCTCTTTATCTAGAGATAAATTTCTAAGTGAATATTGCTTTCCCTTACCCCAGATCAAAATACCACTTTCTCTCTTACTCCTTCAAGTTCACTAGGTAGCCTCACTATCCTTAAAACACCTTTCTAGATCAGAAAGTTTTTTCTTTACCAATCCACTGACAGGTGTAGTAATTCCTGGTGTTTTTAGGTGTTAGATTGTATATCCTCAAAGTTGATGTTTGTCACTAATGCTAATACATTTCTCCTAGTCTCAGTTCCTGTCTCCATATTTTCTGCTATTATTATTTCATTAATTGAACTTGTAGATTCATGTTGGACACATATCATATCGATATTTCGTTTTTGTTAATGAGAATGTAACTGTAACAAGGGTAAGAATTTTGACCCAGGACAAGATGGAGTGGAAACATTTCTCCCTATTTTTCCCACTAAGTGTGACTAAAAACTCTGGACTTTATATATAAAAGAAACATGGGAATCTGAAAGGTGGAAGAATACTGAAAGGTAGAGAGAAGTCAGTTAGGGACCATGGGACTCAAGGGACAATACACTAATGAGTTCCCTGAGTTTTCTTTTTAGCTCTTATATTCTGGACTGAGTTCTGAAGAAGCCAAAAACCGCAAAATGCTGATGGTCATTTTTTTACAGTATCTACTGCAAAAGAATGACTAAAAGAAGTTTTTTTGTTTATTTTTTTATTCATCATGATAAGTGTACTCTTCAATCCCCACCCTCTATTTCTCCTATCACCCCACCAACCTCTCTTCTGGTAGCCATAAGTTTGTTCTCTATAGTTAAGAATCTGTTTCTTAGTTTGTCTCTCTTTTTTTTTTCCTTTGCTCATTTGTTTTGTTTCTTAAATTCCACATATGCGTGAAATCATATGCTATTTGTCTTTCTCTGACTGACTTATTTCACTTAGCATTATACTCTCTAGCTTTATCCATGTTGTTGCAAATAGTAAGATTTCATGCTTTTCTTTGGCTGAATAATATGCTACATCTTCTTTATCCATTCATCAGTCAATGGACACTTGAGCTGCTTCCATAATTCAGTGATTATAAATAATGCTGCAGCAAACAGGGGTGCTTGTATCCCTTTGAATCGGGGTTTTGTATTATTTGGGTAAATATCCAATAGTGCAATTCCTGGATAATAGGGTAGATCTATTTTATTTTTTGAGGAACCTCCCTACTGTTTTCTACAGTGGCTATACCAGTTTGCAATCCCACCAAAAGTGCAAGAGTGTTCCTTTTTCTCCACATCCTCGCCAACACTTGTTTCTCGTGTTGTTGATTTTAGTCATTCTGACAGGTGTGAGGTGATATCTCATTGTAGCTTTGATTTGCATTTACCTGTTGATTAGTGATGTTGAGCATCTTTTCATGTGTTTGTTGGCCATCTGGATGCCTTCTTTGGAGAAATGTCTGTTCATTTCTTCTGCCCACTTTTAATTGGATTATTTGGGTTTTTTGGTGTTGAGTTGTAGAAGTTGCTTATATATTTTGGATACTAATCCTTCATTAGATAATGTCATTTGCAAATATTTTCTCCCATTTCATAGGTTGCCTGGTCATTTTGTTGATTGTTTCCTTCACTGTACAGAAGCTTTTTATTTTGATGTAATCCCAATAGTTTATTTTTGCTTTTATTTCCCTTGCCTCAGGAGACATTTCTGGAAAAATGTTTCTATGACTAATATCAGAGAAATTACTGCCTGTGCTCTCTTCTAGGATTTTTATGGTTTCAGGTCTCACATTTAGGTCTTTAATCCATTTTGAGTTTACTTTTGTGTATGGTGTAAGAAAGTGGTCCAGTTTTATTCTTTTGCATGTAGTTTCTCATGGATATTCTTTCTTCCTTTGTCAAAAATAAGGTTAACTGTGGGTTTATTATTGGGTTTTCTATTCTGTTCCATTGATCTCCATGTCTATTTTTGTGCCAGTACCATACTGTTTTAATTACTACCACTTTGTAATATAACTTGAAATCTGGAATTGTGATACCTCCAGCTTTGTTTTTCTTTTCCAAGATTGCTTCAGCTATTCAAGGTCTTTTGTGGTTCCATACAAATTTTGGGATTGTTTGTTATAGTTTTGTGACAAATGCTAATGCTATTTTGATAGGGATTGTATTAAATGTGTAGATCACTTTGGGTAGTATAGATATTTTAACAATAGTTGTTCTTCCAACTCATAAGCATGGCATGTCTTTCCATTTCTTTGTGTCATCTTGAAATTTTTTCATCATTGTTTTATAGTTTTTGGAGTACAGGTCTTTCACCTCTTTGGCTGAGTTTATACCTAGATATTTTATTGGTTTTGGTGCATTTGTAAATGCGATTGTTTTCTTAATTTCTCTTTCTGCTACTTCATTATTAGTGTATAGGAATGCAATGGATTTCTATACCTTGATTTTGTATCCTGTAACTTTACTGAATTCATTTATCAGTTCTAGTAGTTTTTCAGTGGAGTCTTTAGGGTTTCTATATATAGTATCATCATCTGCATACAGTAAGAGATTTACTTCTTCCTTACCAATTTGGATACATTTTCTTTCTTTATGTTGTTTGATTGCTGTGGCTAGGACATCTAGTACTACGTTGAATAAAAGTGGTGAGAGTGGATACTTTGTCTTGTTCCTGACCTTAGGGGAAAAACTCTGAGATTTTCCCCATTGAGTATGATGTTGTCTGTGGGTTTTTCATATAAGGTCTTTGTTATGTTGAGGTATGTTTCCTCTAAATCTACTTTGTTGACAGTTTTACCATGAATGGATGTTGTACCTTGTCAAATGTTTTTTCTGCATCTGTTGAAATGATCATATGGTTCTTATCCTTTCTTCTGTTGATGTGATATATCATGTTGATTGTTTTGTGAATATTGAACCACTCTTGCATCTTGGGAATAAATTCCATTTGACTGTGGTGTATGATTTTTTTTAATGTATTATTGGTTTGCTAATATTTTGTTGAGGATTTTTGCATCTATATTCATGAGTGATGTTGGCCTGTAGTTCTCTTTTTTCATGGTGTCTTTATCTGGTTTTGGTATCAGTGTGATATTGGCCTCATAGAATGAATTTGTAAGTTTTCCTTCCTCTTGTATTTTTTGGAATAGTTTGAGAAGAATGGGTATTAACTCTTCTCTAAATGTTTAGTAGAACTTACCTGTGAAGCTGTCTGGTCCTGGACTTTTGTTTTTTGAGAGTTTTTTTGATTACCAGTTCATCTTCATTGCTGACAACTGATCTGTTCAAATTTTCTATTTCTTCCTGCTTTAGTTTTGGTAGATTATAGGTTTCCAGGAATTTATTCATTTCTTCCAAGTTATCCAGTTTTGTTGGTATTTAGGATCTGTTAAAGTTGTTTGTATTTCTGTAGTGTTTATTATTTCTCCTCCTTCATTAGTCATTTTGTGCATTTGGGTCCTCTCTCTCCTCTTTTTTTTTTTTTTTAAAGAGTTTTATCAATTTTGTTGATCTTTGGTTTTATTGTTATTTTAGCTTCCATATCATTTATTTCTACTCTGATCTTTATTATTTCCTTCCTTTGCTGGGTTTGGATTTTGTTTGTTCTTCTTTTTCTAGCTCCTTTAGGTGTAAAGTAAGATTGAGATTTTTTCTTGCTTCTTGAGGTAGGCCTGTATAAACTTCCACCTTAGAACCTCTTTTGCTGCATCCCAAAGATTTTGGACCATTGTGTTTTCTAAAAGAAGTTTTTGAAAAAAGGAAGAGAATGATATTAGAAGGAATTTTGGAACATCAGGAGGAAAGAAGAAGAATAAGGATAAAAATATGGGGTCCAATCCAGAATATTCATACATCTCTTATTTATCTAGTGTCCTCTAATATGTGAGTTGCTTGGTCTTTCCTTGAAGCTGCATTTTTAATAAGCTTCCTTGGTAGTTCTTAGGCACTAGAATTTGAGACTCATTGTTGTTCTAAAGTTAGGGGAGACCCTGGGCATACCTCACCGACCCACAGGCTCTTTTGGAAGCATGCTGACTGGGAGAAGCTTCTCATGCCTGTGTGGTAAGTTGTAATTTTCATCCCAGGTCATGGTGGTCAAGGACCCAGCAAGAAAGGGAAGTCACACTTAGTGGGAGTTCTGGAGAAAATGTGACAAAAGCATCATTCATAAAGGTATAGACAGGGTTAAGTCAACTAATAAGGGATGCTAAAGCAACCAGGAACTATCAAGAGTTGAAAGGTTTTACTACTCTTGGGAAGGGGAATGGAGGACACCCAATAGGAGAAGTAGTCAGAGATGTATAGTATATATGAATCCAGCCACACCAGAACCACAAGGCTCTGAAGCATGGAGGAAGTAGAAGACAGCACACTCAAGGCTTTACTTCCTCCTCCCCTAGATCTGATGGTGCCTTACATAAGTAGAACTGAAATGGAAGGGACCAAGGGACAAAGATGAACCAAATGATAGAGTCCCATCCCACAATGGAAGGCAAGAAGGATGGAGAATAGATCGGGGGTGATGGTAAAGGGAGAATAACCAACTCTGATGTAAGAAAAACGCAGGAAAGGGGACCTGATTAGTAAACTGTACTTAGGGAAAAAAAAACACAAAATAAAACAAGACTCTTTTGTGCCAATATATATACGTGGACAGCACTCATATTAGGACTAAATTCTGGCATACTTTAAAGAAACATTCAATATATTTAACCAATAGTGTTAGTCCAGTTTTCTCTTCAAAGAGCCACTTCTGAAACCCAGTAGGCATATAATGGTTGTGATTTCAGTTGTAAGATTTCTAATTCCAGTTTGGTTTTTCTGGCCAGGAAATTTATTATGTAAAGACCTCCAAGGTTTGTAGCAGAACATCCTTACATTAAAAGACATAAAAGTAAAAGGTAAAAAAAGGTAAAGGTAAAAAAAGGTAAAAAAAAAAAATACATAAAAGGATGAGCATTCAGACTTTTGGGCCTATCACCAGTCAAATCTACATATAAATCAATAGCTTTACTACTATTATACCAAGAAGTGACCATGTCTTTTCTCTTGCAGAGAACATCATGGGAATGCTATGCAACCATCTGTCAAGGATAACAGTGGTAGCCATGGCTCTCCTATCAGTGGTAAATTAGAAGGCATCTTCTTCAGCTGCAGCACTGAGTTCAATACTGGGAAGCCACCCCAGGATTCACCTTATGGAAGATACAGGTTTGAGATTGTAGCAGAAAAACTTTTTAACCCCAATACTAACTTATATTTTGGGGACTTCTACTGTATGTACACTGCTTATCATTATGTGATTCTTGTTATTGCCCCTGTGGGATCACCAGGAGATGAATTTTGTAAGCAGCGCCTTCCTCAGCTAAATTCCAAGGATAATAAATTTTTGACCTGCACAGAAGAAGATGGGGTGCTGGTTTACCACCATGCCCAGGATGTCATTTTAGAAGTCATTTATACTGACCCTGTGGATCTTTCTCTGGGCACTGTAGCAGAAATCACTGGTCATCAGCTCATGAGTTTGTCTACTGCAAATGCAAAGAAAGATCCCAGCTGCAAAACCTGTAATATCAGTGTTGGACGTTAATGCCCACTTTTCTTATTCTTACCCAGTCCCTTTTCTTCCCCTAAGAGCACCAATCCTCTGTTGTCCATTTTCATCACCAGTTGTTTTCCACTGAAGCATGCACATGCCGCTATCACCAAAAGCAAATTGCCATTTTTCAAATTTCATCCAGAGCCGTTTTAGTGTTTCCTATTCCCTGCCCTTCCCATTACTTTCAGTGATGAAAGTTCTCCTCTGACACTTTATTGCCTAGATGCTGCAATGTTTTTATTTTTCCTTTATGCCAAACATAACAAAACAATTATATAAACTGCTTTAGCAAAATACAAAATAACGGCTTATAAATGGTGTTTAAATATGCATTCATTTTAATCTACTGAACAAATATTGGGATAACTCCAAACCGCATGAAAGGGTGTAATTGCAGCATGAGTTAAATCTTGAAGCCTAGAATTGTCAGCACTTCCAACTTGTTGTTTGACAGTGTTATTTATGTTATTTATATTAGCTAACAGGAAACAACTATTGTGTTTCAACATAATAAATATAATAGAAAAATATTTTATTTGTATTGTTGTATAAAATATTTACAATCATATAGAATATATAGAGTTACATTTTAATAGCAATTGTATACATGTCATGAAACCATTTCCCTTATCAAAGATGTAGTTTGTAAACTTCAAATAGTTGTGTATCTGTCCTGTTACAAGTAGATGACTTCAATTAAACAAATTTATGAAGGACATCATTCTGATTCATAAAAGTTATAAAATATCAGGTAAATACAGAGAAAACAATAAGTCTCTGAAATACTCTGCTTCTGAAAGTCAATATTCTTCCCATCCAAACTATATGAAAATGTGAATTTGTTCAACATCATGCTTAAACATTACAGAAAACAGAAATACAAACATGGTTGGTACAAGAGAAAATGTCGACCTTTTACTTATTCTTACAAAGGCAAAAATAATAAATGTGTGTTTTAGTACAAAATAACACAAAACTATATGCACTAAAGTTGATGAAGCAAATAAAATTCTGGCTTCTTTTCCAAGGTGTCCCAACAATTTCAAACCTTTCATTTTGTACAGAATGAAGAGTACCTACAACTCATGAGAATGCTTGTGACTTTACAAAGTATACATAGACCTTGGAACATTAAGAAAAATGCATATTCCCAATTGAAAAATAGTTATATACTCTTATAGTAAACAAAAAGTTTAGCAATCATAACTATGGTCACATTAGATTATATACTGCAGACCACAGATCTATCCAAAATACCTATTTTCAAATTTTAATACAATATTTTATTTTAATATAAACATCTGTCAATTTTAGACAAAGATAATTCACAAAGTACATGCTATAAGAATGAACTTTGGTAACCAGAAATGTAAAATTTCAAATAACAGATAAAATAATGTGCTATTTTTATATAGAAATAAAAAATTAGCAGTGACACATTCTAGTATGCTTTACTGAATAGCCTAGCAGACTTAAGGGACAAGGTAGATTTTTTTTTGTCACTTAAAAATCTATTAGAACTTTCAAATATATTACATTCTTACTAGCTGTATTCCTTTCTACATAAAAAGAAGAGTTTCTTTTCCTCCTCTTATTGATTTTTTAAAAATCATGCTCTTTTCCATACACTAACATAAGCAGTTTCTGGACACTAAATAGACTTTCCCTAATAAGTGGCCCACTGAACAAGTATTATTTAGATTTGATAAAATATTAAGATATTTTTTGAAATAATTATACTGACTGTGCATTTTCTGCTTGGCATGGAGGAGACTGAATTTTTTTTTCCAATTATACTGTTAGCTGTTATATTTTCCCCCATTTAAATCCTCCTTCCTCATTGATGGTTACTCTTGCCATCCCTTCTTAAAAACAGCTAATACTACCACTAAAGTGCTTCAATTTTCAATATGTCAAAACTACCTAGCAAGAATGGCAAAGGAAAATAAACTTGACCTTATCTTGGTTGAAAGTGAGCACAAACATTTCCTGAACCTCAGATTGTTTTGGCCACATCTTGCTTGCTGATGAGGACCTCTAATAGTCTCAGTTTGGCTTTTATGTGCTTGTATTCATAGTACTCATCTGCCATTGGTATCCTGTCTTCCTTTTGTGGACTTCTGCAAAACAGAAAATACTGTCTTTTAGCTCATAATAAATCAAGTCATTAAAAATCCTTTTATAATGTTTACATGAGAAAGTACAGAGTAGAAGTTTCCACTTGGTTCTTGCGTCATGTCTTTTTTACCTTCCCTTCCACCTTCACTCACTCCCTCCTCCATGTGTCATTAGGTTTTTGTATAATAGTACACTTTGAGAACTTGAATGTCATGGGTGTTTTGCAAATATATGGTCCACTGCATAGACAGACAACAATGGAGCAAGTAAAAAGGAAAAAAAGTCGAAAAACCAGAACTCTCAAGGCATTCTTAGTCTAGTCATTCTCCCATTACTCATACCACAGTTCATGCATATGAAGAATGTTCAGCCCTTACAATGAGAGTTGTTAAAAATTCAACCTAAAAACCACATAAGTTAAGTGAAATAATTTATATAAATTTATGGCGATAGGGGAAAAAAGCTTAATGGTTACCTTATAAACATGAAATACTTCCAAGTTTTCTTTTAATTATAATACCTATCTCTGCTAATGTGTAGTAGAATCAGTGAGATGTTCATGGATTGAATTTATATGAGTCTGAATTGCAATGGTTCTCTTTGCACACTAATTCTAAGGCTAGACATCTAACAATGCATATTTTATACATACTCATTCTAACTACTATATGTTCTTGCCATTTACTTTGAAGAATGTTTGGGTAACATCTGGAGTTAAAACCATTTCCTTTCCGCAAAAATATGTGGCCAGGATATGCTATCTAAAGGGAAGTAATTGCTTCAGGATCTTAGAAGGCTCTTATCTCCTTGGTTGATAAGATCACCTATTGCTTTTAGAACATTTTCATTCATGACTTTGAAATACAAGGAGTGGAAAACAGATGAAACACCACAGTTGCTACTGAATATAAACATAAAGACTCTCTAATATTAGTGTGGCTGAATGTAGGTAAATAGAAAGCATTTAATGTTTTACCTATACTCCCTTCTATTTTCCCAGTACTGATAAAAGATCTCTCACAAATTTAAAAAAAGCATGAATCTATAAAGATTTCCTAAGAATGGAGTTATCTACTTGTGATGCACCACTATACACTTCCCTGGAATTTAAAGTACAGAACTCAGAACAGTACACAAATCTGTAGATAGGGTTTCTCTTAAATATTGTCTAAGTTATTTAATAGAATTCCTTTGCCTCCATTCTGTATTATGGACCAAACTTTTAACTGGGCCTCTAAATACCACCTTAATTTATATAAACATATCTAAGTGAAGAAATGGTCTAATTTATCAGGAAACACTAGTAACCCTAACCCATTATGCAACTTTTCCCTGGTCCTGCAGACTCTGTTTTGGCTAATAAACAAGAGTGTATTGGCCAGAGGCGCCTGGGTGGCTCAGTTGGTTAAGCGACTGCCTTTGGCTCAGGTCATGATCCCGGAGTCCTGGGATTGAGTCCCGCATCCGGCTCCTGTCTCAGCGGGGAGCCTGCTTCTCCCTCTGACCCTTTCTCCTCTCATGCTGTTTCTCTCTCTCTCGCTCTCTAATAAATAAATAAATAAAATCTCTTAAAAAAAAAAGTGTATTGGCCAGAATGAAAAATTTTGCTAAGTATTTCCTGAAGCAGTTTTCCCATTATGTAAAACATGCTAATGTGCTTGGTACAGTTCCTGGCTTATAACTGTTAATGTCATATCTACATGATTATTCCTCTTGCTTGGCAAATATTACCAAGAACATTTACAGTAACTTAAAAATTTTAGTAATCCATTTGCATGGTTATTTTACCTTCTGGGCAGGATTAGGCCTTCCTAATAAAATTTCTTAGGATAACAAGATTAAGATCCATATTTCCTAACCATTCAACCCTTTGATTTTAGTTGTGATATACCACCACTTTGGCATTTAGTTTAAGTATATTACCACAAGAGGGCATACAACCTCAGTCAAATACAGGCATATCTGAAGTAGGGTTGAGACTCAAAGGTACAGTAGAATACTATACATAGGACATCACTATCTTCCCTGTACATCAAAAGGTATGCCAAATACCACTGGAGCTCCATTAGGCAGGACTACTAGCACACTGGGGTGGTCTCAAACTCTTTGGACTCCTGGGTACATACAGATTTAAAAAATGTAAATGTAAAAGCTGTATGGAAATTCTATAAAGGGAAAAAATGGAAATGGAAAAAGAAAACAAGAAATTATGTTTTATATTCTAAATTTAACATCCACAAAACAATTTTCACTAGATTAGTTAACATCAACAGAAGGTAAATAACTTGGACTTGTAGCAGTCAACTGGAAAAGGAAGATTCCAGGTAGAAAACAAAGTGGGTTACATCTGTATTTGCTGAACACAAAACGTTTCTGACTTAATAGGTCAAATCCTATTGTACAGCTCTGGAGGACTGCAATGGAAAAGCTGCTAAGAGGTGAGTAGACCAAGCTTTCAAGGTGCTTGAGAAAATAGTCCCTGTCCATCAGGTAGACCCTTAGTCTGCTAAAATGAAAGCAATTCAGGAAGGGCAGATACGTAGATGGAGAGGAATACTGAGGGGCCAGTGTATCAGTGACTCCCACCTCTGCCACCTTAATAACTTTGTGACTTTGGGAAAGTCACAAGACAGACAGAACAACTATAGCTTCCCAAAGTATTCCCAAAGTATTGGACTTCCCAAAGTCCAATCATTTCATCTTTACATCTTACAACCATGGAAACAGGCTCCAGATAGCTAAATGATTTGTCTCTTTCTCCTCTGGAAGTAGATCAATAATCTTGAATCTTATGATTTTATTATATATATAATAACATCAAATAGATTATATACATATACACATATATAATTACATACATGTAAAAATACATATATAAATTATACATATAAAAATTATATATACATTGACAATACACCAAAATTTAGAGGAAACTAATGGAATGCCTAATGAGACTTAGGTTGACAAAAATAGACAAAGAGAGGACATAGCTAAACATTTATGTTAGGGATAGAAAGAATAGCTATGAACATCTGACTTGAAAATAAATAAGGGCAGATCCTTAAGTTTAAAAGATACATTTAAAACAAAAGAAGAATTATTTAATAAAATAGGAAATAACTTGTGAAAGTAAGTAACCCAGAACAAAGAAGTTATATGGGTTGAAAAATCAAATAGATTTTTTAAAGGTTTAGATAAATTCAATAATTATCAAGAGATTTATTATGCAAAGTTAGGGATTTTTGGATTTCATCCTTTATTTCTTAAAGCCTGATGTCATACTTGATAGCTACAGCCTCCCATAAAACATACCTAATAATGGCACTATTAGAATGTTGCATTAGAGGGGCGCCTGGGTGGCTCAGTTGGTTAAGCGACTGCCTTCGGCTCAGGTCATGATCCTGGAGTCCCGGGATCGAGTCCCGCATCGGGCTCCCTGCTCAGCGGGGAGCCTGCTTCTCCCTCTGACCCTCCCCCCTCTCATGCTCTCTGTCTCTCACTCTCTCTCTCTCAAATAAATAAATAAAATCTTTAAAAAAAAAAAAGAATGTTGCATTAGACAGATTTTGAGTCTAAGTCACTGTGGAAATTATTTATATCTTATATAAAGTCCCTGTTCCTGCCAAAAACTGCAGTTCATTCTTAACAAGAGTTCCCCAGGAAATACTAACTTAAAAAAATCTCTGCCCACACTTACCTTCCCGTTTGTTTAAAAAACTGTTCTTCAAAGTCTCTTAAGGCTTTCCGAAGTCTCTTCTTGTCAGCCCTAGTTTCTCGGAGATGGTCAAGAAGTACAGGCCTATATCAAGCAAAATATATATTTGCCATTACTGAGCTCTGGCATAATTGAGACATCATAAGATTTATCTATTCAGCAAATCATATTATGATACAGAAGGATTCTTCCTAAAAGAGTATCTTTTGAATAAATATAGTGCATGTAGAGCCTGATCACAGGGAAGCACATAAGCAGAGGATGAAAACAATGTCATAAGAGAACAGACAGACAGAAGGCAAGCCAATGGAATCCATTATAAAATGTGGTGAGGGTAATGACCATATGAATGGATAAGGGAGAAAGAGACATTTTGAAAGAACATTCATCAGTACTTGGTGATAGACTAGAACTAAGAGGCACAAGAGGAAGAGAGTTTAAAGAAAATTCTACCGTTAATGTAGAGTATGGGGAAAATGGCAAAACCCCTTGGGAATGAAACAGACCTTATTCAAAATAAAGCTAGAATTACACTGCAAATTCTACTCACTTCATTCTACTAAGCTAAGAGAAAAGTCATGCACTTTTAGAGCAGGAATTTTTATCTAGGAAACTTGTGCATGGTTTCAGAATTTTGAACTCCCTGTTTTTATTGACATTTTCTTAAAAAAAATCCCAACACCCCCCAAAAGTTAATAACAGCTGCTTAAGAATAACCAACCAACAATAAATAAATGAAAGAAAGGAAAGCGAGGGAAAGGAGGGAAAAAGGGAGGAAGATTGATTTTCTGCTTCCAAACAGGTTACTTCTCAGAGCTGAAACTGAGGTACCAGCTGATTCTACAAGCACACTAAAATCCTAATTTACAACTTAGTCCTTAGTCCCACCTCGTATATTTTTGGGGATTCCACCCCTATCTTGAGATATACATTCACCACACTATAGTAATACATGTTAAAGGAAATCTCATAATCTGGCCTGTAATATACAAACCAAAGAAGGTCAAATGATCAAGAGGAATGCCACCTACTGAATAATGATAATGATAACAATAATGATAATATTAATGAAAATACAAATAGCTCCTGAGGGGCCATTAAGAGCCTAAGGGCAGCTCATTTACCTATGGCCAAGGGGATCCCCAGGCTGGAGAAACCATCTTATCTAAAGGAGTAGATGGACTAGGATAAAGGCCCTGACAAATATTGACCTACATGGGATCCCAATTCCTTTTGGTCCAGCATATTCAAAAGCCAGCTGTGCTTCACACACTGCCAAAAATTAGACTGATGCCAGACCCTGCTGAAAAGATGTGCAACTGTAGGAAATTAGCATTTATGGCACCTTTAGGACCTTATTGGGAGTGTTGGTTCCTCATGACTTTGTCTTCTCAATTCTCCAGTCAAGAGAACAACCAGATTATGCTTTTAGGCAACTGGTGGTTCACATTTTTTAGAGAATCTAATAGCTCTTGTGAATTTTGTATGCACATATAAGGTATCCCAGACCAAAAGGAGTTGAAAAGAGACTCCATACTCAGGATTCACACTCACATTGTAGCCTCATGTAAATTGGACATGGATAGGGCTGGTTGTTTGATTTCTTTTTTTTCATCTGGCAGCAGAACCCTAACAGGCTCAGTCTCATTAGAGAAGGTGAGGTGGTCGCCGACAGGAAGGTGAGATGTTGGATCTGGCAAAGAAAGTTGTTGGCTTCCCTGTGGACAGTCTTCATCAGAGTCCTCTTCCTCCTGCTTATCATAAGCAGAGTTAAATAAAGTCACAAAATGCTAAGTGCCTCTTGAAGCAAAAACAGGAAGAGGAACCATAAATAGACACCATGAAAAGAGTAGGTGACCCCTGTGTCTACTGAAAAACCAGAAGGAAGCAACCAAGAGGAACTCTTCCTCAGTTGCATCAAAAATCTTACAGAAGTTAATGAGCAAAGAGGCACCCTTGCTGTGCTAAATGCTCAGCAAGTTCATCTCTGCTGGGCCAAAGAAGGCACAGAATCCAAGATATGGTCCAATCTGGGCTGCACTGCCTACTAGTTCCTCCCTTTCACCCAGACCTTCTGGGCCCCCAGCTTCATAACAGTTACATGGGTTAGAAAGAGAGGGACTTCAGATACCTTTTGTCATCCAGAAATACCCCAAATCAGGTCCTGGGGTGGACCACATTCAGATACAGAGGATATTGAGAAAATTGACAAATTCAGGGATGAGCTCTAGGAAGGCCAAAGCAAAATGGAGTTATTCCTTAACGTGTTCTGCTAATGCTTATCACAACCCAAAGATTTTCTTGCAAGGAAATCTGAAAATCATAATCCATTTTAAATCATGCTTCCTTAATGGAAAAATTTTAGAGATTATGACTCACTATTGCATTTGTCTTTAAAATTATGAAAGTATAAATGTAGTCAAGTATACTTAAATGTATATTTGTTAATATTTATTTCTTTTTATATTGGTATCTTGAACAAGTGACTGAATATTAATGGAGTAGGATTTGTGGTGCTTTTCAAGTTCTGTATTCCCATAAGTCATTCTTTATTAAAAATAGTCTAACTCAATTTCAGTAGCCATATTTTCTATCGAAATAAATCTTATATCTTACATAGTGATGGTCAAATGGTACCAAAAACAAATGTTGCATTATGTCAAGGAACATGTAGTCAGTTTTCTTATTCAAGAAGAAAAATTAACAAAGAGAATAGAAAGCCTCTGTTTGGTCTAGCTGTGTTGTAAATTAGATAATGCCAAATTGAAATTCATCATTTGTTCAAGAAATGAAAGCAAATTGGGATGCCTGGGTGGCTCAGTCAGTTAAGCATCTGCCTTTGGCTCGGGTCATGATTCCAGGGTCCTGGGATGGAGTCCCATCTTGGGCTCCTTGCTCAGCAGGGACGCTTCTCCCTCTACCTGCTGCTCCCCCTGCTTGTGCTCTCTCTCTCTGACAAATAAATAAATCTTAAAAAAAAAATTCTTTTTGAAAGCAAATGTTAAAACTGGCTTCAAAAATACAATTGCTATAAATTCCTCTTTCATAGTAATTTTAATTATCAGCTACTGTTAAGTAAATATTAGGCTTAATGGAGACCACATTTCTACTTTTTGAATAACAACTGGCCTCGTTAGCAGTATATACTGCCAAGAAGGCTTATTTATAACTGTCACAGTGCTGCCTCCCTACCTAAACTATACCAAGCACAAGTAAAGGTTTCTAGTAAAAGCAAGCATCCTAACTTACAATTGTTGGAATAAGGGAAGGTGTTGACAAGATTTGCTTGATAATCCTGTATCGGTCATAAAGAGGCTTTATGAGGTTCTTGTCTTGCTTAGCTACCTGAAAAACATGAAATTAATTATTGTTCCTTTCTTAGATGAGAATGAAAACATGTCAGTATTTTTTAACAGGCAGAAAAAAAAAACAGTTTTGAAGTCTCAAAATAGGAGATTAATAATTCTATAATACAACAGTAATTAGAAAAAGAGAAGACATTTATAAGATACTATTTAAAGCACATGTCAATTTTCTTCTAGGAAAAGTTTCTTAAAGGATAGGTCCAAGTTTAGAAAGATGTTTAAAGCTTTCTGAAGGAATCCAAAATATGTAAATGGTAAGAAGCCTGTTATTTACTTCATTCTTTAAAAAACCCATATGTGATTGAGACCTATCAATTTTTCTTCTGAAACATGTATTTTATCTGGATTTTCATGATTATATTCACAAATACCAACCTTGCTTAGGGCTTCATCACAACAAGCTTCGAGTATATACTAGCTTACTGGCTAGCTCTGATATAAACTATTTTGGATACAACAATGAACTTATTTGAATCCTCAATTTCTTACCTGTACAACAAGGAGGTTGGAATTACAAAGTTCCTTCCAACTAAAAAATTTCATAACCTCTTGGTCCAAGAATGTATTCTCCTACCTCTCTGCTGTATGACCCATCCCTAAGCACTATTTTTAACAGGTCACACTGTGCATAAAAATTTAAATAGCTTCCTATTTATCTATCAATCTCCTACCTACCTACCTCACCATCACCTTTCCATCCAAAGTGACCAAACCTCTGCTTGCCTTGGTTTTGCTCCCGGCTGTGTATCCTACATTAATTTGCTACATATTTACTACATACAATTTCCCTTTCACTCTGGTCAGATGGTTCTCACTCAGCAGGTAGCAAGAAGGGATGGGAGAAATAACACATAGCATAATCACCCAGGTATCTTTTGTCAAAATACAAATACTCAAATGTGCTATCTGCTTATCTGCCTTCCAGATCCCTTTGCTGGAAAGAAAAGAACATGGCTTAAGTATGTGTATTTTTTAAATTTCCTAGTTATCCACATGCTACTCTACCCCTACCCAGTTGAGAACCATTCTGGCCCATATTTATCTCCCTTTACTCTGAACTTCTCTGTCTTATTATCTGGGCCTTGACTATTTTCTGTGTTTCAGTTTAGTCTGCCCAAATGAATTAGGAGTTTTTTGAGAACAAAGATTATATCATATATTTTTTTAAATTTTCACAGTACCCAACACATCCCCTTCCCTGCTATAAATTTATCAACCCAGGTTTATAAACAAAGGTACCCTAATTTTTAACAATCTTCATATAATTCCACAGGCTATAACCTAAGGCTCCTTCATTTTCAGTAGAAAGAAAGGCTTTCTATAGAAGCCTTTTAAATATTATTGGTTAAGTAACCCCAAGAGCCTTTCATTTACTGGCCCAATCATTCCTTAAATATTTTCTTAGTCATGATACATCTTACCATAAAAAAACAAAACAAAACAAAAAACAAACAAACAAAAAAAACCCTTTCATAAAGAAAAAAAATCTCAATCCAAGTTCAGAAAACATTAACATAGTGTTTTTATTCAGTGTCTCATTGGGGCTTATATTCCATAGAAAGCACTTCAGAAAATGATGCATTTAACTGTTATTAGCATCTCTCTATGGCAGTTTGATTTTTGTAATTTTATTTTTAGTATATTCTCTGGATTCCAGAAAAGCTAAATTTAGTCCTAAAAGAAAGAGTGACTAAAAAGCAAGTTAGAATGATGAATACTATTATAGAAAAGTATCTTCCAGAGATGCCAGATGAAAATAAGTGTCCATGTACAATGTATGCACTCATCTTCCACTCTGATGAGTCCCTGATTTTACTCTTAGAATCATTATCAAAGCAATCCCGAAAGAGAGACATGAGGGTTCAATGGCTGTAAATACAAAACGGTGTCAAAACTAATTCTATAAGTGTTCATCCTCAAATAGGAAGACAGGCTGCCTGTATAAAAAGGGTTAGTGATCAGACTATGTGCCAGGAGCTGTCTTCCACTCACAGACCTATAGAGAGAAGCTATGGAAGACCTGCAAGGTCAATCTTCATGAAGGAAGATGAGTCACGAGATAGGCTCTGCTTGAGTAGCTCAAATCTAAGGGGCAGACATACATTTGACTTAGCTATTCCTCAGTCATTTTCTGCTAAGAATCAGACAATTGCCCCTCTGTATTCAATGACTGTTTCTGAAATGCATCCTCCCGGCCTAGTTCGGCATATTGGTGGCTGTCCGTGGTATGTCAGATGTATCTAACTTTTGATTTTTGTTATGTGAATGGAGGAAACAAAGACAGTGTTGAGTAACCTGAAATAGCCAGAGAGAGATATCCAGAGCATGAATGGACTGTCAGATTTAAAGATAAATAAAAGGAGATAAATCCCAAAAATACTTAGCCTAACTTCCTTCTCCTCCATTTTTTATGGCATCCAAAAGAGTGGAACAAAAAAGAGGTTGAGCAAAAAGGGACTGTGCACAGAACAGTTTGATATGATTTGTTGACAGCTTGACAACTTTGCCATAAAAAAATTCCTAAGACCCCTACCTAGTAGGTTATTTGAATCATCAACCTAATGGGTTATTTGGAATAGTAGCTCCCAAACAAGCTGGCAAGACAGAACTGCTGCTGAGTAGACAGGCTAAGTGTATTTCTTTCTGAGCCTTGGTCAGAAACTTGTTTGGGAAAAAACTGCCATAGCTTCCATGCTTTTACCATCATGCTTGTTTTCCTTTCTCCCCATGGCATTAGTCCCATGCATTCCCTCACAATAAACCACAGAAATTTATTTAAAAAATCATTTGAATCAGCTCCATAATCAAGATCTCTCCTAAAGAGGGAAGGAGTAATGGGAATCAATTACTCTAGCTAGAGAGTCAAGTGTTGTCAAGCTGTTCCTGTGTCTGAGTCTCCCCAGCATCTCACCAAGTGAGACAGTATATATGGAACAAGTCTGACTTTTGAACAAGTCAAACGATGTGAAAAATCAGTAATGAACATAATCATACAAAGCAACTGCTGAAGAGAATGGCTTGGTCAATATAAAAGATTTCTAAGGGGATTGCAGATTAGTATTAGCCTTGAAACCAGAGGACATGAGTTCAGATAATCAGTTTTAAAGCTGACCTATTTTTAACATGGAAAATTATATAAGGTCTGAACCGTAGATTTGTAATTTAGAGAATATATTGTTATATTAATATATTGTTTTAATAAGTTAGCATATGTAAATGTCCCTGGCAAAGAGTCAGGTGTACTAAATGTTATTTAAGCTACAAACTAAATTGATTTCAGGTTACTATCAATGTTGTACATTACTAAAAAAGGAATACCACGGTGCTATTAAATAAATTTTAAGAATAAAAAAATGTGAATCTATTTCTTTATACAAAAAGCTATCCAGAATATACAAAGTGAAAAAAAGGATAATTATATAATGTGTTATTTTTAGTTTTAAAAGGGGACAAATTAAGAATATATATTGATACTTTCTTGTATATGCTTTATAGAAACTCAAAAAGTACACATAACACATTAGTAACAATACTTACCTGCTTGGGGATGGGAAGCCTCAGAGCTAGAAGCTGGCAGATTGGGTGACAAAGTCTTTTTAATGTGTAGCCTTTTACATTTTTTTTGAACTATATGAGATAATATTATCTATTAAGAAAATTATTTTTATTTTTTAAAAGGAGAAGTAGGCAAAAGAACTTGATGGGATCTTCCTTTTGATGCCCTTTACCTCTAAGTTTCCTTCTCTTCAATGTATAACAACCACTATATTTTCACTATATATACAATTTATAACAATCACTATATTTTCATTTGATTTTAAAAAATAATTTTTTTTTAAATCTGCTTTCTTCCTCAAAGATGCTGCAGTTAGTGAAGGCCCAGAAGTAACTGCCATTATCATCTAGTTAGTAATTTGTGCCGTGCCCCTAACACCACCTACAGTTCTCAGAAAGGGCCATAAAATGGGTATAATGTGCCAGCACCAATTTGGGATTTTCAAAAGAAAAGGACATAAATAGGCACCACAGTCAGACCCAGGGGATGATTCATTCACTTCCAAGGGCTCAGTGGATACCCTGTGACCCAGAAGTGATTACCTCCAAAAATCATCCATTAATAGAAGAGGAGGAAAATTACTCTATAGCAGTATCTGAATTGACAAGGCAAAGCTGCAGGATTTATCAGCTTTAGTATGAGCTCTGACCAAGTACCGAATGTAAAAATTTTACAAAATTTTCTCTCTAGAAAAAAAAAAAAATTCTTCATCTCAGAAGTTTTAATATTTAATGTATTTTCAGCAGTAAAGCAAGAACCCCAGATAAAAACCATCGTTCAATTTGAGTTTAAAGAAATGGGACCTATTCAGATAATCTCAAACGCTAACAAGCTCACTGAGGAGCGAGGAATAACATAGCTACTGTGGAGGGGCGCCTGGGTGGCTCAGTTGGTTAAGTGACTGCCTTCGGCTCAGGTCATGATCCTGGAGTCCCGGGATCGAGTCCCGCATCGGGCTCCCTGCTCGGCAGGGAGCCTGCTTCTCCCTATGATCCTCCCCCTCTCATGCTCTCTATCTCTGTCTCATTCTCTCTCTCAAATAAATAAATAAAATCTTTAAAAAAACATAGCTACTGTGGAAATTTGCAAACCTCCCTTGGCTTCTGCTGTGATCTGGGGACTCTCCTGTAGGAACCACCTGATGGTTGACTAGCCACTTTATGGTCTGCTATATTCAACTTCCCCAGGAACAATACTACAGCTTTAGATATTGAGAGCTACATGTTCTATTACAGATGCTTTCTATTTAAAGGGCCTACCTTTAGCTTACTGCAGAGATATCTGAAGGGGCTACTGACATTTATTAAACAGTTCAACAGATACTTCATTTAAAATAATAAAAATAAATTGCCATTTAAGCAAAGATAACTTACAAAGAACTCAAATACGCTTCTCTGATCTTTAGATTCTCCTGTGCATGCATGTGCCTATATTTGACTTAGATGCCTCAGTAGGGTGGCCAATCATCTGCATTTTCCCAGGATGAAAGCATTTGAAATTTTCAGCATCCAGGAAAATCCAAGGAAACCAGGGATGGTTTGTCACACTATTGCTCAAAGATCTTAAAATAAACATGTTCAAAACAGACCTCTTAAGTTTTCAGTCCCATACCCAATCTGTTCCTCCTGTAGTATTCCCCATCCCAGTAAATGGACCCATCACCATCTTGGATTCTTCCTTTCCTTCACTCCCTACTGTCCAGTGATTCATCATATCCTTTGATTCTTCATCCAAAATATACTCTGAATAGGTCTATATCTTTCCATCTCTAAGGCTATCATGCTAGTCCAAACCACCCATTTCATCTTCCCCTTTCCATTCTTTCCCCCTATCATTTATTCTTCACACAGCAATCAGAAAGATCTTTTCGATATAAATCACACCATGTCACTTTCCTGTTTTCAACAACTCAACAGCTTTCCCATACTTTCTACTCCCCTAAAAGGTACTGTGTCAGGGCCCCCAATCTATCTTTCTGACTTCATCTCATGCCATCCTGTGCTCTAGCCCTCAGACCCAAGAATTCCAAGTATGTGCAAGCTCTTCCTTCAAGGTCTTCATTTGCAGTTCCATCTGCCTAAAATGCTTTTTGCTGCTTTCTTGGCCTGCAAATTCTTAATGAAGAATTTAATATGTCATCTATTGTCCTTCCTAATCACCCTATATAAAGTAGAAACCATACCCATTATCTGCTTAATTCTTTGCACACCATTTATCAAAATCTTTAATAATTTTATTTATTGAACTGTTTGTTATTGTATCCCAATTCCCAGAAGAACATGAGCTCTGTGAGGGCAGCAACCCCCAAAGCTTCTCTATCATATTATATCCATGATGTATCATATTTCACAACACATAATAGGCATTTGAATATCTTGCAAATGAATGATTGTGCACCAGTCACCAGGCATCTTTCCTTACTGTCACAATAATTATATAAGTAGGTATTGTCTGCATTTTATAGATGTTGAAGTTGAATCTCAGAGAATTAGTTCACTTGCTAAGTGTACATAGCTAGAAAGTAGCTTGTTGAAGCACTGAGTCCTGATCTAAGTCTACTATACCAATCCTAACTCATCCCTCATTGCACTAATCCAGTAGAACATAGAATTAGGACTTGGGTGTTGACCAAGCTTCTTTTATAGATGTGGCTAAGGTAACTAGAAAATACAAGAAAGACCATCAGAAGCACTGAAAGATAGAAAACCACAGATGTGCCTCTGTGTGTGTGTGTGTGTGTGTGTGTGTGTTACCCACTTATCCACTGGCTATCACAAAAATCTAGAATCTTTGGTGGGAGCCCAAGTAGATGAAAACCTATTCACTTTTCACAACACATAATTGATTATTTTTAAGTCTAAACATATTTTGTTTAAAAAAGGCCCATTTCTGCTTGTAGGTCACAAATCTCCATGTAAAGGAGAAGTCCAGGGGCATATGGTAAGCCTTTTGGTATTTGATATATGTTGCCACCTTATGACTGAGACTAGATAATGTGCAATAAAACAGGTAAAAGCAGCATTCTCTTCAAGAATACTTGATTTCAAACTTAAATATGCTAGTTTATTAATTCTCTGTCCATTCACTCAGCAAACTTTTATTCAATACCATGTACAGACACTGTAGGATCATGAGCTACAAACAACTCTTCTACTCAAGAGGTCTAAAGTATAAAATAAGAGACAGAAAATGTCATACAGCATAATTAGAGCTATGATAGGGGAGCTACAACTCTTATTCAAGAAATTAAAGGCAACCATACCACTTTTAGAGTTGAGACAGAAAGGACAAGGAAGGTTCCCTGGCATAAGTGAAATGTAAGCATAGATGTGCAGGATGAGGAGGAATTAGCCAGATAAATATTAATTGATTTCATTATCTTCTTTGTAAAATATGATAAATATTTTCTTCAAGCTCTAGGCTCATGTATCCAAATGTCTAATTGACAATTCTACCTGAATGTCTCACAGAGATTTCAAAACTAAGATGTCTAAAGAATTCAGTTTTAAACATCTTATCACCTAACACTCTTGTCCTTACTATGTATACATCATCCCAGCTTCATTATTTTTTTTAATAAAACATGGTAAAATGGGATTGTAATACTAATCTTGGGTTAATTTGCTAGCTTATTGGGGGAACTGGGCGAGAAAGAGATATGATACACCTAATATCTTTGTCATTTGCTTCCCACCAACATGTAATACTGTAACTTCCAGAATAACATCCTGGAATTAAGTGGCAACACCCATAGGTCATGGCCAATAACTTACTAAGAACTTACCTGACTGAAATTTCAGAGCCAGTCTCCTAAAGATGTTTTTGTGGTGCCAAGTACTCCTATAAATTGGTAAAAACCATAATCTCACTGACACTGTATTGAGTGTTGGGGCCTATGAGGATATGGTGAGGTACCTTAGAATCCTCCTGAGCAGGAAGCTGCTCTCTCTTCTCCTTCAGGCATGTTAACACAGCATCTGGAGTCTCCTCTCCAGAGGAGCATGGCTCAGGACCCACAGCTTCTGGCTTCCCATTCTCTCTGGGGACTGCAGGTTGCTCACAGGACAGGTTTCTAGGTGGGCCTTTGGGAGCACTCCCTTGTTCTTCTGAGAGCTTCAGCTTTAGTTCTAAGAGAAATGCCATGAGTTACCATGAACAAGGAGGACTCACTGGGCTTAAAAGTAGAGAGCCTTTCAGAAATTCCCACAACTGATGTGAAATCAGTGGAATTGGACAGTGTTGCTGATGGCTTTCCACAGGGCAAGGGCAGCCTCAATAACCAGAACCAACAGCATAAACTCCCAATCGGATGTAGAAACAAATGGCTCTAGAGGCTGGAATCTCATGGAAATGGAGTAACTCATGTGTAGGAGTAACTCAGTGGTTTAAATTTCAGAGGATGAACTCTAGACGAAGACCAGTCGTACTGCCCCAAAGATTTTACCCATCACCCACCATAACACCTGAAATTCTACACTCAAAGGTTCATTTACTTGAGTTTGGAAGTTTTGTGCCATTAAGAATCCCTGTGTAAATAAATGCAAGCACTTGTAAGGCATTACACATGTAGACATCTGAGGAAATACAGGAGGAATGGGAATGCCAGCCCCAACTTGACAGATTTCACAATTTTGTCTGATGTTATCTTTTAAAATCCAGGAATCACCATTATTTCAATGTGGTTTTATATAAGCCTACATAATTAAAAATAAAAAAAGCCACCTGGGACATGTCAGGGAATTACATTTCAGAATATGCTAAGGGGCTGATAATGTCCATGTGGCCATTTGTATTGATTTCTCAATTACACAGCTCATTTTGTTTGATGTTTGTTTTTTAGTTAGATTCTGGTGTGGTGTTTAAACACTGCATATTTTATAAACCTGCTACATCATTACAGTTTAATACCATGAATTAATATTCCCTTCCAGTTCCTTATCACCACCCTTTTAGAAATTTGGAAAAAATTCCCCCGTCTCTAAAGAGGTATCAAAATAAGTACGTGGAGAGAGGAAGAAAATAAATTTTTATTGGTAAATACCATAGTACTTTTAAATGGATTTTAGAGTTAATCAATACTCACATCACCATCTCCAGAGAAACACAGAAAGAAGAACACTGGATTAGGAGGTAGGAGAAATGAGTTTTACACCTAGCTCACTACCTCTCAGATATGTAACTTGTCCCTATCTCTGGACATAAATGTCCTCATCTGTGCAATGGGGGATGCAGAGTAAATGATTGCTCAGGTCTTTTTCTAACATCCAAGGATCCAGTAACCCAGGGAAGTTAATACTCCACATGTTGAAATGCTCCTGGCACTGAAGTGAATCATTCCACTTCAGAGTCTGTAGTTCCTCAGTCTCTTTATAAGGAGATATTAGATGGGGCCAAACAATGAAGGGGACCCAGGACCCTTTATTTCAAAATGGAGCCTCCAATCTAGGTGAGAGACAAGGTTAAAGAGGGCACAGGTGGAAAAGAATAAAAAAAAGTGCCTCGGAGCACATTATCAATATTTTAACTGCTTCCTTTCTGGAAAAAGAGACCCTGGCTGGCCCTTACCTTTGAGTTGTTTACGACCTTTAGCCAAATCATTCATCCATTTCAGGACTTCAGGATTAGAAGTCTTGTCACCATGTGAAGGCTACAAGGGAGGGGAAAGTGTGGGTGGGAGGAAGGGAGGAAAAGAAAAAGAAAAAAGGAAAAAATTTTTAAACAGCCAAGACACACAAAGGTAGTTAGAGACATATAAACCTGGGAGAGAAATTCAGGTGTGACAACTCCAGTTGATAGAGTTCCTTCTGAAAAACAGAGCAAACATTCTTGACCCCCTCCACATTTTCATCCTTGCCATGGACATTGTTTCCAAACATGCCTAGTCACTCAGTACTTTTCACATAGCCCTAACCATGCCAGTCCCCTGCAGTTTAATCCTCAGTCACCCTGTGGGCCACCCACACCCCAGACTTGGTTGCCAGGCCGTTCTTCATATCAGTGTGGTTGACTGCACTAATATAAACCGGTGCTTATTCCCTCACCTGTGCTCACACGCATGGTTTATGACCACAACCTGTCTGGGTTATACTGACAAACTGGAAGATTTAGGTCCTATCAGTCATTTCCACAAACCTGGATAAAGGAGACCCCAGGATCTCTGAAACCTGACAACAGTCTGAGGAGTCAGTACTTCAGGGGGATACCCAGATTTCTAATCATCTCACTGTTTATAGACTCAATATCCTACTGGGCTAGCATTAAAGTAAAACTTAATCATATGTGTGTGACCTTGGGAAAATTACTAAGCCTCAGTTTCATCTACCAGATGAGGATTATAACAGCATCTCCCTCACAGGGTTGCTGGAAGGGGCAAATTAGTTGATGTACATGTGAAAGCAGTTACTGGCATATGCTATACACTATAGGTGTGTTAACTAGAACCACAAATGTTATTATTATTACTGGCAGTGGTGATAGTAGAGTGTTACTACCAGACTTTCACAGGAATTCTGGGTATGTCTTCACCAACAAACATATATGTAGGGGTATGTACATCTTACCAAGTAGTTAATAGAACTTGGATGTGGCAATAAGAATGTATTTTTTTATTCTGGGAGGACATGACTCTGTTAAAACAAATCATTCACTTTGATTTCTGGATTTCTCCTCAGAGCATAAAAGTAGATTTTTTACAGAAAAGAGAAACATGGAAAGAAGGATGGCCAAACATACTTAGCCTCCACCCCCACAGGTCAGTAAGATCTTTCTTAAATAAATCAAGGCCACCCTGTTAACATCAGTGCAGGCTCAAGAATATTAATGGCTACTCTGAATTGAGTATATATAAGGACTACTATATAGGAATGTTCAGGATGCCCTGATCATAATTATAATATTGCCAGAAATGTGTACATTGATAGTGACTAAGTCTAGGGGCTCTGCCATAGGTTTTTTAAGGATCCACTAAGTCTGTGTAACATCAGCAAGTTGTTGGTGAGAGAAAGGCATCAAGAGAGAAATGTGTCCCTCCTAGATTCAAAGGGAAAAAAACATGGTCATCAAATGTACGTGGGATTATGGGCGCCTGGGCGGGTCAGTTGGTTGGGCATCTGACTCTTGATTTTGGCTCAGGTCATGATCTCATGGTCCTGAGACTGAGCCGAGCATGGGGCTCCACACTCAGCGTGGGATTCTCTCTCTCCCTCTGTCTCTGCCCCTCCCCCTCTGGCTCACAAACACACACACACACACACACACACACACACACACACACTCTCTCTCTCTCTCTCTCTCTCTCTCTCTCTAATTAAAAAAAAAGGTACACGGGATTAAATGTTAATTGTGAAACATAAGGCATGGTTCTGTCACTTCTAGAATGATGTAAAAACCATACTTTTAAAATCAAGATGGAAAAAGAAGATTGAAGGAAAACAACAGTGGGTTTTTCCAAGGGGAGCTCAGATGGTTTCCATGAACGAAGCCCTGGTTTCAGTACCATGGACAGTGACATAAGGACACACCTCCAAAACCGCTTAGCCTGGTCCTACCCATGATGTGCTAGAATGAAGCACTGTGCCACTTCCCTGTTATATAGTTTAGTGTGCTGGTTTCGGGTAACAGTCTGGTTATATGGACAGCCAATATTTTACATTTAGTTTCTCAAAATCCTCACAGAATTCTCCACTCTGATCTGAAAACACATCTTGTTCATCTGGAACACATCTTTTTCACTAGATATGCTCTATACAGTTATCATCTTTTTAAATAATGTTAAGAACAAGAACAAAAACCTAAGACCCTACACCAAGGACCACCAAAGAAATCAGCTTTCACTACCGCAAATAGGACTTAGGAAAATTTCAAGGCTGATTTTTTTCTGACAAAATATTTTAAAGCCTGAAATCATTTTCTGAAATGAATTTTTTATTTCCCTACTCCCGGGGGAGCTTTCAAAAGAGGTTAAATCAAGCTCACAAGGATGGCAGTTTTCAAATCACATGGAAAGTTTTCATGTACAAACTGTGGAGATTCAAGCCTTCTAACTTCTAAACTGAAATATTCCAGTTTAATAGACCCCAAGGGGATAAAACCCAGAAATTACAGACTCATAAAGTAACAAGTCCAAAGTCACAAAGTTCCTAACTAGCTGTATTTTGTTCAATGCAATTAAAACGGGACCCCCAAGGCACATGACTGAGGATATCACTGGACGAGATTTGTGGTCTGTCAAAGACAGTTCAAAAGACACTTTAGAAAGAATTCTGAATTAGGAATGAAAAGACTTGAGTTGTCTTGGTTATGTCAATTCTTCACTGTGTCATCCTGGGGAAGTCATTTCCCTTCTCTGAGCCTCAGTTCCTTCAATGGTCAAATGAGAAATAAGACTGACTGATTCCTTCTAATTTTAATATTCTCTAATTTCGCAAATAGTGGACATCTGGCTGAAACAGCCTTTTCTAACTCCATAGTGTAACAATAGTTAAGTGTAAAATTAATTGTAGGGAATAAACACGGTTTGGGATAGGAATGTAAAATGGTCACATTCAACAGAAGGAAAGATGCATGTTGTACTAGGGCATCAGACTAGCACAGAGGCCCAGGAGGAGCACAGACTGAAACACTAGCTGTGGGTGCTATTAATTCCACAATCAGCCTGCCAGGAAGCAGATCCTTACACACAGCAACTAACTAAAGTCCATTAACATGTCAAACCTCTAACCAGAGCCTGGCACCCTGGCAGGAAGGGCGAGGGGAAGCCCCGTTCCCTAAGACATGGAAGGTTCTGGTTACACCAGAGACTTTTATACACACTGAGGCAGTGGTGACCACGAGGCTTTCCTCTACTTCTCCCAAATTCATCCATCTTTGTTTGTGAATGTTTAAGTGTGTTGTGTGGGCATGTGTCTGCACCAGCCTGAAAACTTCTCTAGACAAGGGCAGGAGGTACCAGAAGAAAATCCTTTCCAAAATAGGCAGTCTGCTGGGGGGCTATTATAGTTGAGAGTAGTAATCCAGGGTCTGTGGCTGTAGGGAGGAAATCAGTAAAGAATTAATGTGTACAATTTTTCTTCATTTTTGGGCAAGGCAGAGGCAGTCGTGGGATAGCCTGGTCAAATATCAGTCAAATAGATTAAAAAGTTAGTGATACCTAGGACCACTTACTTCCTTTGTGCCAAATTCTATAGTAAGCATTATATATGCACTCCCTCATATAATACTCACAAACTTAAGAAATTGCTACTAATATAAACTTCACTATGCAGATGGATAAACTGAGACTCAGAAAGATAAAGTAACAAGTCCAAAGTCACAAAGTTCCTAACTAACTGTGCCAGATTCAAATTCAGATCAGCCTGCTTCAAGGATGGCCAGGTAATAAGTATTAACAGGCCCTGGGAATGGAGCCCCTAGTTGTTACTCTACTGTTTCCAGTGTGAGGATATGACAGATCCAAAAACATTCCAGCAGCAAACAGAGAAAATTAGCTTCTCTCAAAATATCTAGAACTTTCAAAAATGAGGACACTAACAAATTTTACTTCTATTCCTCCATTACAAAACCTACTCATCTTTCATCTACCACCCCCAGTCTGAGCTGATAGAATACAACTGCCTAAGGCAAGTTACAAGTCTTTTCTGGGCCTCAGTTTCCTTATCTGTAAAATAAAGGCCTGTACTTGTTATGTGTAGAGTGCCTTCCTGCTCTCAAGAAGTAAAAGACAGTAAGTAGCTGTCACTGCCTGACTTTGAGGAAGAAAAGAACCTTCAACACCCTCACTAAGGTGACAACCTCACTAAGGTTGTCTCGAAAAGCAGTCTGATTTTTTTTTCTATTGTGCAAAGCTAAAAAAAAAAAAATCACTCCTTATACCCCTCTTTTATTGGATTTGAAGCCACTGTGGGAAATAGGAAGAATGGGAGAGTGGAATATCACCCACTCTTGCCTCCCACCCTGGATCTTATCCCACTCACAGGGATGTGCCGATTGCCTCTGTACCACGTGCTTAGTGAGCCTTTAAATATTTCAAGATGTATGAGACATTATTTCCTGTTCTCTTTTATTCTGATAACAAGCTGTCTGGGCCCTCTGCCAAAGACCCAATATCTTTGTGCAATTCTACATGAATATAATTTTTGTGTATGCCATGGTCACCCTTAAGGAAAATAAATAAAACTAGCATTGGCCATAAGGACACTTACCTCTCTATTGTTTCTCATGTAATAAAAGAAAAGGTTCATCATTACAACACTGCAGCACCAGCATGAAGACTGGTGTCTGACAGGAAAGGATGGACTAGGGTTTGTTGTTCTGAGTGACCTGAGCAGATGTCACTTGATAGGTCCTCATCTATCAACCAGAGGTACTCTTATGTCAAAGAAGATTCTCTCTCTCCCTCATTCTGTTCTCAGTTAGAGATTCTGACCTTTGGGTCCTTAATACGTTCTTACAAAACTGCAAACAGTAAAGCGTTAAAAAAATAAGATCATAATTCAAAAGCTTTCCAAATATCAGTCCTAGAAAAATTAGTAATAATAGTGTTCCTCAGGGGGAAAAAAGAGTATCAATATCGTATCAGTTTGGAAAGAAGAGTTATAATCCATTATTAGGAAATATGTGATCAGGGTCAAATTACAGCCTGTGAGAATAGGACAGATCCAGGAAGGGAATCAATTCATGATGGGTCCTGGGTTGGCAAATGGAAACAGCTGTCCCCTGGCACAGAGTGGTAACCAAAAAGGAAGGACAGGAAAGCCCACATACTTCTGACACAATCCACTCTTATGTCAAACCACAGGGCCCTTACCCGGTATTTCTTTTCTTGTTCGAATTTTTCTTCAAATTTCCGAATTTTTCGCTTGAGACTCTGGATGTGCTTAGTGAGCTGGGTAATGGTCTGTGGCTCCTTGCCATCACCACAGCTGCACCGTGAAGAACTGCGGGGCCTGTAACAATTGTAGGGAGGGACAGAATCATCAAAACCCATGGTCTTCCCATAAACATTGCTGCTGGTCTATAAACCAAGCTTCCTGGATTAGGGCAGTCTGTTATTTGATGAGTCTACCATGGTGGCATCTGCTTATTATTAGAGACCACCAATCACAGAATTCCATTATGGGAAAATGCCATCAGGGACTTCAGTATATAAATGTCAGAATATTAGTCCAGGAAAATGCATTTCCTAAAGCTTGGAGGAGGCCAATTTAAGACTAAAAAGAGACATCCTGCTGTGGTGTCATCCCTGACAGGTTGCATGAGACCCACCTAATAACATTTTAAGAAGATATACTGACACAACAGAGCCTTTGAAAATCTGATAAGAGGAATGGACCCCCCCCATAGAAAATTCATTCACCCTCTCACATGGCACATACTTTATAATAGCAAGAATCCACTAACTCCCTCAAGTCCATCAACAGACAGCCTGTGGGCTCAGGTTTAGATAAATTCATTAATGACCACAGAAGTTACCAAGGAGAAACTAGGGATTCCCTGCACATGTTTTCAGTCAAGGAATACTCATTTTAGCTATGCATCAAAATTATTTGTAGAATTAAAAAAGAAGTGCACAGTTCCACACTTTTTTTGGTGGGGGTGGTGGGGGGGTGGTGAAGGGCAGCCATTGTAAGCTACCATTTTTCTAGAATCTAAGATATTGAGGTGTACAACTCCCAAGCACTGCCACAAGCCATCCTTTGAGGCCACTGTGGGCATAGAGAGAATATTAAGCTCGCCAAGAAGGATATTCCTGATATCTGCATATATATATATATATATATATATATATGTATATATATATATATATATATATATCCTTACTTAGGACTCTTCTCATTTCACCAGAAACATTCAAACATGCAAGCCCTGGGGTATCCTGCATTCCCTGACCATTTCCTCCTGAGACAGCAAGACCTAACACAGCATTCCCAACTAGAAAGTACAGACTGTTGCCATGCATTGCTCAGGTCTCACAGTTGCATTTGGTAAGCGTGTTTGCACTATTTTAGACCTATACTTCATTGTAGGTTATGAATGTAGTACTGGAAAAACTGTATGAAATGAAGACAATAACAAAACAATGTTTTCTTACATCATAAACTGCTGAGTGCTGGGTGGAGAAGGGGCTGATTCAGGGTCTAAGTTGAATCTCTGGCTTTGGCTGAAGATGGAGCATCGTGGTGACAGCAGTGGGTTGTCACCATCAGTGATGTGACAGAGCAGCCTGCTAGTCCCAACAGACAGGAGGTCTTCTGGTGCACTGTCCGCTTCATTCTGCCCGTCTTTGTGGACTGGTGCAGGGTCTGGGGAAACAAGATAAATCATCAAGACCTAGAAGTGACAGAGGCCTTGAGACTGTCATGTTCCTAAGTAAAGATCATAAACATTCATTATAATGTCCTGCCTCTTTGTCATTTCTTCCTTCTGGGGATATGAAAAGCTTTCAAACTACTGTCATATTTGTTCTTGGAGAACCTGGGCAGAAAATATTAAAGCCGCCACCACCACCACCAAAAATGGAAACACACATTATTTTGGTATGAATTATAAAATCAGCCTAGCCCCAAATTACAAAAACCCTCTATTTCATATTATTTGCATATGTTAAAGGGTGTATTACAAAATGTTACAGTGAAAAGGGAAACAATAAATGGAGCTGAAGCAAAAGAGGACAGACTATGAGGAAGAAAAGAGACAAGAGGAATGCCAGGAAGGCAGGAGAGTGAAGGACACAGGGAGGTAGGGAGAGGAGGCCATGGAGAGAAAATCGTTCAGCAGCGATTAAAAATGATGGAGAACTCTGCTTATCAACATGGAATGATGTTCAGAATATACTAAATGAAAACCACAGATTTCAAAACAGTAATGATTCCATTTTACGTAAAAAGCATACATTTTTGTGTCCAACTAAATGTACCAAAAGATCAAAGAAGCTACTTAGAAAGTACAACACATGGAAGAAAAAGCCTTGAGTTGTCCTGAGTATTTGCTGGGCAAAACTGAGGAGTTTTGGCTGCTTCTTCACTAGGAATGATTCTGTTTATTTTTCAAAATTTTATGTAGCATTTTATTTTTGACGAAACAAGACAAAACAAAACAAAATAAAACAAAACAAAACAAAGCAAACCAAGAACAAAACCTGCTCCAAACCCTTTCCCCAGCTAGGATGCTAGGTCTGTGCCTGAATTCTCTGATCATTCCCCCTCTAAATGAGTTCATTAGCTTCCTACCCCAGGGTCAGTCCAGAAGGTGAGCACACCTGTGCTATGGAGGCGAGAGCAGGGAAGTGAGGAACATCAGGACATGGAGTCAGAGTGGCCAACATGAGAATCTCTACATCATGGGGCTCTAGACAGCTATTCAAGCAGCAGCCAAAACTCCTCAATTTTGCCCAGCAAATACTCAGGACAACTCAAGGCTTTTTCGTACTCCTACCCCAAATAAAGAAAAAAACAAATGTTTTCTGGGTGAATACCCTGAAAACCCTGCAATCCACTTTTCCAAAATAAACATTTATCAAAATTTGGTACCGGATGACTCTTAATCAGGTTTAAAATGGCTCATGTTCCCCAGAGCTTGAAATGCAATTTGCTTTGTGTAACATCAAAGGTCTGACCCCTTGTGTGTTTTCAACTGGCTTCTTTGCTGTTGAGTCGCAGGCTGGGAGCCGCGATAATGCCTCCTATTGCGCCTCTGAAGTTCATGGACAGCATTCTATCAGTGGCGGAGGCTGGTCAGAAATGCAGATGAGGCCTGGGGAAGAGGCGGGGCCGGGCCTGCAAGCAAGGAGCACTGCTGTGTCTGGCAACTCGCCACAGGCCACACCCTTGCTAAGAATAATTTACCCAGAAAACACGGTTTGGCAGGAGCCCTAAGGAGTAACAGGAGTAAGAGTTACTAATCAATAAATCACAACATGTGCTAACAATCACTTTCAAAACCCACCAAGAGGTATACAGTTTCCTTACCAAATCCTTTTCTTAAATCACTAGGCCCCAAGAAGAAATGCATTGTATTCATATAACCTGTCTCTGAGCAGAGTCTTTTGGTAATAATGATGGGGAAGAAAAGAATCTCTAGCAAGCACCTGGGACCAGTGTGTTTTGGTTGAAATGGGAAGGGTCTGAGGCCTTCAGCTCTTCAGCTCAGCTGGGGCCTAGGGTCAAAACTAACAGAGTCTCTTGGTGCTGTTTTATAAAGCCAAAGTGGAGGCACTAGGGCTCTTAGCCATCTGGCTGAGGTGGAGGTAAGACGAGGGTCCACAGGGCACAGTGCTCTCTTGTGACGCTGGGCAGGGGCAGCGAGCCACTGCTCCCAGTCAGCCACGCAGCCACAAGGGTAAACCACCGACACACTGAAAGCCATTCTCCATACAGCCGTTCTGTTCTCCTTTCAGTACAGTATTCAATAAGTTACATGAGATATCCAACATTTTATTATAAAATAGGCTTTGTGTTACATAATTTTGCCCAACTGTAGGTTCATGTAAGTGTTCTGAGCACCTTTGAGGTAGGCTAGGCTAAGCTAGGATGATTAGTAGGCTAGCTAGGTGGATTCAATGCATTTTGGACTTATAATATTTTCAACTTACAGTGGGTTATCTGGATGTAACCCCATTATAAGTCAAAAAAGATCTATATCTGTATATAGATAGAGCAGAAGAGTACATATTTTATATAAATTAATATATTTACCATGTATTTTACATAGATAAATTTCAACCTGTAGTTTTTTCATTTCAGCTTCATCTTAGGTTATGATGGCCAAGAAATAATGAATTTGATGTGCTACTTTTTTTTTTACTGACACACATTATTATTTTAATTCCTACTAAAACTAACAATGTTTGCCCATGCACCTTTGTCTAGCGTATTGGTGAAACATTGTGATAAGGCATAGAAGCTGCTAAATACAGTAACTATGGGAACCATCATTTTAATAATTATCATCATCAGAATAAGGAATTAAATATTATGCTCTCCTATTGAACACCAACTACACACTCAGAGTCCCTATGGGGTTAATACGGGAAATGAGAACCAATATACCCTTCAACATACTGTCCCTCCTACCAGTTCTTATTTATAAATAAGAATAATCATATGTAATATTTCTGGAGTGACTCACTATGTCCTCAACTTGTAAGAGTTTTTGCATGTATTTAATCTTCATAACAACTACATGAGGCTGATAGTAATAAGATCTCCATTTTAAATTCAGTATGGAAGGAGATATAAACTATGTTAGCACCAGGGAAGGTTTGACCAGTGCCCATGATAAAAGACTCCACATCTCTGACCCTACAAGCCAAAGAGTATTTCTGGCGGCCTACTCCTGAACAGTAGGGAACAGAGAAGAGAAATAATTATCATCAGTGTGTGAAGGCCAAGAGACCACTTCTGATCTTGCTGCAACCCCAGGTAGAAACAGATGCTGTATTACAGCTGTTGAATATTCAAGTCAAATTTAAAAATATATCTAATGTGAATTTTTAAAGTGATTCAAGTGCTCGCTTCGGCAGCACATATACTAAAATAAAGTGATTCAAAATTCAAATCTCTATCTGCAACCACTTGAGATGTACTGCTGAAATCTAATTGAGTAATGAATTAGCCATAGTCTTGTGGATTTGTTGATTTGCATTCTCGGGTTTGCCCTTCACCAAATTTGACCAATTTTGGTCAAAATTGGTATGCCCAATTTTGTCTTATGTGTGACCTGGGACAGATGGTTCGATCTTTTACATTCTCAGAGCTTTTATAGGTAGCATTCAGTACATTCCAAATGCCAAATATCAGCCTTTGTTGGTTTTAAAAGCTAGATGAGCCACAAGTATGTCCATCACTCTAACAAGGCACAAGCATCTGAGTTTTCATCCTGCCTCACCCAAAGAGGGTCAGCAAAACAAAAACTAGAAACAACCCCAAAACATCTGATGGATACACAATGGGTTCAGTTTTAGGTATGTTGAATTTGAGCACCTAAAGGTACAAAGGGGTTAGCTATGGAGTCACAAAAGAGAGAACATGGGTAAGATTGAGGTCATCTTTGTAACTAAATTTGGGGAGACAGGTGAGCTTGCTTGCTTGGAGACTACCAAGAGGGGAGAAGCAGTATCTCCAAGGTTAGAATGGGTGGGGTAAGAGTGAGGACAGATGAAGAGGGATTCCGGGTTGATGTAACTGGCCACATTACTGAGTGAGGTGTGGTTGGTACTCCAAGTCCACACAAGTAGTGCCAGCTTCTGTGGACAGCCACCAGAAACATCTGGGATCTAGAGGGGTGGGAAATTTGTCACTGTGAAAGCAGGCAGACAGTCTGCAGGTCCAAGAGCCACCTTGCCATCATGTATAAAAGTACAGGATATAGGAGCACCTGGGTGGCCCAGTCAGTTAAGCATCCAACTCTTGGTTTCAGCTCAGGTCATGATCTCTCAGGGTCAGGAGATCAAGCCCCAGGTGGGACTATGCTCTCAATGGGGAGTCTGTTTGAGATTCTCTCTCCCTCTCCCTCTGCCCCTCCCTCTGCTTACTCTCCCTGTCTCTCTCTCTTTCAAATAAATAAATAAATCTTAAAAAAAAAAAAAAGCACAGGATATAGGCTCAGAAACACCTAGATTCAAGTCCCAATTTTGTCATATGTGTGACCTGGGACAGATGGTTCGATCTTTTACATTCTCAGTTTTCCCATCTATATAATGGGAATTCATTCATTCAACAAATGTCTATTAACCATCTACTGCATGCCAAAACCCTGTTTTAGGGTAGGATGACAACAGTATCTATCTCATAAATTGTTCAGAGGATTAAAAGAAGACAAGGAATCTCAAGTGCTTAGGACAGTGCCCTGGGGAGGGGACATAATAATCCACCAATGTTAGTTGTTGTTTTTTTGTATTTATGGTGCTTTTACCTAGTTAGGGAACTCAGGAGAGGAGTTGGCTGGGTAGAGAAAGATGAAGTCAATTCCGGATACACTGAGTTAAGGGGCACTTTTGGTCATGCAATGGAGGTGCCCTGTAGGCCCGTAGGCCTGGTTATGTGGAGCTCAGGACACAGAGTCCAACTGAGTTTCATCTCAGCATGCACCTCCCCAAATCTGCCTTCTACAATGGGAGGCAGAGCTGTGAGCCTCATTTTCATTTTGAAGGAGTCAATATATTGATTTCAATTAAAATGAATGGCTAATATATTAGGGCACTGGGCTAGCTGAGCATTGAAAAATCCCCAAATTCTCTCTAAAACCCAGAAAACTACATGGGTCAAGAAGCCTCACTCAACTCAGATCTAAACTTATTTCTTGCCTCTGCACTTTTTTATTACAATCTTCTAATTAAATCTCCATCGGTAAATACAGATCCAGGTTTTAGGTTTGTGAGTAGTTCTTTTATGTGTGTATGTGTGAATTTTTATTTACTGCAAGATTACTGTAAGAATAATTAAGTACATTTTTTTAAGTAAGCTCTACACCCAATGTGGGGCTTGAATTCACAACCCCAAGATCAAGAATCACATGATGTACCAACTGAGTCAGCCAGCTGCCACTGTGAGTAGTTCTTAAATTTAATCCCATCCCTCTTGTTCCCTAGAAAACTGTAAGAGGACAATTTCAGAATATTTTTTTCTTGCATCATTGCAATTATACCTAACATGCAACACTTTTACCAAGTAAACATAACATTCAAATCATAGAAATGCCTAAATACATAAATCTTTAGGGTATATTGACACTGATTATAAGTCCAATCATAACTTATAAGCAGTTTCATAATAAACTTTTAAAGATTTTTTTTAGTATTTTTATAGTCTCAATGGTAAGAATAAGGAATAAATGACCCCTAGTTTAAAAAAAAAAAAAAAAGCAGTATCAACAGAGGCCTAACCAAAGGAAAATCACATTGTCATTTGGCTAACATGTTGTTCATACTATATACTATTATACTAGCATGTTAGTATCATTTTGGGAAGAGTAAACAGTTTGAACTCACCCAAATTTTCATAAGTGCCTAGACAAAATTAAATATCTTAAATATATTTTAATTTCATGCCATAAATAGCTTAGCAAAGTAAAGTCCCAAGGTAAAAGAACAGAGGCAGTAAAGACAACTAGAATGAATGGAGACAAAGGAAGATAAAGTGGCAAGGTCGTGGGTGAGAAAGAGAAGCAGCCAGAAAGCTGTGGGGGAAGAACAAGTATAAAAACAAAGAGAGACTATGGTGGTGGGGATGGGTGAGAAGGAAGGAGAGGCAGGGGACAAAGATGGAGTTTGCACTGAGGAAACATGCAGCAGACATCAACTTCTAGCCCATGAAAGACTGAGGTCTTCAGACGTTAGTGACTTCTACCTTAAATCAGAACTGTACTGTGGGCTACGGTAACATGACCTACACTGAAGACAGATGAGAGATCTCTGATCCTGTCATAATGAAAAAGGGAAGAAATCCATGCTTTGCATTGTTTCGGAACAGAACATCTGATGCAAGAATAATTCATATTTTTGGAGGCACCATATTTTCTATACAGCACCTAACCAAATGTCCAATTTGGGGAGGAAAGAAGAAACAATTTTCTAGACAAATCTACCAGGTGATTAAGTGAATCTTTGCAAGTTATTCTCTGATTATTCAAGGCTTATCCCTTTGCCTATATGCATACTCCCAAAGAACAGTTGAGAAATAACCAAGGGAAATAGCCAAGGCCAATGAACAATTTTTTCCCCCTCCCTGTGTCATAAAAGTGGAGCCAAATGCTCAGATTACAGAGCTCTGCTTGAGCTGTGGGACCAGGGAAAGAGCAACTGTCATCCATGATAGTGTCTAAGATTTGGAAGCACTCTCCTGATATACAGAGAAAGCTGGATGCTGTGCTCTGATTATTTTTCAGCCTAAACAGCTCTCCAGGTCTTCTAGTTAATTCCTGCACAATTGACCACCTCAGTGATACAGCTGATAAAAATATGCTATTAAGGTAACAAGGTATTTTTTAAAGCATTTTCATTTATAAGCAGATGTACTTTGCAAAAAAAGAAGGAAAATTGAATATACAAAGCAAATGGAAAGACTACTGAAGGAAATTCTAATCTTCAATGGGGGGCTGTATGTTTACTAGGCATATCCAATGTCAGTTAGAAAAAATTAGTCAAAGAAATTGGTCCCAGAGCTCCACAAAGACAGAGCCACAGAAAAGTATGATCCTCAGGGAACTGGAAGAGACAGTGGAGACTAATTCACCCTGGGCTTAGGAATGGTGGTAGGATGGAGGCATCCAGAAGAGTGTCAGACACCAAGCGTCTGGGCATGCCATTGGTCACTTCCACACTGTACTTGTCATAAGCATGGAAGAAGGAATAACCAGAAAGGTTTTAAAATGACCATAATATATGGGAAACTGTGTGCAAGGGAAAAAGGGTATATGAAAACTCTGTACTGTCTGCTCAATTTTCTATAAACCTAAAACTTCTTAAAAATAAAATCAATTAATTTTAAAAAAATGACTAACAACCTACCAGTGAAAAGCCTGGACTCTTGAGTTAGAGCCCCAGACTTGGTCTGAGATGCCACTTGCTCACAATTGTTATGTCCTTGGCCAGGCAAGCCTCTTCTAACTCAGAATCCTCTTTTGTAAAGAGTTGTAGCAAGGACAAATGGGATAACTTATTACCACAGTGCTTGGCCTGCCGTAGAAACTGAATTTAAAAATCTTTTAAAAAATAATCACCTGGCGGGGCACCTGGGTGGCTCAGTCATTAAGCGTCTGCCTTTGGCTCAGGTCATGATCCCAGGGTCCTGGGATAGAGCCCCACATCAGGCTCCCTGCTCCACGGGGAGCCTGCTTCTCCCTCTCCCACTCCCCCTGCTTGTGTTCCCTCTCTCACTGCGTCTCTCTCTGTCAAATAAATAAATAAAATCTTTAAAAAAAAAAATCACCTGGCATTTTAGCCTATAGGACTGTTTTTTTCTTTCCCTATAAATTAGTTATATAAACAACCTCAGAGAATATACTGTCATCTATGAATTTTGAAATCGTTAAAAAAATACTTTCCTTAGAAAACAAGGGGTTCAGGAGGAGCAAGATGGCAGAGGAGTAGAAGACCTAAATTTCATCTGGTCCCAGGAATTCAGCTAGATAGGGATCAAACCATTCTGAACACCTACGAACTCAACAGAAGATCAAAGAAAAGAATAGCAGCAACTCTCTGAACAGAAAAGCGACCACTTTCTGGAAGGTAGGATGAGCGGAGAAGTGAATCCGAGGTGATATTTGGGAGGATAGATGGCGGGGGAGGGGGCCTCCGTTGGCCACTTCTGGCAAGTGATAGAGCCGCAGAGCACAAAATCGGAACTTTTAGAAGTCGGCTCCACTGAGGGACATCACTCCAGTGGCTAAGCGGGGGGTGGAGCCCTCATGCGACAGTGTGGTCTCAGGACCCTCAGGGTCACAGGAAGACCGGGGGTGCCTGAGTGTGGCAGAGATCCCATGATCGGAGCGGGGAAGCCAGCTGCAGAGACAGAGCCGAGGTGTGGGCTCTCAGCTGGGGTTGCCATAAACCGTGATCCATGGCACAGTCAGGCCACTGCTCCTCCAGCAGGGACCTAACAAGCGGCAGATCCGGGGAGACTCCCCTTCCTCCCACGGGAGGAGCGGTGTGGGAGTGCACCACAGGGATCTGCTGGGTTTGGAGACTCCACACGGGGTCGGGTGCCAGAGATAGAAACGCTCAGTCACAGGCCGGGTGAGCACAGAGTGCGGCTGGAGACCAGGGAGACGGTAGTGACTGACTGCTTTACTCTGGGGGCTCACTGAGGAGTGGACCCCAAGTTCTCAGCTCCTCTGGGGTGGAGATTGGGAGGCCACCACTTTCACTCTCGTCCTCCAAAGCCAAAGGGAAAGCTTGCAGGGAACAAAAGCTCCCGAGAACAAACCCGAGCTGATTACTTAGCCCGGACCAGCAAGGGCAGGACAATTCCGCCTCCGGCAAAGACATTTGGGAACCACAGCAACAGGTCCCTCCCCCAGAAGATCCGCAAAACAGCCAGCCAAGACCAAGTTTACCGATCAATGAGAACGGCAGAACTCCAGAGCTAGGGGAATACTGCACATAGAATTCATGGCTTTTTTCCCATGATTCTTTAGTCTTTCAAAGTTAATTTTTTTTTTACTTTTTTTTTTTAATTTTTCTTTTTCCCTTTTTCAACCAACATCTTATCAATCCCTTTTTTAAAAAATCTTTTTTATTTTTCATTTTTAGAGTCATATTCTATCCCTTCATTGTAGTTAACCTTATTTTTGGTATGTATATATATATATATATATATATATATATATATATATATATATATATAAGTTGTTCTCTCTTTAAATTCTAGAATACAGTTTCGTCTAACAGACCAAAATATACCCTAAATCTCTAGTGTATGACTTTGTTCTAGTCTCCGGCCTGATCACATTCTCTCCTTTTTTTTTTTTAAATCCTCTTCTTTCTTTTTTCAACCAACTTCTTATCAATTCCTTTTATAAAATCTTTTATAATTTTCATCCTTCCAGTCATATTCCATCCCTTCATCATATTTATCCTTATTTTTGTACATATATAAGTTTTTCTTTCTTTAAAATTTTGGGAGGCACTTTCTTCTAACAGACCAAAATACACCCAAAATCTAGTGTGTGGCACTGATCTATGCACCAGCCTGATCATATTTGATCTTACTCTGTTTTTTGTTTGTTTGTTTCTTTGTTTTTATCTTTTCCTTTTTCTTTTTTTTTCTTTTTTCTTTCTTTCCCTTCCTTTTCCCCTGGTTTCAGGTCTCTTCTGATTTGTTTAGTGTATATTTTTCTGGGGTCGTTGTTAACCTGTTAGCATTTTGTTCTCTCATTCATCTATTCTCCTCTGGACAAAATGACAAGATGGAAAAAATCACCTCAAAAAAAGAATAAGAAGCAGTACCGACTGCCAGGGACCTAATCAATACAGACATTAGTAAGATGTCAGAACTAGACTTCAGAATGACGATGTTAAAGATACTAGCTGGGCTTGAAAAAAGCATGGAAGTTATTAGAGAAACACTTTCTGGAGAAATAAAAGAACTAAAATCTAACCAAGTCAAAATCAAAAAGCCTATTAATGAGGTACAATAAAAAATGGAGGCTCTAACTGCTAGGATTAATGAGGCAGAAGAGAGAATCAGTGATATAGAAGACCAAATGATGGAAAATAAAGAAGCTGAGAAAAAGAGAGATAAACAACTACTGGATCATGAGGGCAGAATTCGAAAGATAAGTGATACCATAAGACAAAATAATATTAGAATAATTGGGATCCCAGAAGAAGAAGAAAGAGAGAGGGGGGCAGAAGGTATATTGGAGCAAATTATAGCAGAGAACTTCCCTAATTTGGGGAAGGAAACAGGCATCACAATCCAGGAGGCACAGAGAACCCCTCTCAAAATCAATAAAAATATGTCAACACCCTGACATCTAATAGTAAAACTTACAAGTCTCACAGACAAAGAGAAAATCCTGAAAGCAGCTTGGGAGAAGAGATCTGTAAACTACAATGGTAGAAACATTAGATTTGGCAACAGACTACCCACAGAGACCTGTCAGGCCAGAAAGGACTAGCATGATCTATTCAGAGCACTAAATGAGAAAAATATGCAGCCACGAATACTGTATCCAGCTAGGCTGTCATTGAAAATAGAAAGAGAGATAAAAAGCTTCCAGGACAAACAAAAACTAAAGGAATTTGCAAACACAAAACCAGCCCTACAAGAAATATTGACAGGTGTCCTCTAAGCAAAGAGAGAGCCTAAAAGTAACATAGACCAGAAAGGAACACAGACAATATACACTAACAGTCACCTTACAGGCAATACAATGGCACTAAATTCCTATCTTTCAATAGTTACCCTGAATATAAATGGGCTAAATGCCCCAATCAAAAGACACAGGCTATCAGATTGGATTAAAAAACAAGGCCCATCGATATACTGTCTGCAAGAGACTCATTTTAGACCCAAAGACACCCTCAGATTGAAAGTGAGGGGGTGGAAAACCATTTACCAAGCTAACGGACACCAAAAGAAAGCTGGGGTGGCAATCCTTATATCAGACAAATTAGATTTTAAACCAAAGACTGTAATAAGAGAGGAGGAAGGACACTATATCCTACTTAAAGGGTCTATCCAACAAGAAGATCTAACAATTGTAAATATCTATGTGCCTAACATGGGAGCAGGCAATTAATAACAAAAGAAAAAAACACATCAACAACAATACAATAATAGTGGGGGACTTTAACACTCCCTCACTGAAATGGATGAATCATCTAAGCAAAAGATCAACAAGGAAATAAAGACTTTAAATGACACAGTGGACCAAATAGACTTCACAGATATATTCAGAACATTCCATCCCAAAGCAATGGAATACACATTCTTCTCTAGTGCCCATGGAACATTCTCCAGAATAGATCATATCCTAGGTCACAAATCAGGTCTTAACTAGTACCAATAGACTGGGATCATTCCCTGACTATTTTCAGACCACAATGCTTTGAAACTAGAACTCAATCACAAGAGGAAAGTCAGAAAGAACTCAAATACATGGAGGCTAAAGAGCATCCTACTAAAGAATGAATGGGTCAACCACGAAATTAAAGAAGAATTTAAAAAATTCATGGAAACCAATGAAAATGAAAACACAGCTGTTCAAAATTTTGGGATGCAGAAAAGGTAGTCCTAAGAGGAAAGTATATAGCAATACACACCTTTCTCAAGAAACAAGAAAGGTCTCAAATACACAACCTAACCCTACACCTAAAGGAGCTGGAGAAAGAACAGCAAATGAAGCCTAAACCCAGCAGGAGAAGAGAAATCATAAAGATCAGAGCAGAAATCAATGAAATAGAAACCAAAAGAACAGTAGAACAGATCAACGAAACTAGGAGCTGGTTCTTTGAAAGAATTAACAAGAATGATAAACCCCTGGCCAGACTTATCAAAAAGAAAAGAGAAAGGACCCAAATAAATAAAATCATGAATGAAAGAGGAGAGATCACAACCAACACCAAAGAAATACAAACAATTATAAGAACATATTATGAGCAACTCTATGCTAGCAAATTAGATAACCTGGAAGAAATGGATGCATTCCTAGAGATGTATCAACTACCAAAACTGAACCAGGAAGAAATAGAAAACCTGAACAGACCTATAACCACTAAGGAAATTGAAGCAGTCATCAAAAATCTCCCAACAAACAAGAGCACAGGGCCAGATGGTTTCCCAGGGGAATTCTACCAAACATTTAAAGAAGAATTAATACCTATTCTTCTGAAACTGCTCCAAAAAATAGAAATGGAAGGAAATCTTCCAAACTCGTTTTATGAGGCCACACTTACCTTGATCCCAAAACCAAAGACCCCATCAAAAAGGAGAATTACAGACCAATATCCTTGATGAACATGGATGCAAAAATTCTCACCAAAATACTAGCCAATAGGATCCAACAGTACATTAAAAGGATTATTCACCATGACCAAGTGGGATTTATCCCTGGGCTGCAAGGTGGTTCAACATCCACAAATCAATCAATGTGATACAATACATTAATAAAAGAAAGAACAAGAAACATATGATCCTCTCAATAGATGCAGAAAAAGCATTTGACAAAGTACAGCATCCTTTCTTGATCAAAACTCTTCAGAGTATAGGCATAGAGGGTACATACCTCAATATCATAAAAGCCATCTATGAAAAACCCACGCGAATATCATTCTCAATGGGGAAAAACTGAGAACCTTCCCCCTCAGGTCAGGAACGCAGCAGGGATGTCCACTATCACCACTGCTATTCAACATAGTATTAGAAGTCCTAGCCACAGCAATCAGACAACAAAAAGAAATCAAAGGCATCCGAATCGGCAAAGAAGAAGTTAAACTCTCACTCTTTGCAGATGATATGATACTTTATGTGGAAAACCCAAAAGACTCCACCCCAAAACTGCTAGAACTCATACAGGAATTCAGTAAAGTGGCAGGATATAAAATCAATGCACAGAAATCAGTGGCATTCCTATACACCAACAACAAGACAGAAGAAAGAGAAATTAAGGAGTTGATCCCATTTACAATTGCACCCAAAACCGTAAGATACCTACAAATAAATCTAACCAAAGAGGCAAAGAATCTGTACTCAGAAAGCTATAAAATACTCATGAAAGAAATTGAGGAAGACACAAAGAAATGGAAAAACGTTCCATGCTCATGGATTGGAAGAACAAATATCATGAAGATGTCAATGCTACCTAGAGCAATCTACACATTAAATGCATTCCCTATCAAAATACCATCAACTTTTTTCAAAGAAATGGAACAAATCATCCTAAAATTTGTATGGAACCAGAAAAGACCCCGAATAGCCAGAGGGATGTTGAAAAAGGAATGCAAAGCTGGTGGCATCACAATTCCGGACTTCAAGCTCTATTACAAAGCTGTCATCCTCAAGACAGTATGGGACTGGCAGAAAAACAGACACACAGATCAATGGAACAGAATAGACAGCCCAGAAATTGACCCTCAACTCTATGGTCAACTAATCTTCAACAAAGCAGGAAAGAATGTCCAATGGAAAAAAGACAGTGTCTTCAACAAATGGTGTTGGGAAAATTGGACAGCCACATGCAGAAGAATAAAACTGGACCATTTCCTTACACCACACACAAAAATAGACTCCAAATGGTTGAAGGACCTCAACGTGAGATAGGAGTCCTTCAAAATCCTAGAGGAGAACACAGGCAGCAACCTCTTCGACCTAAGCCACAGCAACTTCTTCCTAGAAACATCACCAAAGGCAAGGGAAGCAAGGGCAAAAATGAACTATTGGGACTTCATCAAGATAAAAAGCTTTTGCACAGCAAAGGAAACAGTCAACAAAACCAAAAGACAACCAACAGAATGGGAGAAGATATTTGCAAATGACATATCAGATAAAGGGCTAGTATCCAAAATCTATAAAGAACTTATCAAACTCAACACCCAAAGAACAAAGAATCCAATCAAGAAATGGGCAGAAGACATGAACAGACATTTTTCCACAGAAGACATCCAAATGGCCAACAGACACATGAAAAAGTGCTCAACATCACTCGGCATCAGGGAAATCCAAATCAAAACCTCAATGAGATACCACCTCACACCAGTCAGAATGGCTAAAATTAACACGTCAGGAAATGACAGATGTTGGCAGGGATGCAGAGAAAGGGGAACCCTCCTATACTCTTGGTGGGAATGCAAGCTGGTGCAGCCACTCTGGAAAACAGTATGGAGGTTCCTCAAAAAGTTGAAAATAGAGCTACCCTACGACCTAGCAATTGTACTACTAAGTATTTACCCCAAAGATACAAATGTAGGGATCCAAAGGGGTATGTGCACCCGATGTTTATAGCAGCAATGTCCACAATAGCCAAACTGTGAAAGAGCCAAGATGTCCATTGACAGATGAATGCATAAAGAAGTGGTATATATATACAATGGAATATTATGCAGCCATCAAAAGGAATGAAATCTTGTCATTTGCAACGATATGGATGGAACTGGAGGGTATTATGCTGAGCAAAATAAGTCAATCAGAGAAAGACATGTATCATATGACCTCACTGATATGAGGAATTCTTAATCTCAGGAAACAAATTGAGGGTTGCTGGAGTGGTGGGGGGTGGGAGGCATGGGGTGGCTGGGTGATAGACATTGGGGAGGGTATGTGCTATGGTGAGTGTTGTGAATTGTGTAAGACTGTTGAATCACAGACCTGTACCTCTGAATCAAATAATACATTATACGTTAAAAAAAAAAAAAAGAAGAAGAAGACAATAGCAGGAAGGGAAAAATGAAGGGGGGTGGAAATCGGAGGGGGAGATGAACCATGAGAGACTATGGACTCTGAGAAACAAACTGAGGGTTCTAGAGGGGAGGGGGGTGGGGGGATGGGTTAGCCTGGTGATGGGTATTAAAAAGGGCATGTACTGAATGGAGCACTGGATGTTATATGCAAACAATGAATCATGGAACACTATATCAAAAACTAATGATGTACTGTATGGTGATTAACATAACATAATAATAATAAAAAAAAAATAATGGCATAAATAGGCAAGTGCTGGCCAGAAGTGAAAACCTTGTCTGGAAGGCAAAAGCCAACTCAGCAAATATGACCAGGGTCAGTACATCAGGAGATGTCAAACGTGAGCGGAGCCAGGACCCACAGTTTGTGGCAAACCCAAGGCTGAAGTTGGAAGATGGAAGCAATAGCCAAGGCTGGGTCCAGGTTTGTTCTGGAGGCTGGATGATTCCAAAGGTCTTAAGGATATTGGGGCTGGAGGCCAGGCTCTGGGCCTGATGGTTTGGGGTCAGAGAGTCAAAGGAACCTTGGAATGTTACCTACCTAAGGCCTGATTGGCTTTATAGCTATATTTGTCCATTCCAGTGATGGGTATTAAAGAGGGCATGTACTGCATGGAGCACTGGGTGTTATACGCAAACAATGAATCATGGAACACTACATCAAAAAGTAATGATGTAATGTATGGTGATTAACATAACATAATTTAAAAAAAAAGAAAACAAGGGGTTAATGTGAAGCTCCCTCTTTCAGATACTATGAAGATGGTTATAAGAGCATCAGAGAAAAATTAACAGTAAAGATCATTTTCAGCCAAGTTATGTCATAGGTTTAGCACAGGATAGATTTTATGGTAACAAATATAGTTTCAACTTTAATAGGAGGTAATTATTCAACCATCCGCTCTATAGATTATTGCTGTTATAAATATCTTTTGCTTAAGGGAATTAGTATAATGTCAATCAAATGCAAGGGTCCAGAGGGGACCTAGGGAATGAACAGTACTAATGGCATTTCCACACCTTGAAAGTAGTTAGAATTATGACAGTAGATAAAGACAAATGTAAGCATTATCAACTGGAAGAAAGGCAACAAAAGCTCTGACTATGGCAAGAATGACCAGCTTTTTAAAAAAATAATAGCTGACATTTATTGAGCATTTACTAAGAAGGATGTGCTAAGTGCCTCATATGTATTATTCTACATTAGTCTCAAAATAATCCTAAGAAGTAGATACTATTCTTTTTTTCCCATTTTAAAGAAAAGGAAACTGATGCACAGAGAGATCAAATCACCTGTCCAAGATCACTCAACCTGCACATCAAGTTCTGCAAAGAACTATGTTTCTAAACAAGGCAGAGCCAATGAATGTAACTTATTTGGGCTCTCAAGAAGTCCATGGCATGGTTTTTATATCAGAAGTTATTTAAAAACAAAACCAAATGATGACTGAGCTAAATGTTTTGCAGTGGATTACAAAACCCACTTAACAATATGCAGTAAAGAACAGAGTTGAATTAGTATCTTTTTGATGGACACGTCAGTACTAATCCTTGCAAATGGATACTGAATTAATCTTATTTTGCATTTCAAAAATGACATAGAGGAAGAAGTAGAGTCATGAGTCTGAGTATGCAGATGATATTGATACATTTTTCAAAGAATAAAATGCTAAGCAACCACAGAAGCAGCTCACAAAGCATGAGGAGGCTCAATAGTGACAGATGACCTTCAATGTGGGCCAGTAGGCAATACAGCTGGAGAAAACTATCCATATACTCTTAATAAGCACTAAACTATAAGTTTAGTAGGGAATGGGATTTTTGGAGCTCTAATGATATACAGTGATAATGACATAAAAGCCAAGAAAAGAGTATGCATCTCTAGGAAGAGTTTAGAAAACAATCCAACATGCATAATATTTTGTAATTAATAAAACATCCTCATGCCCATATTTTTTAGGTATTCATTTTTTTTATTGAGATCATTATAGTTTCATATGTAGTTGTAAGAAATAATAGAGGGAGCCCTTGGACACTTTGCCAATTTCCCCTAATCGTATCATATTTACAAATAAAATTCTATTTGACTCCATCTGGAATACACTATGAAGGTCAGGTAAATGCATATCAAGAAAGGCACAAGAAAGATTCTAGAGATGGTTTAGATCATAGGAGCTGAAATGACTATGAGAGGAGAGGTTGTTAACGGGTCAATCAACTACAAATCTAGGTCACATCAGGTTGACAAAACAAAGTCAGGGGTGAATAAAGAAAACATGACTTTCAAAACACATTAGTAGAGAGTATATACATTGGCTATGGGCTTAATTTCAAATTCTAGAATATTAGAACTATGGGGACTTAATATTTAGACTGGATAGCAAATAACATAGTGTGAAGCACTAAACTATGGAGTCTGACTGGGGAAACCCTTCCCCTCCTCCCATTTCTTCCCAACCTCTACCACTCAGTAGCTGTGGGAACTTCAACTAGTTATACTAACTCTCTAAGCTTATTTCTTCATCTTTCATCTGGGGATAATAATGGCACCTACCTCATAGGGTTGTGAAGATAAAATAGGAAAACCTAGGTAACAATGTCTGACACAAATGAAAATGTCATTATTAGCTAATGCTGATGTTATGCATTTAAAGGCTTTTAAAGGAGGGTTTCTAAACCTTGCCACTATTGACATCTTGGACCAGATAATTCTTTCTTGGGGCAGTGGGGGTGGACACAGGGGGTTCCTGTGCATTGTAGGATGTTCAGCAGCATCCCTGGCCTCTAACTCATTAGATGTAGCACTTATCTTCCAGCTGTAATACCAAACATGTCCCTAGATATTGCCAAATATCCGCAAGGCTGGGGGTGGGGTGGGGTGGGTGAATGTGAAATAAAATCAACCCTCGCTGAAAACCACTGCTTTAAAGGAACCAATTTAGGACAAAAAGATGAAGCACTACTTTCCATGGTGGTAGCCGTTTCTTAGTTAAAGCAACAGGTCGTACATATTGCAAATATAAAAAGTTTCAGAACGGATTTAGAAATAACAAACATACATACACATAGACCCATAATGAACAAAGTTTCTAAATTAAATTTGGAATTGTGCACACTTACGAGGTTGAAGTAATGGAGACCCCGTCCTACAAACTTTCAAACACTGTGCGGGGCCACTGCCAGATAGGATGAAACCTCAAGTTAGGTGAATGATCCACCTAGCGGACACTTGAGATGCCCCCATGTTCCAGAAAGCTGATTATAAACTCCACCTGCAGCAAGAACACATTTCAAGGCACCCCCTAGAGAAACACTAGAGCACTGTGTTCCAGAAAGTGTTCCTGAATCTCTCTGTGCCTCAGAATTACCAGGGGGAGCTTTTCAAACATGGACATTTCCAGACCCTATCCCTACATTTTAATTTTGCATTTTAGGGTGGAGAGGCCAAGACAACTATCTGTAAGTTTAGTAAGTCCTCCCAAGTAATTGGGAACATCTGGTCAAGTCGACAGTGTCTTGAAATGTGAGAAAGAAGGTCAGGTTCTCTTTAACTCTGCCCCATCCTAACTCGTACATCAGAAAGAGACCTACACACTATGCAGAATTCTTTATGGGAAAAATTACAGCCTATAAATAGATATATTACATTAGTTCCCACTAATGATCAACATTAGGAACAAAGCTCCTACCCAAATAGAAAGCTGAAAACCAAAATTTTACAATAAAAGAATTAAGAACTGCTGTTATTATTTCTAGTAATAAGTCTTCAGTTATCTCTGGTGACAGCTTTTGCTACAAATTCCATACCATCAATCACCCATGTTCAGACAGAACAGGGGTTACTATGCTCAGTCGTGTGGAACCAACAGTCTGTCTGCAAACTTTGAAAATGACAAGCAGTTGAAAGACAATGCTCATTCTATTTTCTATTCAACACCACCAGAATAGATCCTTACTAATGCAACAGAGGAAGCATTTGCTTCAGCAGTTAGAGGGATTTTAAGCCTAAGTTTGGAGCAGGTTTCCATCTCAAATTATGCAATCTGCAACCTACAGGTAGGGTGACCAGCTGTCACAGATTGCCTGGGACTGAGAATTTCCCGGCATGTGGGACTTTCAGTGTTAAAACTTAGACATTCCTGGGCAAGCCATGACGACTGGTTACCCTATGTACAGTCTTTTTTTTTTTTTTTAAAGATTTTATTTATTTGAGAGAGAGAATGAGAGAGAGAGAGAGCATGAGAAGGGGGAGGGCCAGAGGGAGAAGCAGACTCCCTGCTGAGCAGGGAGTCCAATGCGGGACTCGATCCTGGGACTCCACGATCATGACCTGAGCCGAAGGCAGTGGCTTAACCAACTGAGCCACCCAGGTGCCCCTACCCTATGTACAGTCTTAAAGTTATCTTGTAGCTTGTTCCCTATCTATAACTTTTTTCTTTTTTTTAAAGATTTTATTTATTTATATGACAGAGAGAGACACAGTGAGAGAGGGAACACAAGCAGGGGGAGTGGGAGAGGGAGAAGCAGGCTTCCCACTGAGCAGGGAGCCCGATGTGGGGCTCGATCCCAGGACCCTGGGACCATGACCTGAGCCGAAGGCAGACGCTTAACGACTGAGTCACCCAGGCGTCCGTCTATAACTTTTTTCTAAGGGCCTCTACGTCCCTCAAATCTGTCCCTATCCCTTGTCCATGTTCCATCCCACATATTTCTAGCCTGAGGACTTGGGTGCTGGAGCACCTTTCTCCTCCTAAAGTAAATGGACTGAGCTGACTGGTCACAGACACTGAGTTATAAGTCTATGTCATCCAGGAAACGGAGGTGAAGCAAAATCAAAGAGAACCTGAGAGAACCTGACCTTCTCTCTCCTAATTCAAGACACTTAAATAATGGTTCCCACTACTTGGGAGTGTTTATGAAATATAAAGATTACAGGACTTCCACCTCAGACTGTCTAGAGAGGAGGACTAAGAATCCCCATATGTGAAAAGCTTCTTGGCAATTATGATGTTCAGAAAGGCTCACCAACAATATTCAGAACCCAGTGCTCCTCCAGGGGGGGCACGAAATGTGTTTTTGCTGCAAGTGCAGTTTATAATTGCATTTCCAGAATGGCGATGCATTTCAGATATTTTACTAGGGAGGACTGACCTTTGTAACCCATAAATCCAAGTTAAAACCCATACTTTGATCTCAAGAGGCCATCATTTCAAATGCCTACATACTTTACTTGTCATGCCTTAATTGAGTCTAAAGTAAGCTTGAAACCTATTTAAGTCAGGTCAATTTATGTTTATAAATGTTTGCCTTTAATAGTGCATTGGTAGCATATTATATCCAGATAGTCCTGTAAAAAATCACCTGTTGGCTTTGTCTTTGTTATACCAATTACTGACATCAAAAATTACTAATTGAATATATACATGTAAGGCTCAGAGCTAGATGTTAGACTTTGGGAAGGAGAAAATTTTAAGTTATATAAATCTTTTATAGACTTATTGCCCTCTGTACTAATCTTATGTGATCACACTCTCAACAGGGATTTTTACACACATAAAAATTAGTTTCAAGGTGGTCAAAGATCACTCCAGAAATCCTTTCACAGTCCCTGAGCCTTTAAGATGAGTAAACATTTCTTCTTTCTGAGTGACATATGGTTTAGGAAATATATGACCAAAAAAATTAATTAAATAAATTTTAAAAAGATAATATGACCTTCCTATAAACACTCATCTTGGAAGCCAATGAGAACAAAAGATCCCATAAATTAATCTCTGAAAACCTATTCCAAATGCCTGCTCCTTTGGCAATATCCCTGCCAAATGAAGACACTTTTTAGGTCCCTGAAAACATCTAGCAGGTGGTTTCCAGATTGTGTCAAAGGGTTATTGGAAAATTAGAGAAGATATGTGTCAAAGTCTTACAAGGTCCAATATAGGGGCTGAAGCTTCTTCACTCTTATGCAGTCATTTTGGCTACATGAGACTCCTTATTCATAAGCTCTACAAGGGTGAAAAACATCAAGACTTTATGGATTTTATCTTTGAAAACTTGCCAGAAATATTCTTGACTAGTGTGTGGAGATGCACATGCACACACACACACACACACATGCACCGACTGAAAACCTCTTTTTCATAAACTCTCTTGAAAGAGCACTGAAACACCTCAAATTCACCTACATTTTGGAAAATTCAGCATCCAAAACAAGCTTCCTCTGTAAGGAGCCTTCTGTTCATTTCTGTCACTTGACACTTAACATGAAATGTATGGATCATTCCTTTGGTATGGGCAATTCCTACATAAACTCATTATGCATTTCCATTATACAAGGAGTGTTAATAAGGTTGTTCAAAATCCTGTCCATCCAGAATGAGAAAATGCATAACTACTCTTAACCTTTGGAGAATATAAGACACATATATGCACATAAAAGTCATGATTTAAAATAGAAAAGATATATCTATATCCAACATGGAAATATTTTATAACTCTCTTCCAGATACTTGTGTAGCTATACAAAACATCAGACAACTCAAAAATTAATGTGTATCTGGCTTAAGACTTCATTATGTGTTTTATATGTTGTTTGTTGGGGTTGGTGGAAGAAAAAAAGTGTATCTAATAATCTGACTCAAAACTCTAACTGGATTGACATTGGGTCCTGCCCCCTTTTATTTGCCTCTCATCAAAACACAATGGCCAGCAGAGCAAGGGGAGCTCACCAGGAGATAAGGACAGTCAACTATGAAGCATATTATTTTACAGATTAGCTTAAGGATTTAATATAAAATATAGAAAGTACTTAGAACAGTGCCTGGATCACAGAAATCTTCAATAATAATAAAGCTATTAATAGTAGCTACTATTAGCCACCATTATTAATATACTTAATTATTAATTAATATACTTAATAAACACTGGAGATTATGGTTTTACCTACTTAGACCATATGGATCAGTTTTAAGCAGGAATGTCTTAAATGAGCTGTTAACAATGACACGGAAACACATTACCTTTTTTAATCTCTTCCTTCAATTCCTGGAGATAAAGGACATCTCATGAAGCAAGTTCACCTAAGCCTATTTTTATCAGCCATCCAGAAACCAGCCTGCAAACCTCTGGCCCATCTGTATTATAAAAGATAAGCTGTGCTCTCATTTCTACTCATATAAATTAGTGTTTCTTTCCTAACTAAGTCTTCCTGGGAGCATTAATTTGCCTTCTGCTTACTAGCCAATCTACCATGCCTGGGGTTAAAACCAGAGAAACTGTCAGACAAACGGAACCAATTTTGAGACTTTTCAACACAGAAGTTAATGCGGAAAAAAAAAAGAGACAGAAAAAGGCAATATAGGATCAGAATGAGCTACACCACTCACCTCCACTTTCCCTATGTTGATGAATCATCTTATAAGCAGGTAGTAGAAGAAAGCAAATAGTAATGTTAAAACTCTCCCATCACCGAATACCTCAAAAATACCATGAGTATCAAGACAGTACAGATTATCTACAACCAGTGATAGAAAATAAGCACACCACTTGTTTGTCACAGGAGACCAAGTCGGAATTCATTAGGACCAGGAGTTGTGGTGAGTGTTTTTCACCTGACACCTATTTATGCCTAAGTCTGATGCTTGGCCCCCAGCTGGAGAGAATGCTCTATATCAGAACACACCTTAATTCCTCCTGCTCCGTCTCAGCTCCCCCACTGCAACTCAAGCACCTCCTCAGCTTTTCTGTTGCACCAGGCATGGTTTCCCACAGGAGGCCACATTTAGGAAAGCAGCAAGAAGCTGAACTCTCCTGAGAGTACAAGTGAAGACCTGTCCCCAGCCATGCCTCTTACCTGCAGCATCTGCGCCTTCCACAGGCACATTCTGGGTCGACGCTGGGATTGGGTCCTTGGGTCCATGCACCTGAGCAGCTTCTTCCTGGTTTGTCAAAATTGCAGAGCACAGATCAGTTTCCAGGGCTTGGAGCTTCAGCAAGGAATTCTGCCAGCAAAAGCAGAACATCGGGCTAGCTAAGTAACTGCCTAATACACAGCGGTGAGTCCGCAGCTCTGCAAAACCCCTTCTTCCAGCGGCTGGAAGGGGGGGAGGATCTCAGCCCCAGCGGCTTCAGGCAGAGCTGATTGTGCCAGAATCAGATACACATTATTCCACATGCAGCCTCAGTTTCTGCCTCATTGCAATCCTAACGTATATGGCTTTATATGTCACACATGGGACTGGTGATTTCGTCAAGATGAGACGCTGCACCAGGAGAGCCAATCTGAGATGGTATCTGCTGCCCGGGTGCTTGAGGCTTTACGCTTTGCAAGTGTTTCATTCATTGTGCTGACATCAGGAGCAAGTGACATTAGGCCCCTCCCAGGCTACCATTCATAAAAGCCAGCATCCCTTAACCACGAAGACTGCAGCAGACCGCAGTGCATAAAGAGTTACTGCTGCAGAAGCCGCCTGGCTTCTGGGAGGTGCTTCTGGGCTCCCTGATCTACATCTGTATCTGGGAGGGTATATGCGTGCACGCATGTCTGTCTTCTGAAGTTGCTTCTCACACATGGGATGGCTCTAGCTGCCTGTATCAAAAGCAGAGTGCAGGGAGCAAGGGAGAGGGCCTTGGTCACTGAGTGTGACCCAGCCCAGCCACCGAGAGAGAAGGAATTTCTTAGCTCCCAGAACAACCCTCTTCCCACTCCCTTCATTTCTCATTTTAAATTTCTCCCATGGTTCTTAATCAGAACAGAGTCATACAGACTGACGTACGTATCCTGCCATGATGCAGATGCCCAGCAAATTAATTCCCCTGACCAGGTGAAAATGAGATGTGCCTGAGGCCTTGGCGGGGTGCCACTCCCCTGCAACAGGAAAGCTCTGCAGGCCTCAGAAGCTCCTCCACCCACAGAGCTCCTGGCAGGGGTGGCTACCTGGAGTGGAGCCATTGATCCTGTGCCTACTATGACCCTCCAGTATATACATACTCTACTCACACTCTACCATCCACCTTCGTACCCAACCACCACACCCTACTCCATACACACGCTCCCATTCCCATCCCATGCTTACCCTTATACCCTACCCTACCTTCACCTCCTGTTTTCCACACCCTCGTGCCCAACCCCCACACCTTCACACTACTTGCACATACATTTAACCCCCAAATAACCCCATATACACTCTCATTTCTACCCTTCACACTCACCATTTTTATCCCCTACTACGCACATACACACATACACACACACACACAGAAACACCCCACCACACACACACCATATATATGCCCTCATACTCCCACTCTCACATCTATTCGGAACACACACACACCCCTCCCCGCCTATATACCCTCACACCTTACCTCACATAAGCGCCCACCTCCAACATCTCTTCACACCGAACCCCTCCCCTCACAGAGTACCTATTCCTACACACATACCCTCATCCATGCTGTTGATGTGAGTAAATATGAGCCCCCAGCAGTGTTTTCAAAGTTGTTCACTGCTAAGCGGGCTCCAGATACCTCCTCTGTCACACTCAGAGATGAAGGTACAAACCTCCTCTGTGCTCAGGAGCTGCTGACTGAGAGCCCACAGCTCAGATGAGGCATGTACCTGAGATCAGGTCACTTTTTTACTGCTCCCTCCTCCTTTCTGGGATGTTCTCCCAGCAGCTGAGTGTGGAAGTAAGAGCCTGAGGTTACTGACAGGAGGTACAGAGGAGCAAGGGCACCAAGTTTCTGGGAAGAGTTCTAGGCATCCAGGAGACAAAAAGAACAATTCCAGACAAGCTTCCTACTGGAGGAACTTAGAGATCAGAGTGACCTTTCGAAAAAGAGCAAACTATTCTGAAAATTAAGAAATGATGACATGAGAATGTAAAATGGTGCAGCTGCTATAGAAAACAGTATGGCATTTCCTCAAAAAAATTAAAAATAGAACAACCATATGATCCAGTAATTCTGCTATTGCATATATACCCCAAAAGCAGGGACGCAAACAGGTATTTGTGCATCTATAGTCATAGCAATATTATTCACAATACCCAAGAGTTACATTATGGACTGAATTGTGTCTTCCCCAAATTCATATGTTGAAGACCTAACCCTCAATGTAACTGTATCTGGAGATGGGGCTTTTAAAGGGAAAATGAGGTCTAAGGGTGGGGTCCTAATTCAATATGATTAGTGTCATTATAAGCACAGAGAGAGACACACCAGGGATGCATCCACAGAGGAAAGGCCATGTGAGAAAGTGGCCATTTGCCAGCCAAGGAGAAAGGTTTCAGGAGAAACTAACTCTGCCAGCACCTTGATCATGAGCTTTCAGCCTCCAGAACTGAGAAAATAAATGTTGTTTCAGCCACCCAGTCTGTGGTATCTTTTTTTTTTTAATGGTAGCTCTAACAGAGTATTGGCAGACTAATACAAGGTAGGAAGGAAGGAAGGAAGGAAGGAAGGAAGGAAGGAAGGAAGGAAGG
>NC_058408.1:89011185-89222954 GCF_002201575.2 Neomonachus schauinslandi
GAAGGAAGGAAGGAAGGAAGGAAGGAAGGAAGGAAGGAAGGCCCTCCATCCCTACATTTAGAGGAAGGGTGTGGAACCTGCTGCTTCTTGTAGATTCCATGTGTTCTTATATATTCTACAAAGTAAAAGAGGGCGTGTCAGCTCTGCTACCTTCTATGCATCCGACTTTGGGCAAGCATCTTCGCTATTCTAAACCTTAGTTTCTTCATATATATTATATATATATACACATAATATATATATATATAGTAACAGTAAGAATGGCACCTGTTCTTAGAATTAAATGGAAGGCATGAAATGCACTTTGTAGATATGTACATATGCACCAGCATATGGCAAACACTCAAGGACTGAACACTGGGTTTATTATGAATTATCTCCACACCCCAGAGACCACTGGGCAGAACTCTGGTCATGTGTAAGGCCAAATGCTACACCAACTCTGAGGCCTTCACTCATCACTTTATCTCCCATGGGCCCACTTTCTGCATCTGTCTATAAAGGGCCTGAGACGGGACGACTTCTAAGTTCCTTTCCAACTCTAAAGGAAAGGAAAGCAAACATGCACATACACTGAGGATGGTGCACAGAATCTGGCACCATGTGGGTGCTTAGTGTTTCTGGACCTGAACCAAGTGTTCATGCAACACAAACAGCAAAGAATTTCAAAGCATAGGAGTATGTCAGCTCACATTCAGAGGCCTCTGAACTCCCACAGGGAGTGAGGTATAATGCTGAGACCCAGTTATGGCTAGAAGTAGTAATTGGGTTGTCATCCACCTTCCTCTCCCACCTCTCCCTCCCTTGTACTCAGCCTGAAGCAAAAACAAGACAGGAGATTTGTCAAAGGAGATCCATCTGCATGGCTGGTTTATTCCTCTCTGAGATAGGAGATGGGAGTAAGGTTAAAGGAATGGAGAAGAAAACAAGTGGCAAATGAAATAGGAGGGAGAAGAGGAAGGTCTAAAGGTATAAGACCTCCAAGTAGAAGGGAAAAAATAAGCTGCTATACCTGCGGACAAGAGAGCAGAATGGAAGAAACTCTGCAACCAGCTGTCATCAACTATATTCCTTCCCCACCCCAAACTGACGCATTACCTGAAGACGACCTGCTGTTCCTCAACATAGGAATGGAGAGCGGGGATCTGGACACCCTGTGTGGGATGGGCCCATAAAGGGATACCCTCCTGATGACCAGGAAAGCCAGGACAAGGGTGGGGTGGGGGCTTTACCTGTGAGCAATCTATGCCACCATCACATGTCCTTCCAGTGGGCAACAGAAGACATCCAGCCTGTCGCATCAGGACTGAGCCCCGCAGACAAACCCTGGAGAAGGCCCATGGACAAATCACACTGCACATTGTGCCCCTACACAGATGTAACACCACACACGCAGCTCCGAGGCTCAGGCTGCTTTTAATGCAGCTCTCCCATCTGGTTATGACCGAAACCAAAGAGAAGTCCGTGAAACCTAGGTGTGGCTTTCTAAAAGTTAATTTTTTCTCGGGCGCCTGGGTGGCTCAGTTGGTTAAGCGACTGCCTTCGGCTCAGGTCATGATCCTGGAGTCCCTGGATCAAGTCCCGCATCGGGCTTCCTGCTCGGCAGGGAGTCTGCTTCGTCCTCTGACCCTATCCCCTCTCAGGTGTTCTCTCTCTCATTCTCTCTCTCTCAAATAAATAAATAAAATCTTTAAAAATAAATAAATAAATAAATAAAAGTTAATTTTTTCTCTTTTACATAATGGAAAATATGCTACTTGTTTTAGAAAACACTCTACTCACTTTTCTCTGCTAAGCAATTACCAGGTCCCTCTTTAGTTGGGTTGGAATGGAGGACACCCACACAGGCTGGATGGTTAAATACTATTTTAAGGTGCCTTTGTCTGCAATTCACCAGTTGCAAAGTAGGGACAGCTTACTTTTAATTTCTGTGAAGAGGTTTAGTGGCTCTCTCACATCCTTTTATCTAAGAACTGTATATAGATTCTCTAGGGTGATATGAAGATCAAATTGGATATTTGCTCAAAGTTGGGGATAAAACTGGGTCCCCGGACATCCCCAGTTTTACTTACCATTCTTCTTCTCTGATTTTAATGTTTTCCATGTATATTTCCTCCATTACCCACCTCCCAGCTCCTCCCCCCACACACTACTCTTTCTTTCCATCTGCTTCCTGACCCCAACTCCCCAGGCCTGATTTAGCTATAGGCACTTCACAGTCAAATTTCTATCAAATTCTTGAGCCAGTTTTGATTACCTTATCTAAACAGCACCCCCCAATTTCTCTGTTAGCATCTTGTTTATTTCCTTTCTAACACTCACTATAATATGTAATTTCATTCACTTCCCAATTGTTTATTGGCTCTTTCTAGCTCCAAGAAGGCTGGCACCATGCCTCCATTGTTCACGGCCATACCCAGTACAACGAGAAGTACAGGAGCCAACCAACAAAAGGACTGCCATTGCACATTAGTTTTTATTTCCTGAACTCTTTAGGCCCTTCTGAGTATCCAATTTCAAGCTGCCCTGCTGCCCTGGCCCACAAACTTTAAAATGATTACAAATCACTAGGGAATTTGTTAAAGATGTGCATTTGAATAGGGATCACCCAAGAGATTCAGATTCTGTGGTCCAGGGCAGGGTCATTTAGATACAGGAAGTCTAAGGTCCATACTTTGAGAGATGTAGCCCTATTCCCTGGGGACTTGACCCACTCTAAATGCTGCCTTGCTTGCCTGCTTAGCTCCACCTGTCCCAGGAACAATAGCTTTTCGCTGACTCCTGGCCCTCTGATACCCTCATTAGCCTCCTGCCCTAGACATGCCTTGAGGGCTGCTTCTCCCCCATCTCACCATATACACACACTCACACCAGGACACATAAATTATTAAGTGCTCAGAAGCAAGGCAGTGTTGCCTTCTAAATGGCTGTTGCTGGTCTCTGCATGTTCTTGCCAAAAGAAGTGGGACTTCTTCCAAAGGTGATGGCTATAGGAAAATGCCAAATTGACTCTGACCCTAGAAAGAGTGGGCTTTTGGCTAATTCCTTTGGGGCCTGTGTTGCTTATAGCCCAGCAAGCTTTACAGCCAGGTCTAACTGAAGGATTACACACTTCAGTTCAGCCTCCTCTGCTCCAGGTGATCAGCCATCACTCCCACACTCCCCAATGGAGAAATTCAATGTAAAAGAACAACCTATTCACTTCTAGGGGCCCTTTGTTGACTAGGGGATCCAGGCCCTATTCTGATATTATCAAGACTTCTTTTTAAACAAGGACAATACCACCACAACATGTGATAACCCAAACCAAATTTCCTTTCAGCCAAATGATTTCAACCTGGAAAGGGAGTACTGTACTTAGTTCATCTCATTGTGATGTCCTTGTTATGTTCACCTTGGTAAATAAATATAAAAATGAGATGTTTGGCAGAGAATAATACAGTTTATAATCTCATATTTTAATTCAGGACTCTGAGCTTTTCTAGATGATAAGACAATGATTTTCTAAAACTACAATGTGTCTCATTTTCAATCCATGGAATGGACTTCAATAGTTTCTCTTTGGAGCTATTAGTACTTAAACTATCCAAAAGGACAGGTGTTAAAGAGAATAACCCCTCCCCCCAAAATCATATTTTCCAAAACACTGATTATATCCCAAGGGCTAAAGTCCACAAATCTAGTCTGTATTGTAACCCATACATTAATTCTTAGTGGCTACTTCTGTTCCAATTTCTTTCAGCTCTGAAATATATTCTGCTTAAAAACTAAACTCAGTAAGATGAGGTGGACTAAGATGGAAATGTAGGAAGATCCTGAACTCATCTACTTCCATGGACACACCAAATCTATAGCTATATACAGAACATTCCCCTCTGAAAAAAATCCTGAAAGCTAGCTGAACAGCTATTCCACAATAAAGGATAAAAGGGCTACATTGAGAAGGGCAGGAGAAGCAGACACACGATCTTGCCAAAAACTCCACCTCTAGCATGGTGATCCACAATCAGGAGGGATCTCACAAATATAAAGCTTCTCCCTAAGGAGCAAGGGCTTCATGCTCTACATGAGGTACCCCAACCTTTGGAACCCCCAATGGAGATACAAACTCCAAAATGTCTGACCTTGAAAACCACATCCAGGAAACCCAGGGACTGACTGTACAGAAATGACCAGCTTACATGCAGACTAACTAACCCTGGGGACTAGCACAAAAGCAGCAATTTGTGGGGCACCTGGGGGACTCAGCTGAGGATCTGACTCTTGGTTTTGGCTCCGAGTTAGGCTCCACACTCAGTGGGGAGTCTGCTTGAGATTCTCTCCCTCTGCCCCTCTTCCTGCTTGTGCATGCTCTCTCTCTCTCTCTAAAATGAATAATAAACCTTTAAAATCAAACAAACAAACAAACAAACAAAAGCAGCAGTTTTAAAAGTGCCTAAACTATATGTGGAGAAGATTCATTTGCTAATGTTAAACCATCTACTGGAGGGGCAGGGAACTATAAGGACTCTCTGTGGGGACAGAGGCACTGGCATGTGACACTTTTGTACTCTCTCTCTAACTTGATAGTACAGGCAGGTGTGCCCTAGCCCTGCACTCTTCCACTGCCCTGCTAGAGCTGGCAGGCACACCCTCGCCCTGCAGTCTCCCACTGTCATGCTATGGCCTGCAGGCTCATTGTCTGTGTGTCCTGTGTTCTCCCACTGCCTTACAAAGGCCAGCGAGCATGCACGGTCCACAAAGGGAACACTCCTGGATCACCTTACTCACTCTTCTGGCCAATAAGAACATTACATTATGTTCCTGCATTTCACAGGGCTATAACAATTGGAGACAGTTCTTAGCCGACTATGACCACCCCCAGGCTAATATAAACAGCAGACTGAAAGACACTCCCAGTCTTTCTGTTAAAAAGGCTTATTTACCTGTTTTTGACCTTTGGTGTGAGGGACAGGCTTCAGGTTTGCCAAACATCTAGAGGCTATGGGGGTGTTCTCAAGGAACCTAAGCAGGGACACCATCTTTGTGTTCTCCTTTGGCCTTGATACAGCACATGCCAGTACCTCCCAGAAAGAAGCATATATACTCATCTGAAGCTCTGATTTTTGCACCTGTCATCCAGGGGACACCAGATGACTGTCTGGAAGCCAGCAGAATTTACAATTGCAGCCTCACAGGAGTATATATATTTGCAAACTTTAAAAGTTGCTGCCTGACAGTCTGGCTTCTAATCACCTGAAACTAGGTGCTGACTGAGATCTCTTTGGAACACTGGTAAGTCTTGGCACACCCTCAGCAACTGGGGCCTACCAAGAATAAATGAGACTGCTTAGACAATTGCAAAGATTCTAGAGACAACCAAGAACTAGGGCAGGGTTGAAAGATAAGGTTCATCTCTTACAGAAGGCCCTCCTTCAAGACTGGGAGAGATAGCTTTTTCCCCTAATACATAGAAAACACACACACAGAGTCAATCAAAATGGAAAAACAGAGGACCATGTTCCAAATAAAAGAACTAATTAAAACCCCAGGAAAAACAATTTAAAAGAATGGAGATAAGTAACCTACCTGATAAAAAATTCAAAGTAATGGACATAAAGATGCCTACCAAACTTGGGAGAAGAATGGATGAGGCTGATGAGAACTTAACAAAGAGATAAAGAATATAAGAAAGTACCAAACAGAAGTCACAGACCTGAAGACTATAACAGTAACAAAAAATACACTAGAGGGAATAAAGAGCAGATTAGAGGACAAAGAAGAACTGGTTAGTGATCTGATAGAGTAATGGCAATCATTCAAACTGAAGAGCAGAAAGAGAAAAGAATTTAAAGAAATGAGGATAGTTTAGGCACCTCTGGGACAGCATCAAGGATACTAACATCCTCATTATGGAGGGTCCCAGAATGAGAAGACAGAGAGATAGGGGCATAAAACTTCTTTGAAGAAATAACAGCTGAAAATTTCCCTAACCTGGGGAAAGTCACAGATATCCAGGTACAGGAAACACAGAGAGTTCCAAATAAGATGAACTGAAAGAGATCCACACCAAAACACATTAAAATTAAAATTTCAAGAATTGAAAATAAGAGAATATGAAAAGCAGCAAGAGAAAGCAATTCATTACATATAAGGGAACCCTTCCCCCAATAAGGTTTTCAGCTGATTTTTCAGCAGAAACTTTTAAGCCAGAAGAAAATGGCACAACATATTCAAAGTGCTGAAAGAAAAAAAACAAAACAAACAAAAAACCTTGCAACTAAGGATACTCTATACAACAAGGTTACCATTCAGAATTGAAGGGGAAATAAAGAGTTTCCCAAGCAAGCAAAAACTAAAGGAGTTAATCACCACTGAACTGGCATAAAAGAAAATAAAAGGGGCGCCTGGGTGGCTCAGTTGGTTAAGTGACTGCCTTCGGCTCAGGTCATGATCCCAGGGTCCTGGGATCGAGTCCCACATCGGGCTCCCTGCTCTGCGGGAAGCCTGCTTCTCCCTCTCCCACTCCCGCTACTTGTGTTCCCTCTCTCGCTGTGTCTCTCTCTGTCAAATAAATAAATAAAATCTTTAAAAAAAAAAAAGAAAAGAAAGGTCATAACTAGAAATAAGAAAATACTTGAAAGAAAAAATCTGAATGGTAAAGGCAAGCATAGAGAAAAAGTAACGGATCAACCACTTATAAAGTTAGTATGATGGTTAGAGGCAAAAGCAGTAAAATCAACTAAATCTACAATAATTATTTAAGGGACACACTAAATAAAAATACGTAAAATATGACATCAAAAACATAAAATGTGTTGGAGGAGGAGTAAAAATGTGGCACTTTCAGAATGCATTTGAACCTAATCACCAGCCAAAATAGATTGCTATATACATAAGTGGTTATATATGAAATTCATGGTAAGCACAAACCAAAAACCTATAATAGATACATAAAAAATAAAGAGAAAGGAATCTACACACAACACTATAGAAAGTCATCAAATCCTAGTGAATAAAGAGAGAAGAACAGAGAACTATAAAAACAAGCAGAAAACAACAAAATGGAAATAAAAACATACCTAACAATAACTAGTTTACATATAAACAGACTAAATGTTCCAATCAGAAGACAGGGTAGCAAGCCGGAAGGGAGTGGCATGGTATATTCAAAGTACTGAAAGGAAAATACCTAAAACTAAGAATGCTCTACCTAGCAAGATTATCATTCCCAATAGAAGAAGACATAGTTTCCCAGACAAACAAAAGTCAAAGGAATGTATTACCACTAAATCATCCTTACAAGAAATGTTAAAGGGAATTCTTTAAGTGGAAAGAAAAAGGTCATCACTAGAGGAAAACAGTATGAAAGGAAAAAAATTTACAAGGAAAAGCAAGCATATAGTAAAGGTAGAAGATTAGTCACTTACAAAGCCAATACGGAGGTTAAAACACAAAAGCAATAAAACAATAATATTTACAAGAAAGAGTTCAGGCATACAAAAAATAAAGATATGTAAAATACTATATCACATACATAAAATGTGAAGAGAAGAGTAAAAATTTGGTGCTTTTAGAATGTGTTTGAACTTAGGCAACCATCAAATTAATATATATGTTATATATGTAAGATGTTATAAAAACCCAGTGGTAACCACAAATCAAAAACCTATAATAGAGAAGTATATGGCAGAGGAGGAATTAAGATAGCAGAGGAGCAGGGGGACCCTAAGCTTGTCTTGTCCTTCAAAGACAGCTAGATAGTTTTCAAAGCATTCAGAACACTCAAGAAATCAATCAGAGGTGGGAGAGAACAAAAACTGCAAGTCTATAAGTAGAAAAGCAAACAGCTTTTGAAAGTAGGAAGTAAGGAGAGTAGTCTTGGGGGAAATATAACTGTGGATATGGTGGTGGGGAAGGAGCCGGCTTATGGAGTATACCACAAAATATTATAAGTGGAGGGCAAAATCTGAACTTTTAGAAATCCACTACAGTGGGGGATGTGCCTGGCTTAAAGGTGCTCAAGTGACTTGGTGGGGTGGAATCCCAGGAGTGACAACGTGGTCTGAGGATCCTCTGGGTCACAAGATCAGGTGACACCAAGGTGCTACACTGTTCCCAGGCATGGGAACAGAAAAGCTACCAGGGACCAGTGGGTCTTGGTGCTAGTTTTCTGTTCTGTGTTACCATAAACTGTGAACCACTGTGCCATGGGGCAACAGCTTTCTTGGGACCACTTGGGAAATAGCTAAAGCACTGCAAGACCCTCCCCTAGAGGAACAGTACAGGTCTGTGCCCTGGGAGTCCCTAAAATTTGGAATATTGAAACTTGGTCGCATGCCTGGGATAAAAAAGCTGGGACGTTGCGTGCCGGGTGGCTCAGTTGGTTGGGCGACAGCCTTCGGCTCGGGTCATGATCCTGGAGTCCTGGGATCGAGTCCCGCATTGGGCTCCCTCCTCGGCAGGGAGTCTGCTTCTCCCTCTGACCCTGCCCCCCTCTCATGCTCACTCTGTCTCTCATTCTCTGTGTCAACTAAATAAATAAAATCTTTAAAAAAAAAAAAAAAGCTGGGACGTTGGAGTGCCTGGGAGGCTCAGTCGGTTGCCGTCTGCCTTCGGCTCAGGTCATGATCCCAGGGTCCTGGAATCGAGCCCTGCATTGAGCTCCCTGCTCAGCGGGGAGTCTTCTTCTCCCTCTTCCTCTGCCTGCGGCTCCCCCTGCCTGTGCTCTCTCTCTGTGTCAAATAAATAAAATATTAAAAAAAAAAAAAAAAGCTCGGACGCAGGCAGGGAGAACACAGGCATCAGAGAGAAACAGAACACAACAGAGGTGAGCGATTGCTCTTCTGTGAAGAGTGTGGGGGTGGGGGGTGTGAACTTTCAGCTCCAGGGCTACAGAGAGGGGTGCCATCATATTTACCCTTCTCATCAGGGCTGAAAGCCTTCAGAGAACAAAACAGCGCCACCTAGTGGAGGCCAGTGTCACTTACACCTGGAGGCATATTTCCACTGAACAAGTCAGCCTGAGAATCGGCACAGCCGGTTCTTCCCGCAGAATACCAGCAAAAACAGCTTGCTCACAAGTCTACTAAAAACAGTGCTGCAAAACTTCAGCTCTAGAGGAAACAGGATATAGCTTCCTTTTTACTTTTATTTCTTATTTTTTATTATTATCTTTTTCATTTATTTTCTTATTTTTTCAATTCCTTTTTAAATTTTTATTATTAATCTTTGTCATTTTTATTTATAATATTTTAATATGTTTTTTATTTTGTTGTTTCCTTCCATATATATATATATGTGGAATATATAAATATATATATTTGTATTTTGAGATCTAGATTCTTTTAAGAAGCAGACAAAAACAAACCCAAGATCTAGGGGGTTTTTTGTTGTTGTTTTTTGTTTGCTTTTTGTTTTGTTTTGTTTTGTTTTTGTTTTCTTCTCTTTCTTCTTTTCTTTTCTGGACAAAATAATAAGATGGGGAAATTCACCCTAAGAGAAAGAACAGGAAATAGAACTCATGGCTAGGGATTTAATCAATACAGATATAAGTAAGATACCTGAACTAGAATTTAAAACAACAATTATAAGGATACTAGCTGGATTTGGAAAAGAGCAGAGAAGACACTAGAGAATCCCTTACTACAGAGATAAAAACTAAAATCTAGTCAGGCTGAAATTAAAAATGCTATAATTGAGATGCAAACACAAATGGAGGCCATAAAAAGTGGGACAGACAAAGCAGAAGAGCCAATCAGTGATACAGAAGGCAAAATTACAGAAAATAATGAAGCTCAAAAGAAAAGAGAAAGAAAAGTAATGAATCATGAGGGTAGAGTTAGGGAACTCAGTGACTTATTAAGATGTAATAACATTTGTATCATAAGAATCCCAGAAGATGAATAGAGAAAATGGGCAGAAGGTCTTCAAACAAATTATAGCTGAAAACTTCCCTAATCTAGGGAAGGACACAGACCTCAAAATCCAAGAAGCACAGAAAATGCTCACTAAATTCAACAAAACTGACTATCGCCAAGGCATATCATAGTGAAATTCACAAAATACACAGACAAGGAAGGAATCCTGAAAGCAGCAAGGGAAAAAAAGTCCTTAACCTACAAGGCGAGACAGATCAAGCTTGCAACATATCTGTCCACAAAAACGAAACAGGCCAGAAGAGAGTGGCAGGAAATATTCAATGTGCTGAATGGAAAAAATATGTAGACAAGAATTCTTTATCCAGCAAGGCTGTCATTCAGAATAGAAGGAGAGATAAAGAGTTTCCCAAACAAATAAAAACTAAAGGAGTCTGTGACCACTAAACCAGCCCTGCAAGAAATTTTAAGGGGGATGCTTTGATTGGAGAAGAAAGACCAAAAGTACCACAGACTAGAAAGGACAGAGAACATCACCAGATACACTAATTCTACAGGTAACACAAAGGCACTAAATTCATATCTTTCAATAATCACTGTGAATGTAAATGGACTAAATGCTCCAATCAATACACGGTGTATCAGAATGGATAAAAAAAAAATCTATCTATATATACAAGAGACTCATTTTAGACCTAAAGACACCTGCAGATAGAACCATTTATCATGCTAATGGATGTCAAAAGGAAGTTGGAATAGCCATATATATATCAGACAAACTAGATTTTAAAACAAAGACTGTAAAAAGAGATGAAGAAGGGCATTATATCATAATTAAGGGGTCTATCCATCAAGATCCAACAGTTGTATGGGGTGCCTGAGTGGCTCAGTTGGTTAAGTGTCCAACTCTTGATTTCAGCTCAGGTCATGATCTCAGAGTTGTGAGATCCAGCCCCACATCAGGCTCCACTCTGGGCAGGGAGCCTGCTTAAGATTCTTTCTCTTCCTCTACCTCTGCCCCTCTCCCCATCTCTCTGCCTCTCTAAAAAAAAAAAAAAAAAAAAATCTAACAATTGTAAATATTTATGCCCCCAATGTGGGAGCACCAAATATATAAATCAATTAATAAGAAGAACAAGAGGGTGCCTGGGTGGCTCAGTCAGTTAAGCGTCTGCCCTGAGCTCAAGTCATGAACCCAGGGTCCTGGGATCAAGTCCCGCATCGGGTTCCTTGCTTAGCAGGGAATCTGTTTCTCCCTCTGCCTCTACCCCTTCCCCCTGCTTATGCTTGCTTCTCTCTCTCTCTCAAATAAATAAATAAAATATTTTAAAAAAAAGAAGAACAAGAAACTCATTGATAATAATACAATAATAATAAGGGACTTTAACACCCCACTTACAGCAACGGACAGATCATCTAAGCAGAAAATCAACAAAGAAACAATGACTTTGAATGACACACTGGACCAGATGTGTTCAGAACATTTCATCCTAAAGCAGCAGAATACACATTCTTTTTTTGAGTGCACATGGAACATTCTCCAGAATAGATCACATACTGGGTCACAAATCAACCCTCAACAAGTACAAAAAGACTGATATCATACCATGCATATTTTCAAATCACAACACTATGAAACTTGAAGTCAATCACACGCACAAAAAAATTTGGACAGACCACAAAAACATGGAGGTTAAAGAACATCCTACTAAAGAGTGAACTGTTGGTGGGAATGCAAGCTGGTGCAGCCACTCTGGAAAACAGTATGGAGGTTCCTCAAAAAGTTGAAAATAAAGCTACCATACAACCCAGCAATTGCACTACTGGGTATTTACCCCAAAGATACAAATGTAGGGATCCAAAGGGGTACGTGCGCCCCGATGTTTATAGTAGCAATGTCCACAATAGCCAAACTATGGAAAGAGCCAAGATGTCCATCGACAGATGAATGGATAAAGAAGATGTGGTATATATGTACAATGGAATATTATGCAGCCATCAAAAGGAATGAAATAGTGCCATTTGCAACAATGTGGATGGAACTGGAGGGTATTATGCTGAGTGAAATAAGTCAATCAGAGAAAGACATATATCATATGATCTCACTGATATGAGGAATTCTTAATCTCAGGAAACAAACTGAGGGTTGCTGGAGTGGTGGGGGGTGGGAGGCATGGGGTGGCTGGGTGATAGACATTGGCAAGGGTATATGCTATGTTGAGCTCTGTGAATTGTGTAAGACTGCTGAATCACAGACCTGTAACTCTGAAACAAATAATATATGTTAAAAAAAAGAAGATAGTTGGAAGGGAAAAATGAAGGGGGGGAAATCGGAGGGGGAGATGAACCATGAGAGACTATGGACTCTGAGAAACAAACTGACGGTTCTAGAGGCGAGGGGGGTGGGAGGATGGGTTAGCCTGGTGATGGGTATTAAACAGGGCATGTACTGAATGGAGCACTGGGTGTTATATGCAAACAATGAATCACAGAACACTACATCAAAAACTAAAGATGTAATGTATGGTGATTAACACAACATAATAAAATAAAAATAAATAAATAAATAAATAAAAATTAAAAAAAAGAAAAAAGAAAGAGTGAATGGGTTAACCAGGAAATTAAGGGAGAAATTAAAAAAAAAAAGATACATGGAAGCAAATAAAAATGAAAACACTACAGTCCAGAACATTTGGGAGGCATGTATTGCAATATACATGATGCACCTCAAGAAGCAAGAAAAGTTTCAAATATATAACCTAACCTTACACCTAAAGGAGCTAGAAAACGAACAGCAAATAAAGCCTAAAGCCAGCAGAAAAAGGGAAATAATTAAGATTAGAGCAGAAATAAATGATATAGAAACAAACAAAACCAGTAGAATGAACTAACAAAACTAAGAGCTGGTTCCTCAAAAGAATTAATAACATTGATAAACCCCTAGCCAGACTTACCAAAAAGAAAAGGGAAAGGACCTAAATAGATAAAATCACAAATGAAAGAGGAGAGATCACAACCAACACTGCAGAAATACAAACAATTATAAAAGAATACTATGAGAAAATATTTGCCAACAAACTGGGCAGCCTGGAAGAAATGGACAAATTCTTAGAAACTTACAAACTACCAAAACTGAAACAGGAAGAAATAGAAAACTTGAATAGGCTCATAACCAGCAAAGAAATTAAATCAGTAATCAAAAATTTCTCCCAACAGACAGAAATCCTGGGCCAGATGGCTTCCCAGGGGAATTCTATGAGACGTTTAAATAGAATTAATGCCTATTCTTCTCAAACTGTTCCAAAATATAGAAATGGAAGGAAAACTTCCAAACTCATTCTATGAAGCCAGAATTACCTTGATCCCTAAGCCTGACAAAGACCCCACTGAAAAGGAGAATTCCAGGCCAATATCCCTGATGAACATGGATGCAGGAATTCTCAATAAGATACTAGCAAATTGAATTCAAAAGTACATTAAAAGGATCATTCACCATGATCAAGTGGGATTTATTCCTGGGCTGCAGGAGTGGTTCAATATTTGCAAATCAAACAATGTGATATACCACACTAATAAAAGAAAGGATAAGAACCATATGATCCTGTCAATAGATGCAGAAAAAGCATTTGACAAAATACAGTGTCCTTTCTTGATAAAAACCCTCAACAAAGTAGGGATAGATGGAGCATACCTCAACATCATAAAGGCCATATATGAAAGACCCACAGCTAATATCATCCTCAATGGAGAAAAACTGAGAGCCTTTCCCCTACAGTCAGGAACAAGACAAGGATGTCCACTCTCACCATTACTATTCAACACAGTCCTAGAAGTCTTAGCCTCAGCAATCAGACAACAAAAAGAAATAAAAGGTATCTGAATTGGCAAGGAAAAAGTCAAACTTTCACTATTTGCAGATGACATGATACTTTATGTAGAAAACCCGAAAGACTCCACCAAAAACTTGCTAGAGTAGGAGATAAAATCAATTTTCAGAAATCTGTTGCATTTCTATACATCAATAATGAAGTCACAGAGAAAGAAATCAAGGAATCAATCCCATTTACAATTGCACCAAAACCCAGAAGATACCAAGAAATAAACCTACCAAAGAGGTAAAACATCTGTACTTGAAAACTATAGAACACATGAAAAAACTGAAGAGGACACAAAGAAATGGGAAAGCATTCCATGCTCATGAATTAGAAGAATATACATTGTTAAAATGTCTATACTACCCAAAACAATCTACATATTTAATGCAATCCCTATCAAAATACCACTGGTATTTTTCACAGAGCTAGAACAAACAATCCTAAAATTTGTATGGAACTGCATAAGACCCTGAATAGCCAAAGCAATTCTGAAAAATAAAAATAAAACTGGAGGCATCACAATTCCAGACTTCAAGCTTATATCACAAAGCTGTAATCATAAGACAGTATGGTCTTTGTACAAAAATAGACACATAGATCAATAGAACAGAATAGAGAACCCAGAAATGGATCCATCACCATATGGTCAACTAATCCTCGGAAAAGCAGGAAAGAATATCCAATGGCAAAAATACAGTCTCTTCAACAAATGGTGTTGGGAAAACTGGACAGCAACATGTAGAAGAAAGAAACTGTACCACTTTCTTATACCATACACAAAAATAAATTCAAAATGGATGAAAGACCTAAATGTAAGACTGAAAACCATCAGAATCCTAGAAGAGAACACAGGCAGAAACCTCTTTTGACCTCGGCCACAGCAACTTCTTATTAGACATGTCACCAGAAGCTAGGGAAACAAAAGCAAAAATGAACTATTGGGATTTCATCAAAATAAAAAGCTTCTGCACAGCAAAGGAAACAATCAACAAAATGCAAAGGCAGCCTATGGAATGGGAGAAGATATTTGCAGATGACATATCTGATAAAGGGTTAGTATCCAAAATCAATAAAGAACTTTTCAAAGTCAACACCCAAAAAGAAATAATCCAGTTAAGAAATAGGCAAAAGACATGAATAGACACTTATCAAAAGAAGACATCCAGATGGCTTACGACACTTGAAAAGATGCTCAACATCATCATGATGATCAGGGAAATGCAAATCAAAACCATGATGAGGTACCACCTCACACTTGTCAGAATCACTAAAATTAACAACACAAGAAACAATAGGTGTTGGCAAAGATGCAGAGGAAGGGGAACCCTCTTGCACTGCTGGTGGGAATGCAAACTGGTGCAGCCATTCTGGAGAAAAATTTGGAGGTGCTCAAAAAGTTAAAAATAGAACTACCCTACCATCCAGGAATTGTACTGCTAGGTATTTACCAAAGGATACAAAAATACAGATTCAAACAGGTAAATGCACCCCAGTGTTTATATCAGCATTATCAACAATAGCCAAACTATGCAGAGAACCCAAATGTCCATCAACTGATGAATGGATCAAGACTAATGGATACCACATCATACACACACACACACACACACACACAACAGACTAGAATATACACATTCTATTATACACACACACACACGAATATTACTCAGTCATCAAAAAAAAAAAAAAGAAATGTTGCCATTTGCAATGACATGGATGGAGCCAGAGTGTATTATGCTAAGTGAAATAAGTCAGTTATAGAAAGACAAATACCATATGATCTCATTCGTATGTGGAATTAAAGAAAGAAAACAGATGAACATATGGGAAGAAGGAAAAGAAAAAAGGAGAGAGGGAAACAAACCATAAGTGACTCTTAACAATACAGAACAAACTGAGGGTTGATGGAATGAGGTGGGTGGAGGATGGGCTAGATGGGTGATGGGTATTAAAAAGGGCACTTGTGATGAGCACTGGGTATTGTATGTAAGTGATGAATAACTGAATTCTACTCCAGAACCAGTATTGCACTGCATGTTAACTAACTAAAGTTGAAATTAAAAAACAAAAGAAACCTATAATACACACAAAAAATAAATAAAGAGAAATTAATCCAAGCATAACACTAAAGAAAGCCATCAAACCAAAAGGGAAGAGAGAAGAACTAAAAAGTAATTAGAAAATAATTAACAAAATGCCAATAAGTATATACACAACAATAATTACTTTAAATGTAAATGGACCTATTGCCCCAATCAAAAGACATAGGGTGACTTCAAAAATTAAAAAAACAAAACAAAACAAGATTCAACTATATGTTATCTACAAGAGACTCACCTAAAGACACATGAAGATTGAAAGTGAAAGGATGGAAAAACACACCATGTAAATGGAAAAAAAAAAAAGCTAAAGTAGCAATATTTATATCAGACAAAATAGATGTTAAAACAAAGACTGTAGCAAGAGACAAAGGGCACTTCATAATGATAAAAGGATCAATCAAACAAGAAGATATAACAATTGTAAATATCTATGCAGCCAACATAGAAGCACCTAAATACATAACGCAAATATTAACAGACATAAAGGAAGAAACTGACAGGAATACAGTGATAATAGGGAACTTCAACATCCCACTTACATCAATGGGTAGATCATCCAGATTTTAGAAAATCAACAAGTAAACAGTGGCTTTGAACAACATTATACCAGATGGACCTAAGAGATATATACAAAACATTCCATCCTGAAATGGGAGAATACACATTGCCTTCAAGTACACATGGAGTATTCTCCAGGAAAAATAACAGGTTAGGAAAAAAGTCTCAGTAAATTTAAGAAGACTGAAATCATGTCATTCATCTTTTTCATTCATAAGAATATAAAACTTGAAATCAATTGCAAGAAAAAATATGGAAAAACCACAATACATGGAGGCTAAACAACATGCTATTAAGCAACTAAGAGATCAACAAGAAATCAAAGAGGAAATCAAAATCTACATGAAGACAAATAAAAGTGAAAGCAAAGTTCAAAATCTTTGGGATACAATACCTATATGGTCAATAATTCTATAAAAAAGGAGCAAGAATATACAACGAAGAAAAGATAGCCTTTTCAATAAATGGTGTTGGAAACATTGGGCAGCTACCTGCAAAAGAACTAAACTGGATCACTTTCATATACCATACACAAAAATAAACTCAAAATGGATTAAAGACCTGATTATGAGACCTGATACCATAGAATGCCTAAAGAGAATCTGAATAGACTGATTACTAGTAATGAAATTAAATAAGTAATCAAAAAATTTCCAACAAACAAGAGTAATTTATTGGACATCAGCCTTAGCAACATATTTATGGATATGTCTCCTCAGGATAGGGAAACAAACACAAAAATAAACTATTGGGACTACACCAAAATAAAAAGATTTTGCACAGCAAAGAAAACCATCAACAAAACAAAAAGGCAACCAATGAATGGGAGACGATATTTGCAAATGATATATCCATAAAGGGTTAATATCCAAAATATATAAAGAACTTATACAACTCAACACCAAAAAAACAAATAATCCAATTAAAAAATAGGCAGAGGACCTAAATAGACATTTTTCCAAAGACATACAGATAGCCAAAAGACATGAAAAGATGCTTGACATCACTAATCATCGAAGAAATGCAAATCAAAACCACAATGAAATATCACTTCACACCAATTAGAATGGCTAGTGTCAAAAAGACAAGAAATAACTGTTGACAAGGATCCAGAGAAAAGGGAATCCTCCTGTACTGCAAAGAAAACAAAAATAAACAAGTGGGACTATATCAAACTAAAAAGCTTCTGCACAGCAGGGGAAACCAACAACCAAATAAAAAGGCAACCTACTGAGTGGGAGAAAGTATCTGCAAATCATATCTGATAAGGGATTAATATCCAAAATATATAAAGAACTTATAAAACTCAATTACAAAAAAAATCCAATTAAAAAATGAGCAGAGGATCTGAATAGACAGTTTTTTCAGAGAAGATGTAGTGATGGCCAACGGACATATGAAGACATGCTGAACATCACTAATCATCAGGGAAATGCAAATCAAAACCACAATGAGACATCACCTCACCCCATTACAATAGCTATTATCAAAAAGAGAAGAAATAACAATTGGTAAGGATGTGGAGAAAAGGGAACCATCATGCACTGTTGGTGGGAGTGTAAATTCACTATGGAAATGATATATAGGTTCCTCAAAAAATTAAAAACAGAACTACCATATGATCCAGCAATTCCACTTCTGGGTGTTCACTCAAAGAAAATGAAAACACTATTCAAAAAGATATATGCACCCCCTGTATTCATTGCAGGATTATTTTGTGGCCAAAGTATGGAAACAATCTAAGTGCCCATCAATAAATGAATGGATAAAGAAAATATGGCATATATGTGTATATACCAAATAAACATATATATATATACAATGCAATACTATTCAGCCATAAAAAAGAATGAAATCTTGGGAATTAAGAATACACTTATCTTGATGAGCACTGAATAATAAAGGAAATTCTTGAATCACTATATTGTACAATTGAAATAAATATATATACTATATAACACTGTATGCTAACTACACTGGAATTAAAATAAAGAATGAATGAATGAATGAAATTAAAATAAAATGGCAACAACATAGATGGACCTTGAAGGTATTATGCTAAGTGAAGTAAGTCAGATAAATACCATATGATCTCACTTACATGTGAAATCTACAAATAAAACAAAATTAATGGATAGGGAGAACAGAGTGATGGTTGCTACTCTATTGGGGGATTTGAGGGTGAGCAAAATGGGTGAATGGGGTCAGGAGGTGCAGACTTCCAGTTGTGAAATGAATAGGTCATGGGGATGGGGTGTGCAGCATAGTGACTATAGTCAATTGTATTGTGCCTATTTGAGGGTTTCTGGGAGAGTGTCTTGAAAGTTCTCATCACAAGAAAAAAATTTTTTTGTAATTTTTTATGATATATGATGACTAGACTTGTGATGATCGTTTCTCCATGTACACGAGTGTCAAATCACAAGTGTCAATCCTTACATCGTACATCTGAAACTACTATTAACGCTGTATGTCCATTATACCTCAATAAAAAAAGAAAGAAAGAAAAACTAAACTCAGTAAAATGTGGCATAGCACAGACCCCACAGGAGCTTTTAATCTCAAATCTACCATTGGCTCATTCTGTGTCTCTGGGCAAACCATACAACTATGCTGGGCCTTAGGCCCTTTATTTTTTCTGATGAAAAAATACTTTAACCACTTTATTATTCTAAAATTCAATGAATATTAGAAATCAATAACTATCCCACTAAAAAACATAAAATCACATGTCAGATGAAATATATTACCTATCTATACTGTAAAGATGGCAGGTCACACTGGAAAGTATTAGCCATTTCCTCAAATACTAATATTTTTAGAAAACTAAAAAATTAATTTCCTGCCTGCTTTAAAATCTGAGTTTTATAGCCCCAAGAAAGCCAATAATGTCCTTAAAAGGACAAAATATACCAAACCCTAGCAAGGCCAGACTATACAATATTAAGTTGATATGTGTTCCTATCTCCCTGAAAAGTGGAGATGACAAAGTTCTACTACAGCAGGGGTGTGGGGAATGGATATATATATATGAAATTAAATGTATATATTTATATTTGAAAGATCTTGGCTTTATGTTTTGTCAAGTAAGAGCATGTGGGAAAACAAAAAACAAACAAACCCTCCTCATCATTTCATCACAAAATGGAAATTTTAAGACCAATCTCTAAATAAAAGACCGTCTAAATAAAAGCATACCAGCTTTATGGAAAAACTCCTATATTGTTCTTGTTTTTCTTTTTTTGCTATGAAACAATGGAAACAACAGCACAGGCTGACACCTGGGAGTCACTGCAGTAGACATAGCCTCTTCTAGTCTTCCATGAGAGAGCAGGAAACTAGTAGTGTGAAGTGAATTAAATGAAAGAGTGGGCAACAAGGAAATGAATTATGGGCCAATGGGACAAAACTTCAATGGAGTGTGGGAGATGGGGAAGGCAAAAGGCAAACACAGGTGGATCAGTTATGGTTAGGGTTGTCACAACTTCTCTGCTCAGCTCAACACTTCTGAAGTTTTTCTAATTCTCAGATGAGGAAGAATAAAGGCAGTTGCTGGCAAGGCTTCTGCCTTTTCTGCCAGCACCACTCTAAGGATTCTCCTGAGGGTAAGGACCACAGATCTGATTCTCCCAGAAATAAGAATCCAGGCTGGATAATTGCTTCTGAATGGTAGAGCAGAATAAACCAACGTGGAGACAGTTCCAAGTTGCTTTGTTGTGTAGTACATTTAACTGGGAATAAGAACTAGGGTTCACACTATGACTGTTTGCTACTGTATGTCCTCATTGATAGTGACAAGAAGTTGGCTAAAATTAAATGAAGATTAGGACAGTGTTCTAGCTGAGGAAGAAACCTTGGTAAGGAAGCAAGGACACTTTATCTTAACTCAGAAAACCATACCAAAAAAATGCCAAATGGCATGCTTAAGTGGTCGAGCACACAAGAAAATTATCTTGGATATCATGCTTTCAGAGACCAATATTATGCAGTCCAGCATCCATTTATTTACCCATCTTCTGATACAGCACTCCCAGATCTAAAGTGAGAAATGTAGTCTACATCTAGCCAATCAGTTAATTCCAAACCCCAAGGTCATAGTGACTGGTTCAGCAAGGAACTCTATGCCCCAACCTACATAAATGAAACTGAAGTATAGGACTTTTTGGAGTTAGAAAGAGACTCTTTCACTCTGTGGTAGGCAGAATGGCCCAAGATTCCTATACCTGGTTATTCAAACACTAATCTAGTTGCTGCTATGAGGGATTTTGCAGATTTAATTAAATCTTAACTCATTGACCAAAGAAATATACAGATATTATTTGGATAGGTCTGACCCCATCAGGTAAGACCTTTAGAAGCAGGGTTTCTACCAGCTGGTGGCAAAAGACAACATCAGAGAGATTTGAAGCACAGAAGGATTTGGTGTGCTATTGGTGGCTTTGAGATGAAAGCAGCCATATGCGAAGGAATGCAGGTAGCCTCTAAAAGCTGACAGCTGCCCCCAGCTGAAGACCAGCAAGGAAACAGGGACCACAGTCCTACAGCCCCAAGGAACTAAATTCAGGCAACAACCTGAATGAGCTTGGACATAGAAACTTCTCCAGAATCTCCAGATAAGACCCTATTGCTGCTGATGCCTCATTTCAGTTTTGTGAGACCTTGAGCAGAGAATCCAAGTGAATCCACCCAGACTTATGACCTACATTACTATGAGCTAATAAATAGGCGTTCAAAACCACTAAGCTTTTATTACACAGTAATAGAAAACTAATATATACTGGAATTGCTAGCTGTAAGAATAATGTCCCTAGAGAGAGATCAACCTAAAAAAAAAAAAAAATCCAATATAGGAAAGCAGAGCTAAGAGTTGGCATCTACATGACAGCTTTTTAATCCCCGGATCTAGCCATGCACAGAGCCTATCCTGATCCTAAAAGTTCCAACTGTGTAAGTCAATAAAATCCTGTTATTATTAAAGCCAGGTTGAAGTGACTTTCAGTCACCAGGAGAAAAATCCCAGATATTTGAAAAAAAAAAAAACAAGAAAAATCTTCAATTCCAAACTACAGATAAACCCTATGGATGGGGTTTGTATTTTAATAGAAAAATATAGCTGACTATTCCTTCAGAAATAATACCATTTAGCTAACTGAGGAGTATCAAAGGCCTGAAGAAGCCTCTTGTTATATTATTTTCTCAAAATTAAGACAATTTTGAGGGAGAAAGATTTCAAATTAAACAGTAAGTACCACCTTGAGTTCTCATATGACTTGAGGCCACAATATCTATATGCTAAACTTTGGATAGTAATAAAAAGACAATCAAATTTTTCACATGGAAACACACATATAGACACATGCATATAGGCTCAAAAAGGGGCACCACAAATGTGAAAATTGGTCTACTTTTTTTTTTCAGTTTTTGGACATTCTTTTGTTTTGTTTTTCTTTTCTTTTTTTTTTTATGTTATGTTAATCACCATACATTACATCATTAGTTTTTGATGTAATGTTCCATGATTCATTGTTTGAGTATAACACCCAGTGTTCCATGCAGTATATGCCCTCTTTAATACCCATCATCAGGCTAACCCACCCCCCCAACCCTCTCCCCTCTAAAACCCTCAGTTTGTTTCTCAGAGTCCATAGTCTCTCATGGTTCATCTCCTCCTCCAATTTCCCCCCGTTCATTTTTCCCTTCCTTCTCCTAATGTCCTCCATGCTATTCCTTATGTTCCACAAATAAGTAAAACCATATGATAATTGACTTTCTCTGCTTGACTTATTTCACTTAGCATAATCTCCTCCAGTCCCATCTACGTTGATGCAAAAGTTGGGTATTCATCCTTTCTGATAGCTGAGTAATATTCCATTGTATATAAAGGCCAAATTTCATGCATTCTTACAACCAGCAGGACTGAAAGCCTGGAAATTTAAAAATCAGTAGGCTCAGCTCTGGGAGAGCCAGGAGGGCAAGAGGAAACTGAGTCCTGCCCTTAAAGAGACAACACAACAAACAGCTCATGGAGATATAGGATAGAAGCAGCAGTTTGAAAAATGCCTGGGGCATATAGGAGGAAGAATTATTTATTAATTGCAGAGTATGTTCTAGAGTGGCAGATTTCACTGGAAGACTCCTCCAGGAATGAAGGACTTAGCAAATGCCATTTCCCTCTCCTACCCCCAGCATAAACACATGGCCACCTGTGGGAAAAAGCACAGCCCTAGCATTCACTACATAACTTGCTTACACTATGCCCTGTCCCCTCCAGACTGGCCTGCTTCAGTTCTGGGGCTGTGAGTCCCTTTTCCCAGAAGACCAGTGCAAAACTTGCCAACACCATGTCTCCAGACAGCATGCTTTGCAAGGCCTCCATCTGGCTGTAGCAGCAGCAGGTCACCTCCTGCAAAGATGTGTACACTTTGTTAAAACTGTGTGCCCTGCCCATGTGCATTTTGTGGATCAGGCCCTGGCTGGCCCTGGCCTTGGCAGCAGTGGCATGTCCCCTGTGGAAGAAGAGGACCAGCATGCAAAACTTATAGGCACGGCACCCACCCTACCCCTGTACACTTTGCAGAATGGCCCCAGTTGGCTCAGTCTCAACAGAAGCTGCATCCCCTCTGGAAAAGGCAAATACCACCTTGTTAAAAATGCACACTACCCCCACTCCTTTTAAGAGCAGCAGACAGCTGACTTTCCTAACACAGAGAAACAGATACCAAATGTTAGACAAAATGAGGAGACAGAGGAATATGTCCCAAATGAAAGAACAGGACAAAACCACAGCAAGAGACCTAAGCTAAATGGAGGTAAGTAATATGTCTGATAGAGAATTTAAAGTAATAATCATAAAGATACTCACTGGACTTAAGAAGAGTGGAGGACCTCAGTGAGATCCTTAACAAAGGGATAGAAAACATAAAAAAAAAATCAGAGATGAAGAACACAATAAATGAAATTAAAAATGCTCTAGATGGAATATATAGTGGCTAGAGGAAATGGAAGAATGAATTAGTGACCTGGAGGACAGAGTAATGGAAAGTAATCAAGCCGACCAGGTGTGAGAAAAAGAATTATGCAAAATGAGAATAGACTTAGGGCACTAAATGACTCTATCAAGCATAATAACATTCACATTATAGGGATCTCAGAAGAAAAAGAGAGATAAAAGGGAGCAAAAAAATTATTTGAAGAAATAATAGCTGAAAACTTCCCTTATCTGGGGAAAGAAACAGATATCCAGATCCAGAAGGCACAGAGAGCCCCCAACAAAGTCAACCCAAGGAGGTCCACACCAAGACACATAGTAATTAAAATGATAAAAAGTAGTGATAAAGAGAGATTCTAAAATTGACAAGAGAAAAGAAGATAGTTACATACAAGGGAAACCCCAGAAGGCTATCAGTGGACTTTAGCAGAAACTCCACAGGCCAGAAGAGAGTGGCATGATCTATTCAAAATACTGAATGGGAAAAATCTGCAGCCAAGAATATTCTATCCAGCATAGCTATCATGCAGAATAGTAGAGATAAAAGAGTTTTTCAGACAAACAAAAGCTAAACCAGCTTCATGATCACTAAACCATCCCTACAAGAAATATGAAAGGGGACTCTGTGAGTTGAAAGACCATAAGTAAGAGTCAAAAAGTAGGAAGTACAAAAGCAGTAAAAATAAGTATATTTGTAAAAATCAGTCAAGGAACTTACAAACTAAAAGGATGTAAAGTATGACACCATATACCTAAAACATGGAGGGAAAGAAGTAAAGAATAGGGTTCAAACTTAAGTGACTGTCAACGTAATATAGACTGCTATATGCAGAAGATGTTATATACAAACCTAATGGTAACCACAAATCAAATGCAGTAATAGATATGCAAAAACTAAAGGGAAAGGAATACAAGTATATCACTAAAGAAAGGGAACTTACGGTGAGAGAAGAGCTCAAGAGAAGAAAGTAACAGAGAAGATCTAGTATTTGTTCCCCAAACCAGGCCTTCAGGTGATTGGCCTTGAGGTCTTACCCTTCAGTAACTCTGGGATGGTTTGCCTTGTTCATCCTTGATGGAAACCTGTGACTAAATTCTATAAAAAAGGGGGGGGAGGGGGGATGGGTAGAATCAGTGAGTGTTAAAACTGAAAGGGCTCCTAGAATTAACCCAATTCAAAACTTCCTGCCCCAATTTTACAATTGAAAAACTAAAAGAAGTTGCTGTAATGCTTTATGATATGCAGTCTCTAATAGAAAAAGTGGTTTGAAGACCCAATATGCCATGCTTTCTCAGGGAAGAGACAACGCATTAGTTTTCTTTCTACATCTGTTATTTTTCTTATTTGGAAATGGAGCTGAGAAGGGGATTTACTAGGATATGAAGAAGGAAAACAATATTTGTTCTCACTTTACCCTTCAACTTTTTGATCTATTGAGTGCTTATCAATTATATGGATATGGAGGTATAACTAAAACAAGGATAAAGATGGATGAGACACTGATTGGGGCACCTGGGTGGCTCAGTTGTTTAAGTGGTTAGCTCTTGATTTCGGCTCAGGTCATGATCTCAGGGTCCTGGGATTGAGCCCCGTGTCAGGCTGTGCTCAGCAGGAGTCTGCTTGAGGATTCTCTTTCTCCCCTGCCCGCCCCCCTACTCTCTCTCTCAAATAAATAAATCTTTAAGAAAAAAAAAGATGGATGAGAGACATTGATAGATCTTAAGTCTAGAATATTTTCCAATCATGATCCAGAAGACCCCAACAGATAAAACCTCCTGATGTCTTACAGAGGAAAAATCTGACAGTTTAGCTCAATGGCAGCAGGGAAACTTACTCAGTTTTTCAGAAACAAACACCTATAATATAGTCTCAGATGCACCAAAACTCATGGGATGGGGTTGCAAGTCCTATCAAGAGACCCAGGGTCAAAGATTGGTAGCTTGAGACTGGCTTAAGAAAAGTGAGACTAGGGCGCCTGGGTGGCTCAGTTGGTTAAGCGACTGCCTTCGGCTCAGGTCATGATCCTGGAGTCCCGGGATTGAGTCCTGCATCGGGCTCCCTGCTCTGCGGGGAGTCTGCTTCTCCCTCTGACCCTCCTCCCTCTCATGCTCTCTGTCTCTCATTCTCTCTCTCGCAAATAAATAAAATCTTAAAAAAAAAAAAAATCCATGTTTAAAGAAAAGTGAGACTAGCCAGAATCAAATCTATACTCATGCCAAGTGGAAATAATAAGTGAGTGAGTTTTCCAGTTCACTAGGAGGGCTCCATGCTGGGTGTGGAGCCTACTTAAAAAAATATTGAACTTTGTAACCAGTTCACTAGGAAAGTAGGGGAATACACCTTATATATAGATACATCATACCATGTATTGCCTTACTGAGTATAGGAGACCTTGGGTCAAGTGTCAGCTCTGGAACCAAACCATAGCTGAGGCCCATCTATCTGTGACAGAGCAAGTATAATTAAAAAGTTCAAAAACTAGAAGTAAATTACCAGATACGAAATTTTAGGAAAATATAAAGCATATATGTAGCATCTTAAAATTTTTATTGTATATATACAGCATTAGGGTCTATGGAAATGTCTGGAAAATATTTGTGGACCATCTTCTCATGAGACTCAAGAAACTCTTTTGACTTTAGACTTCCAATTGATGTGAAGAAAGAAAGCAGATATAGAACTGATGGGTTCATTTTAGAGAACTAGATGGCTGTGTGTGTGGTAGGGAGGGGGACAGTGGTAAATAAATACAAGAAAGGAACAAAGAGGAATGAAGACAGCTAACATAACAAAAAAGTCTACCTTGCATTTACATTTAGAGATGGAAGGAATACTCCTGTAAAAAGTCAGCTGAACAGAGAACAAATAGCAGTTAATTAAAAAAAAAGTTATCAGTTACAACTTATCATAATAGTCAAAAACTAGGGGAAAAAACATACAATGGGTAACAGCAAGGAGAAAACTAAAACTACATGCTAAATATGTATGAATCTCAGAAGCATAATACCGAGTAAATGAAACCAGATACAAAAAAGTACATACAATGCATTTATGAAAAGCTCAATAATAGACAAAACAAATCTATTTTAGTCTGAAAAATAGTTATCCTTATTGGAGAGTAGTGACTGGAAGGAATTATACAGGGTGTCTGGGATGCTGATAATGTTGTTTCTTAATCTAGTTCATCCAGCTGTACATTTAGAATATATGCACTATTATATATCCTTTTTCTGTTTCAATTAAAAATATTAAAGCAGTGTTTTCCACCTGTGTTCCATAGGACTCTTGCCTAAAGAAATGATATGATGGGGTTCTTCCATAAAAGAGTTTGCTTTTCCCTACATTTGGGAAATGCTGAGAAAAACCCATTTAAATATATATCCACTCTATAGGATGTCTTCATCAATGACATCAACCCTCCTTGCATGGCCTTGGATCCACTCATACTGCTCCCATTCAAGCTTTTCTAGGGTTTCCTCTGGTCCCCAAATTTCAGTCACAACAGAAACTGCATGAAAGGATATGGATTGGAATACACTTACCCCTTGAGTGGAACAAAACACTTTGAGCTCACACTCACTCTTATCAAACAGTTTGGATCAGCAGCACTACCTTATCATGGAAGAGCACACATTTAAAATAGGGTGTTGCCTACTCTTTTGAATGCGTGTCTCTATTCAATGCTCTTGCACCCATGTAATCCCAGAGCAGTAAACTGGCACGTTTCATGAAATTTGCCAATACAATACAGCGAAGAAATACAGGAAAGCAGATTTGCAAATAGATCTTTTTGCATCTCTGATTTCAGAATGCTCAAGTAATCTCAGCATTCTCATGGGTTTCTAGTTCACAAATCTGAGTTTCTCCCAAATACTTGAAACCTATCACAAGCTGACTCTTAGAATCACCTCATTTTTCTAGTCACTTATGTCAAAACAAATCAGTACTTCTTTATAGCTAGCATTTTGCTTGTTCACAATGTGTTCATTGATTCAGGCTCTTGCCTATTTTTTCTTAAACTCTTTGTCACTCTTGTTACCATGAGTGAGATTGGGGAATTTGCAGACTGTCTCTATGCACAAATAAATAACAAGCAGTGTTCTGTGTTGTTAACTTTAGGTCATTTTCCACAACTTTAGTTATTTATTTAACTAGATTTAATCAGGCAGCTGGTTTACCTTTGGCTATTCATTTTACCAAGTTCTAAAGTAAAAAAAGAAAAAGAAAATCCCCTAAATTTAATTAATTGCCTTTTCTTAGAGGGGGAGAAGAGATCAATCTTCAAATGACAAATAAACAATTTGCCTCAAGTCCATTATCTTTCTTCCTGGCATCTGAGCATCAAGTCTTTTCATTCCTTTTGCTATGATCCTAATCAGATATAGCACCCACTGCTCCTTTATTATAAAATGAGGGCAACGGAAACTAGACAATATTTCAAACCAAGGTCTTAAGCCAAAGAATTCATAATAACAGGGATCCTAATTATGTTATATTGATTTCCAACAGGAGAATTAAACTATCTATTTCAAATAAAATTTAGAACAAACATTAACATAGTGATGTCCGGTTTGGTGAGAAACCATTAGGATTGGAAAATAGGACTTCAGTGTTTCAAAATATACTAAAAAGACCATATTGCAAACATCAAACTATATCATACTCCATGGATAAATAGTAAGCATGATTACATTTGAGACTACAAAAGCCATTAGAAATAGAGAGAGAGAATAAAATTAAGAGAAAGTGTTACAAATGTAACTGCCATAGCCATGGTTATACAATCCTGAAGCAAAGTTGAAAACAGAATAATGAAATGACTGCTGGACTTGGTTTAGGTCCAAGCTGTAGTGAGCAATCTCTCAGATAATATTTTAAATATATTTGCTCCAGAGTGAGGAAAAACATTACCCAAAGAGCTACAGGGAAAACAAGTTCACTTAAGAGCAAAAACATTTAAAGTTTTAATCAGAAAGAATTCCTAATACTAGGAAAAAAGAATAATAAATTTCATGATTGGCTAATGCATTTCATACAACCAACAATGATGGCACCTACCTCATTTAAGTCCTGACAAGTCTCAAAAGTGTCCTTTGACCAAATGGCAGCCCTTTGGTCGATTCTGTAAAATACAAAGAAAAGTTATTTCCATTTAAAAGAAATCTTTCAACAATGCACATTTGAGGCTGGCAGCTACAAAACCTTCAGTGGTGTCCCACTGCCCACAGAATAAAATCCAGACTCCTCATAATTGTCTGCAACACATTACAATGCTTGAATTCTGCCAATGTGCCTGGCCCCACTTCCTAACACTCACACCCTGTCCCCTACACTCCAGCCTCTCTGGCCTTCTCTTGGTTTCTTGAATACATAGTGCTGGTTCCCTGTTCAAACCATCCTAATTACTACCCCAGACTGCTCTCCCCCAGATCTTCATAAAACTGACCCTTCCATCATAAGCAGGATGTCACCTCCCAATAGGACTTCCTGATGTCCCTAGCTAGAAGTAGTCTTCCCTACACTCTCTATCACACTGTCCGTAGATTTTCTTCTTAGCACTTATCACTATCTGAAATTAACCTGTTTATTGGCATTTCTTCATTGCTCCAAAAAATTAGGGATTATGTCCATTTTCTACACTGCTGAATCCTCAGTACCTAATACAAATTTAATATTGTTTCATTAATTAAAAAGATTTTTGTGTATGCGATCTGATAGATCTGATGCAGTCAGTACAGAAAGATAGCATTTGTTCACTGAAGACAGCATTTGGAAATTTCATCCTATCTTTTAACTAACACAATAAACAGAGTAATTTCTGGGTAACATGATGAAGCTGGGTTTTGCCACTACATAGTTTCAAATAAAAGAAAATGACTTGAAATAAGGCATATCTACTCTGAATCCATTTTTAAAATTTAAATACAAAAAAGCAAAATTTCACGATAGGCAGATGCTGAATTCAAAATCATGATTTGTCAAATGTTATGATCTAGTAGTATCTATTACATAACATTCAAGTTTTTCTGCAGCAGTTTGCATGCTATTATATAATAAGTGTATTAAATTATAGTTATTATCCTTATAAAAGTGCCTGCTTTCTTAATAAAAGATTTAGTCACCATTAAGTCATTTATAAAAAGATTTATTTGGGGACATAATTATTTACAGTTATCAATCAGCTTCAATTTGAGTCCTGAAGAAAGTATATATGTCCTCTGAAGGGTCAACAAGATAAATGATTTCTTTAAGTCATGATACACATTTAGAAATGCCACAAGCATAACTTCTTCAAAATATTCTTAAGAATGCAAAATTTGTTCAGTCCAAGGGCACTGCTAACTGTGCAAACAATTTGCTTCCAATGAGAAATGTAAGGAGATGGTAAACAAAATTGTCTAGAATGCACTGATTTCTACTACATCTGCGCAAACCAGCATGTCTCTCCTGAGTTAAGTGAGAAGATTAAGGGTCCAACAGTGAGCTCAGGGAGAGATCACTCAAGTGGGAAAAGAAAGTGAGGAAGACCACTGGCACACCCATTCTATCCCCATCAATTCCCTGTGCTGCAAACACAGTAATATCGGGGCTTCAGAAAATACTAAATTGCTCTATCCCACAAATGGGGGAAACCCTCTTAGGCACAAGAGTTAATGTGTCCAATCCAGTAACATCTAAAATTTTGAATTGCTCATAATTTCTTTGTAAGATACACTGGTTCTCAAATTGTGTTTCTATAGAGTTATGGTAGCACCAGAAAAATGGAAGAGTGGTATTCTTTAATGGAAAAAATATTTACCAGTTTATAGTTTAACCATAAATGTCTCTAGAGCTTTGGTGCTAGCAGACAGTAAAACAAATACACAGATAGCAAACATTAATGGAAAAAAAAGCACAAATATATGTTGTTAAAAATATACATTATTGATATGCAGAGAATAGCCTACTTATCATATACTCCTATGATCTTCCAAGAAAAGTACTTATAACTCCAAATAAACTTCCAGGTCAAGTTTAAGAACTGTGGTCTAAGCATCAAAGTTGCTTTAATTTAATAGCCATTTGAATGTCTCCTATGCACCTGGTATAGTGTTGGGGAGATAATCAATAAGCAGACTCTAGGCCTTTAGGAGACTTACAATTCAGTGGACTCTGAAGCAGAGGATAAAACTAATACCCAGTCTTGAGGCTAATAGTAAGTGAAGGATCAGGGTATAGAAGCTGATATTAAAATGGTAGAGAGGAACTGGGGAGGTAGAAACAAGAGACATATTTTCAAGGATTAAAAACAATCAAGAGGTAGGGGCACCTGGGTGGCTCAGTCGGTTAAGTGTCTGCCTTCGGCTCAGATCATGATCTCCGGATCCTGGGATCGAACCCCCTGTCGGGCTCCCTGCTCAGCAGGAAGTCTGCTTCTCCTTCTCCCTCTGCCCCTCCCCACCTCATGCTCTCTTTCTCTCTCTCTCAAATAAATAAATAAAATCTTAAGAAAAAATCAAGAGGTCTTGGGTGTGTATTGAAAGTATGGAATAAAGGAGATGGGATAATCAAAATTATTCCAAAGTTTTGAGACTGTGTGACTAGAAAGATGACAGGTGGTTTTTCTAATGGAGGTAAAAAAATATGTAATTTTGGTGGGGACAGCAGGCAGTTGTCAGAAAGAGGCAATTCATGAGTTTAGATTTAGATATTTATAGCTTGAAGCAAGGCTGAGATAGGGAAGTAAAAATACCTGAGCAGGGCTCACCCTAGAATTGGCACTCTACAGTGTGTTCAGCAGAGGGGTTGTGGTAATGGTAACTGTGATGTGCAGTAGTCACAGGTTCTGCACTGATTTTTTTCCCCTGTTGTGTGGCCAGAGCCTAGCACGGTACCTGGCCTATGGTACACACTCAGTGCATGCCTTTGGACAGGTAAATGAAGAAACAGAAGGAACCAGATCTAAGAATGACTTCTTGATCCACCACTTACTAGGTGTGTGTACCCACAGGTAAGGTATCAACCTCTCTAAGGCTTGGTTTCCTCATCTGTAAAGTGAGGATAATAGCAGCTACCTCATAGGATAATTCACGATACTACTGCTAGCTGTATTAAAAATAACACATGGATTCTAGAATCATATATGAGAAATACAATAATAGAATTATAAATGATGATATTTCATGGTATATTTTATTAACAATGATCAAAGTCTTGTGAATAAGCAAGCTGAAAAAGACAAAACCTGGGATTTCCTTGGGGCGCCTGGGTGGCTCAGTCAGTTAAGTGTCTGCCTTAGGCTCAGGTCATGATCTCAGGGTCCTGGGATCAAGCCCCACATCGGGCTCCCTGCTCAGCAGGAAGTCTGCTTCTTCCTCTCCCTCTGCCTCCTCCCCCCTGCTCATGCTCTGTTTTTGTCTCTCTCTCTCTTTCTCAAATAAAGAAATAAAATCTTTAAAAAAAAAAACCTGGGGTGCCTGGGTGGCTCAGTCGTTAAGCGTCTGCCTTCAACTCAGGTCGCATCAGGCTCCCTGCTCCACGGGAAGCCTGCTTTTCCCTCTCCCACTTCCCGTGCTTGTGTTCCCTCTCTCGCTGTCTCTATCAAAAAATAAATAAAATCTTTTAAAAAAACAAAAACAAAAACCTGGAATTTCGTTACTCAGTGTCACTGGGCAGGTCTCCAGTTAGTGGATAGAAGAAGAAGGTACAGATCCATCATTAAGGAGGTAAGAAGCTAACTGGAATATCATTCTAAATACCAAAGAGAAAGAGGTTATGAGAAAGAAGAGTGTGAAGGACCATATAACAACTCACCAGCCCTTACTATGCCAGGCTAGGAATGCCAGGTGGTTTACTTACATTATATCATTTAATCCTCATAGTAACTATATGAGATTAGCATTATTATACCCATTTGACTTAACAGAAAACAAGGCAGTTATATAACTTTATTCATTCATTAAATTAATATTTATGAACCACCAACTATGTGCCAGGTACTATTGCAGGTTTTTGGAATAAAACAGTGAATAGAACAAAGTCTCTGCCCTCATGGAACTTATAATCTTCATATGAGGAAAGAGAACTTAAGAAATAAACCAGTGGTCTATGGTGTACCAGATGCTAAGTATAACAGAGAACAAGAAAGCAAGGCAAGGAGAACAGGACATGGAGGCGCATTGCCCAAGCTCACACTGCTAGAAAATCTCAGTCATCTGGAGGTTGTGAAAATGAAAGCAGAGAAGCAAAAGGCCAGTGGACTGAACAAGATAAATGTCAGGAAGAAGAGGAAAGAGGAATGAAAGCTTCTCACTGGAGAAGTTTAGCAATGAAAAGAGAACAGTATCTAGGTGTCTCAAATTCCCTTTCTTTAAAGATCTTTAAAGATACTGCTTGAACCATTTACAATCCTACGAGGAAACTGGCCTAAACATAAATGCTAGGTCACACTGAAACATTCCCTCCAATTCTCTTGCTTCCCTTCACCCAAAATGACAATAGGAAAGGAACCAAGCACATCTCTGCTATGAGTAGGCCTGTCAGAGCACACTGCCAGCTCCAGCACAGCCCTGCCCTCTGGTCCAGGCAACAGGAAATGCAGACTGTGCTCCACAGGGCCTGATTATGGATCTCAGCACTGATGGGTGTGTCGTGCCTCTGAACATCACCACCACCACCATCACTGTCATCACCACCAGCACTGTCATCACCACCACCACCACCATCACTGTCATCACCACTACCATCACTGTCATCACCACCAGCATTGTCACCACCACCACCAGCACTGTCATCACCACCACCAACACTGTCATCACTACGACCACCCGCACTGTTGTCAGCACCACCAGCACTGTTGTCACCACCACCACCAGCACTGTCATCACCACCACATCATTGTCATCACCACCACCAGCACTGTCATCACCACCACCAGCACTGTCATCACCACCACCAGCACTGTCGTCATGACAACCAGCACTGTCATCACCACCACCAGCACCGTTGTCACCACCACCACCAGCACTGTCATCACCACCACCATCACTGTCACCACATCAATGTCATCACCACCAGCATTGTCACCACCATCACCATCACTGTCATCACCACCACCAGCACTGTCGTCACCACCACCATCACTGTCACCACCACATCAATGTCATCACCACCATCACTATCACCACCACCACATCACTGTCATCACCACCACCAGCACTGTCATCACCACCACCAGCACTGTTGTCACGACAACCAGCACTGTTGTCACCACCACCACCAGCACTGTCATCACCACCACATCATTCTCATCACCGCCACCACCACCATCACCACCACCATGGTCACTACCACTGCCACCACCATGGTTACCATCATCATGTCACCACTACTGCCATCATCACCATCACCACCATCACCACCACCATCACCACCACGATCACTACTGTATCTGCCACCACCACTGCTGTCACTGCCACTGTTACTGTCATCACCACCACCATTGCCACCACCACCACCATTGTCACCACCACCATTGTCACCACCACCACCACTGTCATCCACCATCACTGTCATCACTACCACTACAACCATCACCACTATTGTCATCACCACAACCCTGAGGACTGCCACATCATTACCACCCTCACTGCCACTATTACCATGACCACCATGATATAATTCAAATTAAAAGCACTTCTCACAGAGAAATAGAAAATTAATTGTGTGCTGATATTAGAAGAGCTTCCTCCTAGATTTGGTGACTGCAAAGTTGTGGACAACCCATTAAAGTGCATATTTTCCAAAATTTTTGGTGTTCCCACATTGCTAGGACCCTAAAACATGTGCTGAGCCAATCTATAGGGTCATCCTGCAGTGGCCTTTGCTCAGAAGGTGTACTGGAATTCAAAATAGCAAAATGAACTAAGCATTAAGATATTTTTCATGGCCTATGGCTAGTGTCAAACCACAGATGTAATAATTTGTGAAGAAGCAATATTTTAGCATAGGATTTTTTATTTATATCAACATTTCAATTATCTATATTTAAATTAGCAGATGATGGGGCGCCTGGGTGGCTCAGTCGTTAAGCATCTGCCTCGGCTCAGGTCATGATCCCAGGGTCCTGGGATCGAGCCCCGCATCGGGATCCCTGCTCCACGGAAAGCCTGCTTCTCCCTCTCCTACTCCCCCTGCTTGTGCTCCCTCTCTCACTGTCACTCTGTCAAATAAGTAAATAAAATCTTTAAAAAATAAAAAATAAATAAAAATAAAAATAAATAAATTAGCAGATGAATGTGTTCCCTATCTCAGTGAAAAATTTCCCCCTCTTTCCAGTGCCAGAGTTATTCTGACACTTTCCTCTACCTTAAGCCCAATAGCCATTGTATTATGAAGTCCTTCAATTTCTTTTCCCAAGTAACTTTTGCATCTGTCCTCTTCCCTCCACCTCCACCACTACCATCTGAAGCCAAACCACTATAATCTGCCTTTTGGACTGCATCCACGTTCTCCCTATTTCCCCTCTACCCTCTCAAACCATTTTCCACACAACCATCTGTCACTACCTTTCTGCACACGGCACTTAAAGACCAAAATACTTAAAGTATCCTAGGACAATCAGAAGGATTTAGCATCTGTCCACCTCTTCGACCTCAATTCATACCATTCTCCCTCTCTGCTCCTACTACACTGACATTCTTATAGTTTCTTGTATGCACCATGCTCGTTTCCACCTCAGGCCTTTGTATGTGATGTTCCCATGCCCATAATGCTGTTTCCTATCCACTTTCTCTCCTAATTAATACATTCATCCTGTAGATACCACGTAGCTCACAATCAAGTCTCCCTTTTATATATTCTTTTTTTTTAAGATTTTTTAAAATTTATTTGTCAGAGAGAGAGGGGGAAAGAGAGAGAGAGCACAAGCAGGGGGAGCAGCAGGCAGAGGGAGAAACAGGCTCCCTGCTGAGCAAGGAGCCAAATGCAGGACTCAATCCCAGGACCCTGGGATCATAGCCTCAGCTGAAGGCAGAAGCTTAACGGAATGAGACACCCAGGCATCCCATGTTCTTGTTGTATTATGATCCTCATTGCCTCCATTACATAGTCTTTAACTGTGTATTTGTATAATTATCTGATTGTCTCTCTCTCATGATGACACTCTATGGAGCAGGGACCTTGTGAGTCTTGCTTGTTATTTTTATCTCTAGGGCTAATAGTGACATTTGGCACAGAGTAGGCACTCATATGTTTGTTAATAATGTATTCATCCTGGGGCACCTGGGTGGTGCAGTTAGTTAAGTAACTGACTTGATTTTGGCTCAGGTCATGATCTCAGGGTCATGAGATTGAGCCCTGCGTTGGGCTACATGCTCAGTGCAGAGTCTGCTTTAGATTATCTCTCCCTCTGCTCCTCCTGCTCATGCGTGCTCTCTCTCTCTAAAATAAATAAATAAGTTTAAAAATAAATAATAAAAGTATTCATCCCAGGGTTATGGACAGCTGCCAATTCTGGTATATTCCCAAGTAATACAATGATTATGATAAAACTCATGCTCTCTCCTCCATCTGCAGCATGCTAGCAGGACTAGCAGGATGGGATGACTCTCATTCCTACAAGCAGATATGTTTCTTCCCTGAAGAGACCTGCTGAAGATTAGCAAGTGGTGTTTTAACCCACATTTAGAAAACCCGGGCAAAAAGCGTAAAAGGAGAGCAGCCAGCACACTTTTCAGAGTGCTTCATATAGAATCAGAACCTTAAGGCTGAACCAAGCTGAACCTTGAATCACTCTTAAGAGTTCAAGATATTCTGCTGCATTAAATTGAGCCTCTGTTCAGAAAGCAACATGGGATACACTAATGTATACCCGGATGACTGCTGGCTGACTGTATGACTGTTGCTTCCTGAAACTCTTTTGAAAACAAAAGGTATATCCCAAGAGGACAACCATCTGAGCAAAACATTCTTTATGTACAAACAATAGTTCTATATGCAGACATAGACAAGATGCCAATAAATTCCAGTAATATTATTAGCAACAATAACAACCCTCAATACCAGTAAATAAAAAATTCCTTTCTCTAGGGAGTCTAAGCTATATTAAAGACACTCTCTTATTGGTGTTTTTCTTTTAGCCAAATTTTTCTGCTAAAGGACTGAGATTGAATACTGGGCAGCCACCTTAAATGATAAAGAAACCAAGGCACTGAATTTAAAATGACCCCTGATACAAAGAGACCGCTGACAGAAAACAGAATTAGAAGTCAATAGATGTTCATGAACTGACTTTTCTTAAGATTCTTTTTTTTTAAAGATTTTATTTATTTGACAGGGAGAGACACAGCGAGAGAGAGAACACAAGCAGGGGGAGTGGGAGAGGGAGAAGCAGGCTTCCCGCCGAGCAGGGAGCCCGACGCGGGGCTCGATCCCAGGACCCTGGGATCATGACCTGAGCCAAAGGCAGACGTTTAACCGAATGAGCCACCCAGGTGCCCCGTGAACTGACTTTTCAATCCATGGATGTACTTGTCCAGGTCAATGAACTCCCATAGAGGGGAGAAGGAGGTTATGGCTAGAGGCAGAATGCTAATCTCTAATAATATGCCCTGCCAGTAATTATTAGAACCCAAGCTCTACCTCCCTTTATACTTCTCTGAAAATCACAATCAATCAGTGTTATTAAAAAGATTCCTGGGTCCCACAGTTACTGAATCTGAATTTCCAAAGGAGTGCACTGGTAACATGTGTTTAACAAGTGATCCAGGGGATTCCTGGTTGGGAAATATCATCCTCAAAGTCTAGGTGCAGCAACCCGGGAGGATACCAGTGGCTAAAGACCACAGGTGAGAGGGACTTCTGTGCCCTGGGTGTTCCTGGCCTGGCCTCCCGGGGGACACATTCCAGAAGCGGGAAGAGTCACGTCCCTGGAGACACTATGAGAAACACTGAACACAAGGCAGCCCAGCTGCACTGGAATTGATAGCCCTCCTCACCTTGGTGGGCTGGGGCTGAGCCCAGAAACAGCCAGATCCGTGCCAATGCCCAGGGAATTGGGTGGGCAGTAAGACCCATGAGGCCAGCGTCAGGACTGAGAGAAGAAAGGAGGTAGAGTTGCCATGGGTGTGATTCAGAAACACCCCATGAATCAGAAAGAAGGGTTTGGGAAGGGATATTGAGGACACAGGATCCATTGGGAGCAGAAGTCCTAATACATTATTATTAATAATGATAGTAGCACTTGGTGTGCTGAGCTGGATACAAAGCACTTCCTTGCATATCTGATTTTTTCTATTCACTTAGTAAGTAATTATGAGATGCCTGCCTCCTGTGCCAGGCAGTGGTCAGCCCAGGAGGCATGGTGGTCATAGCAAATGCTTAAGCTCCATGGACAGTTCTGCTCAATCAAATGATCCCCCTTTTAGCACCTGCCAAGTCTCTTCACTTTTCGTCCTCAAGAATGTTGTGAGACAGAGCTCACTCCCTCAGCCTGGAAGTGGGTGGGACTTACCTCCTGAGGGGCAGGGGACAACCTTCAGAGGAGGGGAGCAAAGAGGGGAGTGTGTGAATAAACACAGCAGCCCGCCAACTTTCACAGGACTTTTTATAAGGCTCCTCAGAGAGTCCTCAGGGACCTGATCTCCAGCTGCCAAGAGTGGTAACCTCAGCTACACACCTGCTTCCAGCTCTTCCTTCCCCCACTTCCTGCTTCCTGGGATCACCTCCCTGTACCCAAGGCCTTCTATGAGGCTCTGCTTTCTGGAGGAATCTAATGTAAGCAAGTGAGCAACATTACAAAGTAAATACAATACCTGTCTTTCTGAGTCAGGGACAGAAAAAAATTCATACAAATGAAGATTTAGTTTAGGGACAGATAAAGTGAAGAGGACAGGAGATCACAAATAATGGTGGGGGGTGGCTAATTTGAATGGCAGGTAAATATTAAATTCTCATTGTGCTGGGCACTGTGATATTACATCTGATACTTGGCCTTCCAACATTCTAGCTTTTAAATTATGAATCAGGATAGTTCTAGGAACAAAAGAACTTAAGAAAAGGCACAGAGGATTTAAGTAAGCATTAATATTAAATAAGCCTAAATCCTACCTGTTCCCTATCAAAGGTTTTCTTTCTCTTCCAAAAAGAAGATATGAGTCTCTAATCTCCACCTCTCCTCTTCCCTCTTCCACTGTCACTGCCACCATCATCTCCTACATGGATGAGGCATTGCCTCCACTGTCTCCCTGCTTCCCTACAACACATACCACCCAGAGCGGTCTTTTAAAGATGTAAATCTGAGCATGTTATTCTCCTGATCATCTCCAATGGCTTCCCTCAACTTCAACAAAATCCAAGATCCATACCCTGGCGACAAGGCCCTGTGCAGTCTGGGCACTGCCAACCTTTCTGATGTCATGTGATATATTCTCTCTGCAGATCAATTTCTCTAGCCTTATGGCTCTTGTCTCCATCTTGAATAAGTCAGCACCTCTACACCTGCTATTCCTTATGCTAGTTAGGATTCTTATTATCATTCCATTTTAAAGCAAACAACACATGCCATACCTACCTGCAACACTACCCTGTCCTTACCAATGTGGTCTTGGCACAAGATGAACAGAACCGGGATTAGTATTGTTGGTCTGAGGGGCAAGGGTGAGTTAATGATCAGAAAGGCAAGTCAGAGGAGCCTGGTTCTCGCATGTTTTCATCTCGCTCAAGTTTGACCAGGCACGCCAGACACTTTTCGGCAGTTACCTTAAAGCTGGTTCTTAACTCTTCTTCCAACAGTTCCAAGTTCTCCCCAGGCCCCCATGTCACTCCAGCAGAGTAGTGATTTTATCTTCCCAGCACTTTTTATCTCTGATCTACTTCTGACAACAACCTTGCTTTCCCTAGGAAACTGGCCCTCCACCTGCACATCCAAGGGCTCTATTACGTGTGTCTGGATTTATTCAATAGGTTCAGTGTGGCCAAAGTTGTTTTCTTGTATTGGTGTTAAATTCAAGGCATTGTTTAAAAACCTCCTGAAATCTGGCTTTACTCCTGCTTCCACCTTCTCAGTTTCTTTTCTTGAACCCCATTCCCATTTAAATGGGCCCTGGTACTTCCTGGCATCTGCAGAGGTCATAGGGGTTCTCTTGATTAGAACTCTGTGCTAGGGGAACCCTGAAAGGCTTGCACTGCTAGAAGGGTATAAAAAGAGACTTTCTTCTACTTTTATCCACAGAATAAAACAATCAAACGAAGAGGTGTCTAGGATACAAGTTCTGGTTTTAAGTGTCATCTGAACCTATAAAAATCACCTTTAATATTTGCTTTCTGATTCCAACTAACCCAAACCATAAAAGCCACGGGTACCATTGAAAATGTCTTTTAAGTCTCTTCTAGTTAACAAAAATAATTTTAAAGTGGATGGAACTGGAGGGTATTATGCTGAGCGAAATAAGTCAAACAGAGAAAGACATGTATCATATGATCTCACTGATATGAGGAATTCTTAATCTCAGGAAACAAACTGAGGGTTGCTGGAGTGGGGGTGGGTGGGAGGGATGGGGTGACTGGGTGATAGACACTGGGGAGGGTATGTGCTCAGGTAAGCGCTGTGAATTGTGCAAGACTGTTCAATCTCAGATCTGTACCTCTGAAACAAATAATGCAATATATGTTAAAAAAAAAAAAGAAGAAGAAGGTAGCAGGAGGGGAAGAATGAAGGGGGGGATATCGGAGGGGTAGACGAACCATGAGAGACGATGGACTCTGAAAAACAAACTGAGGGTTCTAGAGGGGAGGGGGGTGGGAGGTTGGGTTAGCCTGGTGATGGGTATTGAGGAGGACACGTTCTGTATGGAGCACTGGGTGTTATGCACAAACAATGAATCATGGAACACTACATCTAAAACTAATGAAGTAATGTATGGGGATTAACATAACAATAAAAAAATTAAAAATAATAATAATTTTTAAAAATCCATTTTCCTCTAATACTTTAATTTTCCTGTCTACCTCAAACTGAGATAAAACAGTTCAAAGAAACAGAAAATAAAATGACTTAATATGATTGCAGTGACTTCAACAAATTTATTTATGGTTCTATATCCTGAACCGTGCATAGTTTTTTTATTTATAAATAATTTTCCCAATTACAAACTTAAGAGGAACTCATTGGGGGGAAATTTGGAAAGCAAAAAGAATATTTTTAAAATCACCACCCTTAATCATTCCACTTGAAAATAACTACCAATAAAATATTGACTTATGTCTTTCCAGTGTAAGTTTCTGTATATAATTATGTTAAGCAAAAATAAGATCACCTTGTAATTCTGTTATGTAATTGCTTTCTTCGCCATGTATAAATAAATCATGAACACATACCCACGTTAAAAAAGACTCTCATAAAACAGCTTTAAATATCCATCGTGAAGACTGATGTTTCTCAAGGGGGTGGTGGTATGCCCTCTAGAAAGCATTTAGGAAATTTAGGGGCTACTTGTGATTGGTGCAGAGGCTCGGGGAGACTACTGACATTCTGTGGGCTACAACCAAAGATGTCAGAGTCTCTGAGATGTGCAGGGTAGTTCCACACATCAAAGAATTGTTCCACACCCGGCACACCTTCCAAATGTTCTCTGGGAACGTTACAGCCAGAGGCACTTTGCCCCAAGCACAATCTGAACTAGAAAACCATGAGGGCTAGTGGGTGAAACAGAAATATCTAGAATATACAAGTATGGAGAAGGGGATTGGACTGAACTGTCTCAAACGTTCTACCCAGAGCCACTATCCTATGATGCTGCCACATACAGAAATCTAACCACATGACCTTCTATCTAATTCTCTCAAAATTATCCATTATCAATTATCCATTTTATTCCTATCTTCTTTCATCATCAGGTAACTGAAAAATTTATATCCCATGTCTCTCCGGTTTATCATTTCAAATCCCATGCCTAGACAGCTTTACCCCTAAGCACAAACCAAAAAAACTAAAACGGAAGTACATAAAAATATTTTTAAACAATTCTTACTACAGCAGTATCTATAAATATAAATCACAGAAGTAATCAAAATACACACTAATTTGGAATTCGTTACATAAGTGATGTTATACTCACAGAATGGAATATTTTATAGTCATTAATATTTTAGAATATTTTATGATATGGAAAACACAATATTAAGTAGGACAAACAAATTACACAGAAATGTCTAAGATAGCATATATATGAAAAAAATTTATACATACAAATCGAATAAGTTGGTTAAAGATAAAAAATAGAGAAAAGGGGGGGTGGGAGCTGTGTCACTATATACGATATGAGTGGATATGGATGTGTTTGTGTATGTGTGTTTAGTACTGCACATTAGTCTTGAAAAGGAATAACCCTGTAGATGAATACTATGACAGGAACACTGGTGTAGCCATTGCCTCATTGGGAAGATAAAGAGTAAGTTAAAGAATAGCCTCATTCCCATGGCCTCAGGAACACTCAACGGCTAACCAACTGGTCAGTTTTAAATGAGATTTAAGTTTATATGCACACTCTGTCCCCTATAACCACTATTGAAATTTGTCTCTTAAATCTAGTCCAAATTAGGTCAAGAAGTTTTCTAAGATGTTGAGATATTAAGGACAAAATTTTTGTTCTATCTCCTAGAAATATTATTTCTAACACAAGGCTATAATACGAAGTTTGTAAAATACGTTCCTTGTAGAAAATTGTATGTTAGAGTATTTGCTATGAAAAATCGAATTTGCTCATCTTAGCCATAAATGAAGCTGAGGTTGGTGATAATTACCCCACTACTTTATTATTCAACTTACATATAGATTGTATAGTCAGAATGCAGAATGCATTCTGGTCTAGCTTTATACTCTGGAGCCAGTCTGAAGTGAATTCAATCCAAATCTATCAGGAAGCCCCTTTCATACACAATTTTTTTTATGCCACATTAAAACAATAGCAACAATATAAGGAGTGCACTAGTGATGAACACAGGGTGATATATGAAAGTATTGAATTACTATACTGTATACCTGAAACTAATATAACACTATATTATAACTAACTAGAATTAAATAAAAACTTAAAACAATAGCAACAATACAAGAACATATACTAAAATGGATAACCATGGTCATATTGGGGTAGTAAGACTAAAAGAAATTATTTCCTTGGATTTTTTTGTATTTTCCAATATAATCATGTCCCATTTATTATTATTTTTAATGAGAGAATGTCTCAGAGTTTCTCTTTTATCTTTACGCCTAATCATTGTCTGTGTGAAAGTGCTAACAATTTATAAAGTAACCAAGGGCAGTCTCAAAAAAATAATAATAATAATAATAAAGGAGGGTTTCATTCCCAAAATAATCAAGTGTGGGCTCTTTGTCAATCAGTTCAAAGGGTTGGTGATTTGGTATAGGGTATTTTTGTGCTCTACAGCATGGAGGAGGAATTATTTTTATCTGTGACTGCAAGAGCTTGTTTTTATTAAGCTAAAATCTTTCCACATCTAATCCTTTAAACATCTAAAATGTTGAGCATTTTTAGAATTAGAGTCAGAAGGGGGCGGAGAAATCATCTGACCCAAACTTGTGTTAGAGGAGGGGACTGAGGGATTTGCATGAAGTGACCAAGGTCACCCGAGAGACATGAGATAAGACTCTGCATTTCTTAATTTGGATGTTCTTTCCATTCTATCAGACTATTTCTGAGCCCATGAGGAGGGAGGCAGGATTGGGGGATGAAGAAGATCCCTCGCTATATGGCTCCCTTCCCATGCAATGTAGGCAAAGTAAGCATTTCAGAGCCCATTCGTCACCCAACTGTCTAGCAGGGAGTCTCAAAACATTGTCAAGACGAACTAATTTTTTTTGTTTATACCTCATTCATTCTCCTCCCCCTGCACTATTAAGGAAGAAAGAGAGAGAGAGAGAGAAAGAGAGAGAGATGGAGAGATGGAGAGAGGGAGAAGAGAGAGGAGGGGAGGCGATGGAGGGGAGGGAAAGAGAGGAGAGAAATCCTAAGAGCACACTAATAAGAACATGCTGGCAACATGTAGAGCTCCTGTCTGATACAGTCCAAGAAGGTACATCTTGTCTACTATGTTATTAAAAATCTCTGGGTGCTCATTCTCTTACTCATTCTTTCTCTTTTTAACAGAGCTCATTAAGACTCTGCTTACTTCTATGAAAAACACTTAAATAAGAAACAATTAGCTATTAAAACACAGACAAGTTGTCTATCTCAAAAACAAAAGCTGAAAGGATTTATTCCCCATGGAAAAGTTGTTGCCAACAAAACTTCCTCTTTCCATAAAGCAACAAAGCTTTTTCTTTCTTCTGGAATGTCACAAAAATAGTCAAAGTCATCAAAGGCCATTATTCTTGCTAATACATCAATCTTCAACCCCCTCTAACTGGGGACTTCCAGATGAAGAGGCCAATAAACTCCAATTCGCAAATGTAACCACCAACTTAATTAGTAGTAACACAATGCTATAGAATAGCTCCTGTTTATACAGACAAGGTCTTTAACGGCATTAAAAGTTTAATGCTGTCATAAATTTTAATACAATATTTTAAACACAAGTGAGTTAATCACTCTCAAAAGTAAATTTACTTAGCTGGGTAAGAAATCCCCAGCTTCATTAGTATTCTCTTACATTCATAAATCCTCCTTTGTTATATCTGAGGGTTCATAGGATTGGCACTGGCTGTAGCTATATAAAAAAAATCAATCAAACTGATGCATATTTATCAAGTGACTGCTCTGAACAGATTGATGGCATTTGTCTTGGTTCTGTTATAAGGGGAGCGAGGGCTTAAGCAAATCACGGCCTCACTGGGTGTCAAACTAGAAAATGAGAGGGCTGTATTAAACGATTCCCAAGGCTTCATTCTTGCTCTAGCCAAATGCAGTTCTATAATTATACGTGTTTTGAAAAGCTCCAGGTACTGAAGAGCATGCCAGAGTAGGGTAATACGCAGCCCCTCCACTCACATGCAATGAAAATCCAAGTTAAAATGTAAATATGTTATCTTGGAAAGGAGGCATAAGACAGTATCAGACATCACCTTATTAGGGCTTAGCTCCAGGCAGCTAGAGTACCCAGGATGAGCAGTAGCTGGGAAGAAAATGATTAAAGCAGGCATTATAAATCAAATGCCTGTAGGAGCCAGGCAGAGCGCATAAGTAAGCTGGCAGATTCAGGTGGGAATTGTGGAAAAATGGACAGCTGCTCCTCAACTCCAGCTAATTGTTGCCTTGTAGTAATATAGGCTCTGGGTTATTCCATCTTTAGTTTCTCAAAAAGAATCTCCCAAATCTATAAAATTTCTGAATTTTATTTATTTATTTATTTTTATTTTTTAAAGATTTCAGTCATTTATTTGCCAGAGAGAGAGCAAGCAAGAGAGAACACAAGCAGGGGGAGTGGCAGGCAGAGGGAGAAGCAGACTCCCCGCCGAGCAGGGAGCCCGATGCGGTACTCAATCCCAGGACCCCGGGATCATGACCTGAGCGGAAGGCAGACGCTTAACCGACTGAGCCACCCAGGTGTCCCAAAATTTCTGAATTTTAAATATTGAATCAAAATATTTTAAAACATTCTACAAGGCAAGTGTATCTCCACACTAGATAAACTGCAGGACACCAAACTTGAGATCTCTGCTATGGGGCACCGTACAAGGAATATTGACTGTATAAGGACAGAGAGGACATGGCAAATAGGAGGGAGGATGGAGTGAAAGAGGATGGAGGGAGTGAAATCAGTGTCTGAGGTTGACTCTGTTGAAGAACAAGCAAACTGGGAGATAGAGGTTAGGATAGTGTTTCTAAACTTTTTTGGGGTCATGAGTACCACATGAGATTCTGATGAATGCTTTAGAGATTTTCCCTGGAAAACTAAACTTTTATGTAGCAGGTAGAATAATCACCCCCACACACACACGGTGCCTGTGTCCTCATTTTCTGTCCCACTCCACATGTTACTCTTACATGACAAAAGGGATTCTGCAGATATGATCAAGTTAAGGACCTTGAGATGGGGAGATTACTGTGGATTATCTGAGTCAGTCCAATCTAGTCCCATGAATCCTTAAAATCAGAAAATCTCTCTTGGACCTGGTCAGAGGGAGATGTATGGAAGAATGCTCAGAAATGCAATGTTGCTAGTTTTGCAATGGAGGAAGGGGTACAAGCCAAGTAATGTAGGCAGCCTCTGGAAACTTGGAAAAGGCAAGGAAACAGATGGATTCTCCCCCTAGAGACTCCAGAAAGGAATTGCAGGCCTACTGACACCTTTATTTTAGCCCAAGGAGACCCATGTTGGGTATCTACAGAACTATAAGATTATAAATGTGTGTTGTTTTGGGGCGCCTGGGTGGCTCAGTTGGTTAAGCGGCTGCCTTCGGCTCAGGTCATGATCCCAGGGTCCTGGGATCGAGCCCCGCATCAGGTTCTTTGCTCAGCAGAGAGCCTGCTTCTTCCTCTCCCTCTGCCTGCCTGCCACTCCCCCTGCTTGTGATCTCTCTCTATCTCTCTGCGTCAAATAAATAAATAAAATCTTAAAAAAAAATGTGTGTTGTTTTAAGCCATAGATTTGTGGTCACTTGTTACAGTAGCAACAGAAAACCAATATAATATATATATATATATATATACTCAAACTTTGGGAAAAACATTCATAAACCTCCCTGAAGCTCATCCACAGACACAGATACAGGCTCCTTGCACTAGAAAGAGCTGAAGATACATGATCTGAGAGCTGAAGGTATGAAACTATTTCTCCTTGGCATACATGCAAAGATCAGTTCCCACCTCATAACACAATGAGCTCCGAAAATGTCATTTCTACAAGGATGGATTCATTCTCTGAAGATTAACCACTCCTTTGACTCTCATCGAAATGACATGTGACCCCTTGACGACAGAAAGATCTTTCTTCCCTTTTTCAAAGTGTTCATTATGCAAATAAAATTCTCCCTCCACACCCAAGATGGTGGCATTTTATACCTGCTGAGATTTATCCTGGCTCCTTCCCTCACTTTGAGCCAAACCTAGGTCTGGAGCATCCTATTACAGTATCATGTCTCTATCAAGATCTTACTGGGCACCATATGCCTGAATCTGGCCATATGCTGGCTTAAAAGGGAAGAGAAATGTTTTCAGGAATGTGCGCTACCTGAGTCAAAGTTGTTTTTAGCCTCAGATCTCATTTCACCAGTTCATCAAGTTTCACAATCCTTGTAATATTTTGAGATTTTTTTTTTTTTTTTAAGTTTCATTAGAATGTCCCTAGGTGATGCCACCATGGCTCTGACAAATAACTCTAGTTTAAAGATTACCAGCCCAATCTAAATAGTAAACTTAATAGTACTAGACGTAAGTGGCCTAATACCTCTTCTCATCTGACACTTAACTCCAGATCCTGTGATTGCCAACACTGGGGTACAGAATATTCTAGAATGATGCTAGCTCATAAAGCTAGATCCCATCAAGTAGAGTCTGGAGGCTAGAAGGGAGAAGAAAAGGACAGGGTATTTGGAATCCTATAGAGGTTTGCTAAGATGTAGAAGTGGCCAACGAGGAAAATGGGGAGAGACAAATCTGACTTAATGAGGAAAGCTGCCCAGGGACCCTGTCTGTATTCAGTTCCTTTCACTGACACGCAGAGAAGGTCTAGGAGCATCCTAAGATGTTACAAAGTTGTATATATGTGCATCTCTTTTTTTCTGAGAAAAGGTACCATAGATCTAAGAATCCAAATTTAACTGTAACTCCCCATCCCCAAATGTAACAATGGCTGCCCAGTACATTTCCTCATCAAAACTATTCTAATTCAATCCTCTTAGCTTTTACTAATCATATGTAAATGATTCCCATCACAGAATCCTATTCAATTTCTGACTTGCCCTCTGATAACAGTAATATTACCACTTACTTTCCCCACTGTAGATGAGATATAAAGTGGTCTAAAGTTACCAAACATCAGGTATCTTTGAGAAGGTTAACTGCTGATAATCATTTTTCCTGACTAGCCTCTGTGGAACATCCACCCCAAAGGGCTGCCCCATACATTCCATACACAAAAATACATAATTTAGTTTTGTTTTTTTGTTTCATTTTGTGTTACTATTTTGAAATATGCATGGGTATATAGTTGGCCCTGTTCTTGCTAAGAAAGGCAGTCACCAGTGTGGTGTAGGGGAGACAGGGTCACTGCACAAAATTGGTTCTGGTCTGTCTAAAACAGCTTGATTATAATAAGGCTTCAAATAGGAAGGAGAATGCCCCCATCAGCAGAGAAATGACAAGGTTGAGTCTTACCTGACCTGAGGTCACATAAGAATAAACAGAAAAGTGGTGGCAAATTGTGAGGAGGGTGATACAAGAAACCTACGAATCTGGTTGGAGAGCGGGTCACCTTGCTTTTGGGGCCCCTCCAACCTTTTGGGGCTCTATGATTCTAAATTTAGTATGCTGAATATTTTAAAGCAAAATTACATAGCACAGCCAACTTCTCTGTAGTTGTTGATTCATTTAGGCTGTGCTGCCATAAAAAAAAAATCTAAAGGTCATGCTCAAAAGCACAGCACTCCCTTACCAGTGAGTGAGGGCTATGATTACGCTGTACACATGATCCTACAAAGACAGCTGGCACAACTAGCAGGCGAATTATTTCTTCTGTTTATTTCCAGAAGAGACTTTCCACAGACAGCTGCAATGCCAGGCTCCCATCAGAATGCCATGCCAACCTTGCTGCAGACAGCTTAACCTACGTCCTTGCCCTGAACCCAGGGCTGTCTTGGCCGGTCTAGCAGACCAGAGAGGCCAGCCCTGGGGCTGCTTCAAGTGCCTCAAGGACACTCCTTGGATCCGCACAGAAGCCACACCCGCTATTCTGTAATCAAACATTTATAGGTTCAAAGTCTGGCTCAGCTTTTTCACTTGTGCAACATCAGGCCAGTGCCCCAGTGAGTCCAACCTCAGGCTTCTCCTCCATAAGATGGGGCTGTAAGTACTCACTTTATGAAGAAGTGGCAAAGGCTAAATGAGATGGTATGTGAAAAGAAATTGGCTTGATGTCTACACTGTCATCACTAATTATCATTATCACAGAGGAAAACCTAATCATTGGCGTGGAATAAAAGAGGACAAAATGAAATCAGCATTTCTTTCTCCAAGACTATCTCCTCTCCTCTCCGAGCCGTAGGCTGATTATCTCCAAAATGAAGGCAGAGACAGTAGGTTATTTACATTTCTCCTCAGCTCAGACTCAACGATACTCTCTCACGGCCTCTTTAAGCAGCTTCTGTGACTTGTAAGGAATGCCAGTCAAAATCAGAAAGCCTTGCCTTGTGTGGGAACGGCAAGCACGGGAATGCAACACAGGTATAGTACGATTTCTGACAACAAAAGGCCCACCTTTGTTGAACTCGCACTGTTTCTTGGCACCTGAAGGAGTGGTTTTGTGGACTCTCCTGAGCTGGCGTTCCTGTTCTCCCCCGACACTCTGGCTGGCTGGGTGCCACGTGCTCTGTCTCCTGCGAGAAGAAACAGTGGGAGTAGAGGAGTGTCAGTAGCCATCCCACCGCAGTGTTCCACGGTGTTCTTCAGCTGGGAGTGGGGCTCAGGGCAGGGGAGCACAAACAAAACACACTCCGCCGGCTGTAAGTGGGAAAGGGGGCCAATAAGTAATCTGAAATTTAAGAAACCTCCTTTTATCAGTCAGTTGCTACAAGAATATAGAATAAAGAGAAAAATAATGAAAAATCTAATGTTCAAGAGATACGATATAACCATACCATGAAAATATTCACACTAAAAATATTATAAAAGAGTATTGAATAAATAGATATATCTGAAAATATAATTTCTAGAATATTTATAGCATTGGCTCATTTTTGTAAAAACAAACATATGTATGAATACACACACATACAGACTGAGATACCAAAATTTTAACAGTGACTAACTCTGAGATGTCATTTCTTTTTCTTTTTTCCTGTTTGGGGCTCATCAACATTTTTTACAATAAACATACATTATTCCTGTAATAGGAAAGAAATTTAAGTTGGTCTGAAATCTAAGAAACATCATTTTTATAAATTCCAAATGCCAAGCATGCAAGCATGCTCTTCCCTCTCTCCCTCCCTCTAACACACACACACACACACACACACACACACACACTTGCCATTAGCTACACTGCATCCAAAGAAATCACTACAGTGGTCATCTCATTATGCAATCTATGCATTAATTTAGAAGAACTCCAGAATGCTAAACTTTCTAGAGAATATCATAAACACATCCAAGCTAAATGAATCTGGATTCACTACAAGGAGAGATACACTAAAAATGAAAGATTTATATACATTCAACAGTTGAACCACTACAGTTTTTGAGCTGTGTCAGATCTCTAATTGACAAGTTTTCCTAGCAGCAAAATAGCCCCTCTTTACCTGATAAAAGAAATATTAAAACTAAAATCAGTGAGAAATTGAGTAAATCCAGATGGCTACTGTCGTGCAGTGAGAATATTCATGTGCTGCAATACATCTGGGTCTGACTGAGCAGTATACCGTGGTGGCAATATAGACCAAGCTTTCCTATTCGGAGTGTGGGTTAAAGTCAGTAAAGTGTCAATATGTCACATGTCTCAGAAGTCACTTTTCCAAAACAGCCAAATAATGTGGTGGGGCTTTTTGCCAAGTAGTCATCACAAGCCTCTACAACAAAATTGTGAGGCATCTGTGTGGCTCAGTCAGTTAAGCATTTGCCTTCAGCTCAGGTCATGATCTCAGGGTCCTAGGATTGAGCCCTGCATCAGGTTCCCTGCTTGGTGGGGAGTCTGCTTCTGCCTCTCCCTCTGCCCTTCCCCCATGCCCTGCTCATACTCTCACTGTCTTGTGCTCTCTCTCAAATAAATAAATAAAATCTTTCTAAAAAATTTTATGAATGCCTTCCTATAAGAGGGTTAAAGTGGGGAATTGGGGTAGAGATAAGGAAAGGGATTAATTGTTCCTCCAGGATCCTTTAATTCCATTTTTCTAAGCCTGCAGCTTTAGGCAAAAAGACACTCTGGACACAGTAACTGCTTCTGAAAAATTCTACAACTACCCAAATACTGGCCAAGTTTCCCCAACAATGGGTTCGAGTGAGATAGCTCTGCTTACTACTTGTGAGTTATGTGACCTTACACAAGTTACATCAATTATCAGGATCTCCACTTCCTTGTCTGTAAATGGGGATAATACTCCCAGGGTCACAGGCACCTGGGTGGCTCAGTTGGTTAAGCGACTGCCTTCGGCTCAGGTCATGATCCCGGAGTCCTGGGATGGAGTCCCACATCAGGCTCCCTGCTCAGCAGGGAGTCTGCTTCTCCCTCTGACCCTCCCCCTCTCATGTGCTCTCTCTCTCTCTCTCTCATTCTCTCTCTCAAATAAATAAATAAATAAAAATCTTTAAAAAAAAAATACTCCCAGGGTCTCAAAGTTGTTGAACAAGATGTCATTAGAACATCTCTTAGTACTTGCCAGCTGGAGGTGCACCACAGATGGGAGCTATGAGTGCTAATATTTCTTTTATAAAAATTCCCCTGAAGCTCAATATTCTGAAAGTTATGTTAAGGAAACTCTCAGAGACTTAATCCAAATGAGTTTATCAAAAGCAAAGCTATTTTTGTGGTCAGATGTTCGTTTCAAATTTCTATACTTCAAGAGTCTAGAAGTTACTCAAGAACCTCATAGGAAATAGGAGAGTAAACCCCAATTCTTACTCGCTCCAGTTTTTAAAAATAATTTCATGGGGGCGCCTGGGTGGCTCAGTTGGTTAAGCGACTGCCTTCAGCTCAGGTCATGATCCCGGAGTCCTGGGATCAAGTCCCACATCAGGTTCCCGGCTCAGCGGGGAGCCTGCTTCTCCCTCTGACCCTCTCCCCTCTCATGCTGTTTCCTTTTCTCTATCTCTCTCAAATAAATAAATAAATAAAATCTTAAAAAAAAAATTTCATGCTTTTCCTTAAAGGGAGAAGGCAGAAGGAAAAGGGATGTCATTCTAACTAAATTAATAAAACAGTAGTTTCCAAAGGTATTGTGCTGCCAGGTGTCATTTATTCATAAGGACATAAAGGAAAAAAATATATAACAAGAACAGTAATACTCAATCATGGTTATTGGCCTCTATAACAGAGAGACACATGAGAGACCAGGACTCACCCCCTTGGTGAATTCACATCCCTATTTCAATTGGGCTCCACCACCTGACCAGTGACAAGGCTAACTAGGACTGCCAAATAAAGTTCTTAGAATAGATAATATACTCATGTATGATTAAGAGAACATATCCCCCCCCCAACCTCCCAAAGGTGACACTATCTGAACAAGAACATATTTAATTAGCTTTGCTCATTTAAGCTTCATTACATCTTTGTTTGGGATCTGCTATAACACCCCCATCAAAAATTCTAGAACACTAAAGCAGAGTGTTTACCTTAAAATGACTGAGATATATTTTTACTTAAAAAAGAATCACCTACTACAAACAAAGGATGTTGACAGTTTAAGGAGGTTATGTAAAAGTGAATAAGACGATTCTGCCCCCAGAGAATTTTAAAATCTACTGTGTGACAAAGACTAAAATCTAAGAGGGCAGACACTAACTTGTTACTTCTGTGGTAATGTGTTTGCCAAATGGGCAGGTCCAAGCTGACCAATGGAAATGAAGGAAGGAGAAGCCAAGACCCTCTCCTCCAGGCTTGTCTTCCTGGTACCTGGCCTGGCAGAGGCTGGAGGGGCACCTGTAAGACAAGTGATCCTACATCATTTCCTCCTGCTCCCAGCCATTCCCTATCCTTTGACCTCGTGTCCTGTATGTCCCAATTCTAGCTTCAGCGGAGTGATTTTTGGTTCTCTGCTATACGCAGGAGCAACTAAATTGACTTAGCTCTGAGATATTTCATAAGTAAGGCATCTGTAAAACAAACATTATTTCAGTTATTTTCTGATCCATGAGCAGAGGCTAGGATAGTATACACAATCAGAGAGAAACTGTCTATTAGATTGAGAGGCTCAGAACCTCAGCTGAGTCAAGGAAATATTAGCTGCCCCTAAGCAGAAATAGTGAAATATAATATTTTGTCCTTGTTGGGATTTTAGTGAATTCGGCTGACTCTTACAGAACTTGAGAGAATCTAGTTTTGATCCAATGTAATGGCCACAGCTTCAGACTCTTCCAAGTCCCCCAATTTGTACAAATCCATAACCCAGAAGAAATAAAAAAATGTTTTCACCTAGTCCTAGTTTTTGCTCAGCTTGATAAACCAGAATGCTACCCTTGGGCCTCAAAGACCTACACATCCTTTAAATCTTCCTTTCAAGATGTGTGGTCAATCAAAATATTAACTTTTTTCATCTACTCACACTTGAGGTTTTATCTGTGTCCATTCTATTCCAAAATTGATTTAAAAAATTTACTTTCTTCAACTACTGGCTTAAATTTTAAATTAAGTGGGTTTATAACTAATCCCTTCATTGCTAATAACTATGCCTTGCATTCATGAAAGCATGTTCTTCCCAAGATCTTTAAATACTACATGATTAATACATCTGGTATCTCCATAGTTTGGAAAAGCATATATATTCAGCTCTTAGAATAGGCAATGTGTTATAAATCTACCCTATCCTATGTCACCCCAGAGTTCTTTTCACCTTAAATCTGCACACATCTGTGAAAGTGACTTAAAGTCCTTTTGAATATTTGGGGGTTTTAAAGGCATTTGTCCCTGATCAAAAGAACTACTGGATTATCACATCCATCTTACAGCTGGGGGAAAAGAGGCTCTGGAAGAGCTTATTATAGTATCTTCATGTGTGTCTGATTACCCATTTTAAGTGTTCTGGAACTTTAAGACATGGTACTTAGAGAACTGTTTCTTCAGACATCTTTTTAAAATAATTTCTGCCTGCCTTGGTCACTATTTCAACACAGAAATAAATCATGGAGGAAGAGAGGCATATGTTCAAAATCCACACATATCCACAAAGTAGGATCTCCTCTGATCTTATTTCCTTATCTGAAATACAAGGATATCAACTAGTTTACTGCCTACATTTGTAAGAATTTCTGGTAGAAAATAGACATTCAAATTAGGCTATTTTGTCTACTTTCCAAATCAAATAACATTCATCGAGTGCCTGACCTGTACCGGGCACTAAACTAGGCACTTTTAACCTGTATGTCCTCATTTAAAACTAGGAGGCAAATCTTACTCTCACTTTTCCCCAGTGAGAATAATCAAGTGAAGACAAGACAGAATTCTTTCCACTTTATTTCAACATCCCAAGTTTACTATTATCAAATGACAAAACTAAAACAATTTAGTAACTAGTTTCGGGTCCTTTATTCAAGGGAAAACAATCCATGTATTTAGGGAGTACAGAACCTATCAAATAGTGGAGCACTCTTCCTAAGGTTTTGTGGGCAAGAATGAGCATTATAGAGTGTAAGAAGAGGCAACACGGAAACAGGGCATGAATGACTAGGAATTCAGGGATTTCCTTATAAGGCTAGCGGGCCCTATTCTCTAGGTAAGATAAGCTAGCTAAGGCTAACTTGAAAGATTGTGACTGATGTTAGGGTTTCTTGACAATTTTCAGTAAGTGCAGGCTGACTTTGTTTAGATTTGTGACATGGGGTAGGCCACTGAGATGGCCTCCATTTTGTGGGTCCCAATATACAAATTAATATTATCAACTTACCCCCTTTTGATAAATTCTCAATTGTATTCCAAGTATTGATCAAAATTTAAAGTATTAGTGCCACTCTGAGCTACCACTCCTTGTTGCTATTGGAATCAGGATGAACCTCTAACTTCAATTCATAGGTTAGGATATCAAGGTCTTGGTCCCTTAGGTGGCAGTTCTTCATCCCATTTTTTGCCATTCTAGGCACAGAAAGAACATTTGTCTCATTACCAGTAGCTGCATGCATACATTTAAAGCTTTAGAGAGAATATGGTATATCAGGGAGACTATTAGAATGGTTTTAAACTGAGTAATACCCAATGTTTGGAGGACACTCCAAACTTTCCAATGTCATAATCCCCATGGCCCAAACCAACTTAGATTAAATAGATCAAAGAAAGACCCCACTGAGTCATTTTCTCAAGCCAAATGGCTTGTTTATGTATTTCATATAACAGTTTCCACTTCTCCAGAAGTGTTTATCCACAAGTGTATTCCAGAGAAACTGAGGCATTAGAAATCAGGAAGAAGTTTGTGATGGGAAGAATTATGGAATCACCCGCATCACAGTAAATCCAATAGTTGATTACCTGCTTTTGTAACGGTCTGAGATATGTGAACAATGGCAATGTCTTTTCAGGACAGGGCAAGGCAGTAGGTTGACAAAAGAATGACAAAGACATTCAGGGTGTAAGAATTAGGAAAAGGATTGTTGGAAAGAAAAGAGAAATGGAAAGAAACATTCTTAATGTTTTGGGAGGAAGCAGTCAACCTCAATATCAGCTAATTCTCTTCCTAGTCAATTGGATTTTGATGTCTCTAGCATTTGCACAGGCACAGATGTCAGGGGGAGCCTTCTTCAGTTGTGAAATTTAAACACCTTGTAATTTGGCAGCAGTGTTGGTGGATGGCAGCACTTGGTAGAGTCCTTTCCATTAATCTTACTTTTGCAAAATCAACAGAATAAAAAATGGTTTTCTTAAAATAACAAAATACTTTAAAATGCACACACTTAAAGACCTGATGAGAGTTCCTTTGATGGTGAAATGTAGTTATTTCTGTGGCATACAATAATTTAGAATAATAACTGGACATTAAAGTATTGATAAATTTCTAGAAACTCTATAAACAATTTCTGGAATATCTATGTTAGGAACATATATCCATACACATATAACCTAAGAAGGTTTATCAATACTTATTTGACAATGCTTTCTACATAATTTAACATATCAAATAAACCTAATTTGTTTAACATCTCTCTTTTACAAGGTGAGAAACAAATCTTTTGAGATTTCCAGGGACACTCTAGGGTATATCAAAGATACTTTGAGGTCAAGAAGACTCCATTTAGAATTTGATTGGGGGAAGTTGTCAAAATGTCAAAAGGTTTGAATATTTGACTATGTAGGACCACAGATCATTATCAAATACTTAATTATCTATTTAACCAAATTGGCAATAGCAGATTTGAAAAGCAAACACAAAAGGTTACATTGTTGTGAATGAGATTTAGCTCTTTTAATACTAAGAAGACTGGGTTCTATTAAGTAATCAAAGACCTGATATAAAAACAACATGAAACACAGGAAACTATTTTGCTAAGGCAAAAAAAAAAAAATCTTTGCTTTCCAGGTAGATTGTCCAAAAGGTAAAGTGAACAAAAACCCTTTCACAATCACTTAACAGGAGCAGACCAATAGCATCAGTGTACTTTTGATAATAAAACTCATTTTTTAGGGGAAAAAAAAAAACCTTAAATCCATTCTAATCTTAGCCAGCTTGACCACAACTGACATTCTTTTCCTAACATTCCTTTTCTACAAAAGTTCTATAACTTCTTATAACCATTCAGATTACTTACTATGTTTTTTCCTTCTTTCTCATTCTGAAATAGTCATTTTACTTTCTTTACCTACTTTTCATTCAGTTATTTACTTTCTCCCTTATTATTTTGAAATAGGTTTAAGTACATATATTGATTATAATTATTACCATTAGAATACTAAATTCCTAGTGAAAACTAAGAATTAAGCAAGTGTGGACTGGCAAATTTATAAATATATTTCATAACTTCTAGAAATAACTTCTTCCTCAGTAAACTTTTCAATGTAGACAAAACATGTTTACTAATAGGACAACTAGCCTTAGTTCTTCTGTAAAAGTAAGTCAAAAGAAGATAAACTATGCTCAGTAGTTAATGTTTCAGTATTTTATATTCCTTGGAAATGATCTAGATATTATCCCATTTAACTTATTTCAGTATAATAGTAAGGTTTCAAGTTACCAAAAAGATTTTGAAAACTACTTTTAAGTAGATATACAAAAAGCATAATTATTGTTGGAAAGTTCATTTATAAACTTTTATCTGACCTCTATTTAATTTATTTGTTCCTAACAATATGTTTAGATTACTCATGAAAAGATGATTTGCTGTTTATTTATTCATGAAATTGTCCTATTTTTAATTTAAATTTTGCTACTTAACATACAGTGCAGTATTGGTTTCTGGAGTAAAATTCAGTGATTCATCACTTACATACAACGCCCAGTGCTCATCACGACTACATACAACACCCAGTGCTCATCACAACAAGGGTCCTCCTTAATACTCACCACCTATCTAGCCCATCCCCCACCCACCTCCCTCCATCAACCCTCAGTTTGTTCTCGATCTCTGTAACAGATAACATGAGCTTCTTTCACTTTTAATAAACCTAGGTAGAATTATAGATCTGCTTATATTTAATATTGATAGCTCTAAAGATGTGCCAGTTTTGATTAAAGCAACAAACTTAAGTTAATGTTTATTTACCAAGATTATTTTAGATTAAAACAAATGAGAAACATTTGGGTTACTTTCTATATTTCTGTGAGCATATTTGACATGTTTATGTATAAATATAACTGTACAAATTAATTTTGGCAATACCATCCAAAGATAGAAAAAAAATCACACATTTATAATATACAGACATACATAAACATACAGATAGTTGTAAAGAGAGATCTTATAGCTTTAATTTCAAATTTTAGCCACAGGACAGGTAAAATAATATAAAACTCAGTAGCCTCTAAAAGAAGAGTTGGATCCAAATTGGTTTCTGGCAGATAGAATAAGTTAGATTACCTGCTCAGATGGCTTACACATTTTTATGTTTGTGGAAAAGACTTTTAAGATTTTTCATATGCCTAGGCTCCAAATAGCCTTTCCTCTTTTTCCCTTCTGATAGAAATTACCTACCTAAAGCTTGCATTTCAAAGAGATGGCTTCCATAGATAAGAGTTCCTAGTGAAGAACAGGTAGAACATTTACATCTCAAAGGCACAGAAAAAGAATCCAAGTTTCTCCAAAGAATTTTGTTTCCTAAATCCAGAATTTTATAATACCTACAACCTTCTGAGATGAATAAAGGAAGTTGGGGATTGGTTTTAAAAAAGGAAAAGTGGGTGAATTGCTCCCAGAGATTCACTTATGTTCTTGTGAAGACTCGATTTATAAGACAAGTACACTTGTTTTTAATTCCTCAAAGAATTAGGTTGCAATCTGAATGACATCAAGGAGGTTGACCCACCCATCCAACTACATAATCTATTTGCTTCTTTAGATCAGAGAGAAGATCTTCAAATAAGACGGAAATCAAAAGATTCCTATGTTCTAGATTTAGAGCTTTGTCCTTGGATAAAGTTTGCCTTTGTTTTTCTTTCCTTCTGGGTACATTTAGCTTAGAAGAGAAGACCTTAAAAAAAAAAGTTCCTATCAGGCTCTGAATACCAGCTGGCCATAAAGCTATTTAGAAATCCTTGCAAATATCTTGTCAAGTTTCAGCTGGGGCAAACAGTAAACATTCTTGGCAGTATTAAACAACTCAAAGATACTAGCTTCCCAGTATCCAGAGCCATTCCAAAAATTGCCAAAAGTAAGAAAGACAGACAATTCCCCTGAAGTGGGCAATAGTCAGTAGGACCCCAGCTAAAGTGGATTTGCAACCCACATTTCTGTCTGGCCATATTTTGGGTGCCCTCATTCTTGAAACCTGCATGCCCCCGGCAGGCAGAAAACCAAGTCAAGTTCTTAGGACACAAAACAATACAAACAAGAAGGCAATAGTTGTCTCTGGGAGAGAAAGGATCTACAACCAATGGGGACCTCAAAGCCAAATTCATAAAAGTCTGAATTTAGTAGGGAAGGGATAACATGAAATCTCACTTTCCTCTCTCAACCAGGCACTAAAAAGGTCTAGGAGAACTGACTCCAGTAAGAATTTTTAGCCCTCACCAGCTTCTGCCTGTTTTCCCAAGATCCCATCTGCAGGCTCCAAAGAGAGTGGGGTTTAGAGAGTGTAGTTCTGGTATCTACCAGCATTTAGCAAGATTTTCCATTAATTTTAATTTAGTTTCCCCTTGGCTGTTTAAGAGAGCAACTGGTAAGAGTTTACTGGAGAATTCCTTGAAGTCCTGGCAACTCTAAGAAAAGCCCATTTGGGGGCCCTCCTTCAAGGGTAGATATGGGGGCATTTGAGTTGGTATGGAAGAATTGGACAAAAAAAAAATCTTTGAGGAAAATATTTTTTCCAGTGTCCCCACTGATTACAAATGAGACATTGATTTCTGGGCCAGTGTGTTGATGATGGGCCTCTAGGAGGTGAAACAGGGTTTTTAGGTTTCTGACATTGGAGCTATTGCAGTTGTAAGGCTACTAACTTGGTGGATTTTTGTTTATGGTCAGAGTGGAAAGTAAACTCAGACAGGGGATTAGTAAAATACAGTACTGAGGAAAAGGAAGATAGAAGGGAGTTGAAAGAGACATGTCAGTCTTAAGAAGTCTTTTGTTTTTAGGTATCATTGGGTCTTTACTTTTTCATCAGCCTTTTGCAATGAATCTTTCAATGAAGCTATTTTGGAATCTTGAAGACTTCTGGTGACTTCTGCATGACAATTAAAATATTTGTCTCATTCTGTTTGTTTGATTTGTTAAAATCAAAACTAAAATTTTTTTGTTAAAATAAAAAATAAACTGAAGCCAGCCTTGAAAATTTTCTGAGCAGACAAAACCAATTCCTTATAATTTAAGAAAATGCTGATATTTTATCTAATCACTATGAACAATAAACAGTCACTGCCTTCCCACTTATATAAGCTGCTTTATAATAATATACCCCTGAGCCCCATCCCATGTTTTGGTTTGAGTGATCCTGGTTTGTGAACTATCTTTTTGATGTGTGCACAATAAACTTTTACTGATTACTACTCCAGTGATAAATTGTTTTTACTTCTGTTATTTATGAACTTTTGACAATTCATAGATTCAGAAGGGAAATCCAAAGAAGACCCCAATGACTCTAAGGACAGTGAGCAAACAAGTGCTGATACCCCGAGTTCATTGAGTTCACTGCTTTCTTGCTGACTCTGGAACTTGAGGAAAAGTATCTCTTCAATCTGAGTTTTGTTTTCTTTGCATTTTGAGCTCTCTAACTTTATTGTGCATACCTGGATTTGGTTTATTGAAACTCCTTGGTAAGTTACACTATTCTATTCAAAAGAGGGTAGGGATTTGTGATTCTCTGTGTTTGGGTACAGCTATTAAAAACAGAGGGCCCCTCATATTAAGAGATCTTAGGGAATCTAAAGGGAAAGATGGAATCCACTGGGTCTAAAATTCTTTCTTCACTTTCCTCAAAAACTCATGCTTTATACAGACCAATTACTAGTACCAAAATTGAGTCAGCAATAAAAAAAAAAAAAACAACCTCCCAATAAATAAAAATCCAGGACCAGATAGATTCACATTGAACTCTACCAAATACCTAAGAAGGGTTAATACCTACTCTCCTCAAACTATTCCAAAATATAGAAGAAGGAAAGCTTCCAAATATATCCCATGAGGGCAGCATTACCCTGATACCAAAATCAAACAAAAACACTACAAAAACAAAACAAAACAAAACAAAAAAACCTATTGGTCAATATCCCTTATCGAGATACATACAAAAATCCTCAATAAAATATAAGCAAACCAAATTCAACAATACATTGAAAAGATCATTTACCACAATCAAATGGGATTTATTCCAGGGGTGCAAGGATGATTCAATATTCATATATCAACATGACATACCATATAAAAAAAATGAAGGGTAAAAATCATACGATCATCTTAGTAGATGGAAAGAAAGCATTTGACAAAATTCAACATCCATTCATAATAAAAAGTCTCAATATGGTAGGTTTAGAGGAAATATATCTCAACATAATGAAGGACAAATATAACAAACCCACAACTAAAGTCATACTCAATGGTGAAAAATGGATCAGAAACAAGACAACGATGTCCTCTCTCGCCACTTTTATTCAACATAGTACTGGAAGTTCTAGCCACAACAATCAGACAAGAAAAAGAAATAAAAGGCATCCAAACTGGTAAAGAAGAAGTAAAACTGTCACTATTTGCAGATGACATGATACTATACATTGAAAACCCTAAAGATTCCACCAAAAAACTACTTGAATACATAAATTCAGTGAAGTTGAAGAATACAAATTAATATACAGAAATCTGTTGTATTTCTATACATTAACAATAAAGTAAGAAAAAAATCAAGAAAACAATTCTATTTACAATTGCACAAAAAAGAATAGAATACATAGGAAAAAATTTAACCAAGCAGGTGAAAGACCTATATTCTGAACTACAAAACATTGATAAGGAAATTGAAGATGACAGAAACAAATGGAAAGATATACCATGTTCATGGATTGGAAGACTAATATTGCTAAATTATCCATACTACCTAAAGCAATCTACGGATTCAGTGCAATCCCTATCAAAATACTAATAGTATTTTTAACAGAGCTAGCTAATAGCCCTAAATTTGTATGGAGCCACAAAAGGCCACAATTAGCAAAAGCAACCTTAAGAAAGAAGAACAAAGCTAGAGGTATCACAATCCCAGATTTCAAGATTACAAAGTAGTAGTAATTAAAACAGTATGGTACTAGCATTGCAAAAATACCTCATCTTCAAAGGGATTCATGGAAAAGACCCTAAGAAGTACCCTAAAATGCAGGTTTCTGATGACTTTAAGATCATAACACTAAACTGAGTAAGAACTTCTAAAACTCTAATGGAAACTGATTGATTCATAAAGCTGCTAACCCAAGATGAAGCAAAACAAGAATGACACAGGACTGAATGACCTGATGAACACAATCATAATTTTTATGGTTTCATTTAAAACTGCTGATTCTGGGGCACCTGGGTGGCTCAGTCTGTTAAGCATTTGACTCTTGGTTTCTGCTCAGGTCATGATCTCAGTGTTGTAGGATCAAGCCCATGTCAGGCTCCATGCTCAGTGGGGAGTCTGCTTGAGATTCTCTCTCTCCCTCTCCCTCTGCTCCTCCCTCCACTCTCTCTCTCTCTAAAATAAATAAATAAAATCTTTAAAACAAATATTGCTTGTTCTTTAATATTTGTTTTCCAGATTTAAAAGATCCCTTTTCCTCCTTTCTTTGAAGCTATACTTTACCAAATTTCTGTAAGTTATAGATAGCTTTACAACAAGGGTTGAAACATTTATCATTTTCTCCCTACCTGATCTCTCCAGAGTTTGGAAACTCTTATTAAGTATTCTTGACAATGTGTGTATTTGCCTAAGTTCAATAACAATCTGTTCTCCAGGTAACAGGACACAATTAGACAAGTCCTTGGTTTGGTTTCCTAGCCTCGAGAGGTTTTTAAAGTCCAATCTGAGATTTCTTAAATTACAATCCAGCAAAGCAGATTTAAAAGAGTTTATATGGTCAATCGCTATTCTTGATGCACTTATGTAAATAATCAGGCCAAGTTTATTGAAATTAGACCTAATCTGCAAACAAATTACTCTTATTATGGTTATCTTTGATAGAAATAGGAGTGATTATAGAAAGAAAAATAATGTTTCGGTAAGACATCTCTGTGGATATCAGATTCTAGTGCTGTTAATTGTTTTTGAGATACTGTTTTCTACCTGCAAACTGGACTGGATCCTGAATTCTTCTAGTTTCCTATAATATTTGGCTAGAACTTTCCAAACTAACATTTCTAACTTTTTCCCATTCTTTTGGCTTAGAATCACTGTACAACTAAAACTTCCCCTTTTCCAAGGCCATGAAAGATAAAGCTGGACAACTTGATATAACTTTCAGAGAAATCACCACAGCTCATGTGTGGACAATCTTCATGCCTGTTCAATGGAGCCACTCAGAAAGTTCACCAGAGACATTAAAACTGCAAACCAGGAAAATCTGTCAGAATGCCAGTACTTGCCCTCACTCTATCTGAAGATGCTTCAAAACTGACATCTAGAAATCTTCTCAGCTGGCTGCTCTCCAAACTCAGAACCTGAATTTATAATGTGCTCCAATTATTAACTTCTGTTTTCTTTTGTTTTCATAGAAATGCCTCTCATTAAATTGCCTGATTGCTCACATCATATAGAGGTCTAATTTAGGTGGAAGCTCACTGGCAATACCACCTCCTGAAAAGAAACATCGAGATATTCTTCCTTTCCTAAGTAATCATGAGGATATGAATTTGCTAACACATCATCTTGTGCCTATATAAGAAACTCAGATAAAAACTGGAACCCAATTACACGTGATCCAAAAAATATGTAGATTGACTTAGCTAAAACTGAATCTGATTACAATTCATTTGAGTTATTTAATTGGTTAAATCTTGGCTCCTGGGAATTTCTGCTCTGGGGAATTTCTCAATCCTTGGCTATTGTTCTCCTTATGGTCATATTAGCCTTTCCAGGTTAGTATACTCTTGAGGGTTCTAAATACCTATCAGCAGCCACTCACTCACCTATTGGTATCCATTAGAATTACACAACTGGATGAAATCAACAATAATTACATAAATGATGAAGACGGTGACTACATGACCCTCCAGCCTGATGACTCGACAGTGGAAACAGCAATTATGTGATTCTTTGGCCCAACTACATCAATGGTGGTAACCAAGAATAATGCCATACTAGTTGGTCATACTCTCAGCATGCTGAGAGAATGACCAAAAGGGGGGAATTGTTAAAATCAAAAACAGGGGCACCTGGGTGGCTCAGTTGTTAAGTGTCTGGCTTTGGCTCAGGTTGTGACCCCAGGGTCCTGGGATTGAGCCCCGCATCGGGCTCCCTGCTCTGCGGGAAGCCTGCTTCTCCCTCTTCTACTCCCCCTGCTGTGCTCCCTCTCTCATTGTGTCTCTCTCTGTCAAATAAATAAATAAAATCTTTAAAAAAATCAAATCAAATCAAAAACAAATGCCTCGAAAATTCCCTAAGCAGACAAAACCAGTTTAGCCATAAAGGCAAAGCTTAATTTAGCTTATTTTGCAAGACTAACTTGACCTGAGTCATTTCTTGCTTATGACTCTGGAAATCAAAAACAAAACTTAAACTGTTTTTCCAAAATTGTTGTGATGTAACCACTAACCAGTTCCCTGTAATTTAAAAAATTTCTAACATCAGGGGCCCCTGGGTGGCTTAGTCAGTTAAGCAGCCGACTCTTGGTTTCAGCTCAGGTCATGATCTCAGTGTCCTGGCTTTGGGCTCTGTGCTCAGCAGGAAGTCAGCTTGAGATTCTCTGCACCCCTTTCCCTCCGCCCCTCCCCCCACTTGTGCATCCACTCTCGCGCTCTCTCTCAAATAAATAAATAAATCTTTAAAAAAATAAACTTCTAATATTATAACAATCATTGTGACAAAATAAACAATGAATGCCTTTCCACTATATAATTTGCTTTATAACAATATACCCCTGAGCCTCATTCCATGTTTAGGTGTGAGTGCTCCCAGTTTGAGAACTGTCTTTTTGGTGTGTGCACCATAACCTTTTATTAATTACTACTTTGGTCATTCATTGGTTTTACTTCAGCTATTTCTGAACTTTTAACACCTTACTTTCAAGTGCACTTCTTAAATGAACAATCTTGTCTAATTGAAATGTTCCCTACAATTGCCATTGTGATTCTAAGTTGTCTTAGTAAGATTTTTGCCTTTTGTATATATCTGTAGCTTCTGGGACCACATTTCTCATACATAAAATAAGCAGATGTGCCAGAAGGTGGTGTGCTTAATTCTTGGAAACTTCAGGATCCCATTTCTTTAGTGAAGCCTTGGATCTCTTGGAGCCAAATTAATACCTAGGAGGGATGTCCAGCTGGGTTGAGGATTTTGTGATATTTCTCAGTGTACCTTCTCACATGAAAATTTTTTGAAGTTGGTATGTGACCTGATGTCATTCTAACCTGTTCCATGACCAACTTATCCTAGCACAGGAGTCTTAGAGTTAGGTGGCAAGCACTCTAACAGCTTTTAAGTGCTCCACTTGTGCCCACCAATTTTGCAGTTTTAGCTTCTGAGACTCCCATTAGCAATAGATCTATCATTCCTTTCATAAGATCTCTTTATAATGGGGGAAGCCCTGATGGCTTATAATAGTCTGACTTGTGCCTGCTCACATTTTGATGTGCCATTGGTCAAAAAAGTCTGAATTTCTTCTCCTGATTTTTTTCCCCAAGTCCCCCAGTAGTTTACACCGTGGGCTTTCCTTGAGGCTTTGTGAGTCCCCTAATAGCTGCCATCTTGCTTTCTTTAGATTGAGGGATACTCATTATTCTCCCTTGAAGTAACCCTCCCTAATTCAACCAGACTTACTGTTTCTGGCTGCCTGTGCACAGTTCCTGAGACCTGTGAGTTTCACTGTGAAAATCTGGAGTTTCTCACACTCCAGTTTCCACCCTGTGAAATTCTAGAATTTTGTACATCCCAATTTTCCAGTTGGAAGGATTAGAACAAACTCAAAGAGCTCACAATGCAAAATATGCAGAGCTCGATCCAAGAGCAGCTTTCCAGAGATAGTGGAGAGTGGCAGAAGAAGAGGCAGTGAACCAAAAGGGCTCTCTAGGTACCTTCACCTACATCTCAGAGCCATCCCCAGAATCTTCAGCAACTGTCTTCGGATCCTGTCTTGTCACCAAAATGGTCAAATGACAAAACTAAAACAACTTAGTAATGAATTTGATGGTCTTTATTCAAGGAAAAACAATACATGGATTGGGGGAATACAAATGCCTACCAAGAACAGTCTTCCCAAGGGAATTTGGGCAACAGTGAGTTTTACAGAGCATAACCAGAGGCAATGTGAAAGCAGGGCATGCTTGGCTAGGAGGTTAGGATTTTCTTATAAAGCTAGCAGAGGTTCTATTTCCTAGGGTAAACTAGCTAAAGCTGAGTCGGAGGACTGTGATTGGGGTATGCTGGGTTTCCTTGACAGATGTTTCTTGTAAGTACAGGCTCACTTAGGTATAGTCTTGTGATATGGGCAGGGCCCCCAGGAAGGCCTCCATTTTGTGAGTCCCAATATACAAATTAACTATCTTTATAAAGCTGAGAAATATTCCATGCAAATCAGCATAAACACAGTCACATTTAACAAAATGTTAACAGCTGGTGTGGGTGGCATTCAAATGTAAAATCAATAAAGCAACAATAAAGTATAAAAGATAGTCATAAGGCATTAGGGTTCTCAATGGTATCTATTTTTTCTTCTCTGCAGCATGTGCATAAAGGACACAGGGACTCTGAAGTGAGAAAGATTCATAAAGAAATGAAGGTCTTCCTTTAATGAACTTATACAGACTGAGGGCTGGAGGCAAGAGTAGAGTGGCAGGATTAATCAGTTGTTCGAGAGGCAAGATTAGCCACCATAAGTGTTGTGACTTGCCCAAATCTAAGTACCTCCCTCTGACAGCCCTCACATTTCTGCTTCTGCCCCACTGAGGAGTTAGTCCTTATACAAGCCTCCACCTCTCCTGCTCACTCTGAGTCTAAAGAAGGATCCAGACAGGATGAAGTTCTAAGGAAAGCAGAAGACTAACAGATTCTGCTCATGAACACTTTGCTTTACTCCTTACTAGCACTGATATTTCGAATTGCCACATCCAGGCCCTGAAAGATGTTTACACTGACCTGAGCCAGCCTGATCCCTCAAGGCATGTGAAGCTTCTGACTTGACTATCATAACTCCTAGGATTGAGGAACAAACCACCCCGTCAGATTTATGGGCTTCCTGGGCTCCTGTGTTCATTCATCATTCAAATATGCAGTTCCTGTCAGGTGCTACATTCTGTGCTCTCCCTATTCCTGCCCTCAGGGAGCTCATAGTGGAGTCACCAATGGTGGTGATGCTAGTGGGGGGTGGGAGGTGACATAAACCATACACAGGTAATGACAGTATAGTATGATCAATGGTACAATAGGATAAAGGTAAGTAAGTGTGAGATGCTCTGGGAACATAGGAATGACACCAAACCCAGTTCGTGAAAGAAGTGTCAATGAAGTAGCCTAAAGGATGAAACAGGGAGATAGAGAGACAGAAGATACCAAGGCAAACATGTTAAGGGAGAGCATGGCATGTTCAAGGAACTCAGCGTGAGAGACTCTGTTTGGGGTTAGAATCAAACAGATGCGAATGGTGACCAGTGAGGGAGGCAAGACCCAAGCAGAGGCCAGCTCAGATGAACCCTATAAGTCTTTTTTTTTTTTAAGATTTTATGTATTTGACAGAGAGAGACACAGCAAGAGAGGAAACACAAGCAGGGGGAGTGGGAGAGGGAGAAGCAGGCCCCCCGCTAAGCAGGGAGCCCAATGTGGGGCTCAATCCCAGGACCCCGGGACCACGACCCGAGCTGAAGGCAGACACCCAATGACTGAGCCACCCAGGCGCCCCAGGTGAACCCTGTAAGTCTTGAGGAGTTTTGGCTTTATTCTAAAGGCATTGGCGAGTCACTGAATATTAAGACATGTTCCAATTGACACTGCAGAAAGATCATCTGAGGCCTGTCAGGCAGATGGATTAGGAGGTGAGAAGGGACAGTGGAAGAAGGGAGAGCAGTCAGACCATTAGAGCACCCAAGCAAGACAGATGCTCACCGGGCATCACAGAAGTGGTCGTCAGAATGAAGAAAAACTGATCTAAAAGATATTAAAGAGGTAGAAACCACTGGTGACCAGCTGAAGGAGAAATAGGAAAGGCTGAAGATGATGCCCCATCTGGACTTGGAAAATGAGATGAAAAATACACTGCCCCTTGAGAGGGAGACAGGAAGAGAAAGAGCATTCAGGGAGAGCTGCGTATCAGTGCCCATGAGGCAATGGCAGATAGATGGGCTGGAGTGACAGAGACACATCAGGGCTGGGAAGATATATTTGGGAATGAGCATGAAGGTGGCTGAAATTAAAAGTGGTGTGAGACCATTCAGTACGTGCAGCAAGAGAAAAGAGAATGCTGAGAGATACCAATATTTATGGGATTGATGATACATTGCTAAGTGAAAAATCAAGCTGCAGGGGCGCCGGGGTGGTGCAGTCAGTTGAGTGGCTGGCTCTTGGTTTTGGCTCAGGTCATGATCTCAGGGTCCTGGGATCCAGCCTCACATGGGGCTCTTTGATCAGCAGGGAGTCTGCTTGAGGATTCTCTCTCTCCCTCTGCACCCACCCACACTCATGCATGCTCTCTCTCTTTCTCTCTCTCACTCAAATAAATGAATAAATCTTTTTTAAAAAAAATCAAACTGCAAAATGGTATATGCAGTAAGGGCTCATGTGGAGAGGTAGAGGGGAAGATCGTGTGTGTGTGTGTGTGTGTGTGTGTGTGAGAGAGAGTGATTGTGTACTTGTGTATTTTTTGTAGGACATGTTAATTTATAAACTATTGCTTGAATTGCTTAATGGATATGTACAGCTTTTATAATCTAAAATAAGAAGACTTGATTTTAAAAACAATTAAGAGGCAGACAAATGAATAGGAGACTGCAAAGTCCAAGAAAGAGAGATGGAACGAAAACACAGAGAAAAGGAAGCTTATTGTCTGACCCTACTTATGTCTTATTTTAATGGAATGCTAAACGATTTTACTGCATGTGGAAAAGCAAGATAAAGCAATAAAAGAAATATTTAATGTTGATAAACATGCACTCAACCATATGACTTCTGTCTGAAGATGCTTTGTTTTTTATATATTTTTTAAGATTTATTTTATTTTTATTTTAGAGAGAGAGAGTGTATGTGCAAGTGGGGGGAAGGGCAGAGGGGGAAGGAGAGAGAGAATCCTGGAGCAGATTCCCCACTGAGTGCAGAGATGGATGCAGGGGCTCCACGAAGGGCTCAATCCCAGGACCCTGAGATCATGACCTGAGCCAAACCCAAGAGTCCAGTGCTTAACCAACTGAGCCACCCAGGTGCCCCGAAGATGTTTTAAATAATGATCTTTAAAACAGGGGCCACTGTTTCTTACAGTCTATTTATGTTAAATTTTAATAAGGATACAGTTTCATCAGCAAATAATTAATAATTATGACCAAAAGGGTCAACTGGAGCAGTGAGTCAGACCTGCAGATATGGCAATAACACGAAATGAAGCCTTCCTGCCGGGAGGTGGTCATAGTCACAGTGCATGGGCAAGAAGGAAAAGCAGATAGCACCTTCGTCAAGTCTCTATTCCCTTCTGGGCCACATGGCCTCTCCAGCCCATTACAGAAGCTAGTGACTTATTTCAAAAGACTTTATTCTTTATTTTTTTAAAGATTACTATAATCTGAGGAATCATAAGGGCCAATTTTAATGTAAATTAAATATTTATGTATATTTTAGGTCATCTCCTTCTGAGTTGAAATGTAAACTCCTTTAAATGCCTCTAATTACTATAGAGTATTACCATCCTAGGAAAAACCACCTTTTATTCTCCTTTATCCTGAAAAAGTGAACAGTCTGCTGATATGGAATCTCTACCATGTTATTTTCTGAAATTATTAAACTATGTCTGCTATTCTTTGCTTTTAAATATTCCTCAATGTTTCATTTCACAAGCTCCTTGTTCATTTTATCTAGTTTAGCAAGAATCAAATTATTCTTCTACCCCCAAAGCAGTCAGGAGAAAAATCCAAAATTACCATCACAAAAATTACCCCAGCCCCTCAAGCTTCTCCACTAATGTCAGGCACAAGGAGAATTAGGGATCCTCAAACTCAGAAAGTTCCAACTCAGTGAGCAGGTGGGCAAAGGTGGGGGGGGCGTCTGATTCTAGTTATTCATAAATTCTGTGGCTCCATAGTGGCTACTTATTCAAGTATTTACTGAATACTTTATACACTGCCAGGGATAGTTCTGGCTGTGGGACTACATTGGCAAGCAAAACAGATCAACACTCCAGAAAACAGCATAAGAAAGAAAGGGGGGGGAGGGAGGGAGGGAAGGAGGAAGGGAGGGATGGGAGGTAGGAAGGAGACAATAATTTCTAGGTTTTTGCTAAGTCAATGCAGATTTGTCCCTATTTCTTACCTTCTATAATAATAATGGATAATCAAATCAATAAGCCTGAGAGCACCACAAGATGTGAAATATCTTGTAAAGAGATCTTTGGTACCTGGACCTTTCCTCAATTCACACCCTTTACTCTCTCAAAGCAGTTTCTTCATTCCAGGGATGCCTGATTTATATCCCATCTTATTTCTCTCCTGTCTTAGGCAATTCAGGGTGCTATAACACAAATACCATAGACTGGGTGGCTTAAACAACAGAAATTTATTCCTCACGGTTCTGGAGGCTGGAAGTCCAAGATCAAGGAGCCAGCCAATTTGGTTCCTGGTGAGAGCTTTCTTCCTGGTTTGCAGATAGATGCCTTCTTGCTGTATCCTCAGATGCCAGAGAGAGAGAAGAAGTAAGCACTTTCATTGTCTCTATTTCTTACAAGGGCACAAATCCATCTCCAAAAAGCCCCATCTCCAAATGCCATCACATTGGGGACCAGGATTTCAATATATGAATTTTGGGGGTTCATAAACATATAGTCCAAACCACATGCCATGGGTCCTCAGTGGTCCCTTTCAAATCCCATCTCCTCTGATGCTTGAGGCCATATCAAACAGTCCTGCCTCTCTCCTTCTGGACTCTCCTTTCAATCCCCTTGGTGTTTAATCCTGTATAGCCTTGCTTTGCAGTATATGCAGAATCTGTGTGCTTGGCTTATGTCTCCAAGTTAAAATGTAAGTACCCCAAGTGAGAATGTCTGTGTCTTGCATTTCTTTCACTCTCTTGCTGTGCCTCAGCACTGTATAAAATATTTGTTGATTCATTCAGTCATAACACGTCCAGTGAGTACCAGTGCTTAATGCTGAGGAGCAGTTATTGGTGGATTTGGGAAACCTAACGATTGGGACTAATTTAAGGGAAATGCCAGTTGAATTCCTGGCAAATAGGAACCACAAAATATTTTTACTGAAATACCAGTTTCTCATTGCTTGCACGCTCATTTCTCTAAGTAGAATGAGGCTAAGAGAGTTTGGCCCCAGGAAGGGCCTTGAACAGCTGTTTTACTGAATAAATAAGAGACTGCCAAATACTAACAGCAGCTTGCATTTGCAGTATGTAAACTTTTCAGACTGCTTTCCCATCCTTTAGCATAACTTATCAAGTATGTTTCTTAAATGAGGGCATCTAAGTACTTGGAAAGAGGCAGAGTCTTAAGTGTTTCTTCTGTCTACATTATTACGTCTAACAAGTTTTCATAGAAGATGGTCATAAAATTTAACCCACACTTTTTATTACAAGTTCTGAACCAATGAAAGCTTTAGAACTTCCTATAGAACGCAGAACTGCATCCAAGTGCTGAATAAAACACAGCATTAGACAAGGGGGTTACATGGCTTTCCACACTGGGCTCCAAACATGTTCCTGTGTTAACAAGGGACATGTGTCTTTCACTCTGTTGAGCCAATCATTGAGGACCATTAAGAAAGTCTAATTGTTCTCGGGCGCCTGGGTGGCTCAGTTGGTTAAGCCACTGCCTTCGGCTCAGGTCATGATCCTGGAGTCCCGGGATCGAGTTCCGCATCGGGCTCCCTGCTTGGCGGGGAGTCTGCTTCTCCCTCTGACCCTCCCCCCTCTCATGTGCTTTCTCTCTCTCATTCTCTCTCTCTCAAATAAATAAATAAAATCTTTAAAAAAAAAAAAAAAGAAAGTCTAATTGTTCTCACAAAATATGGAATAGCTAACACAAAGGAGAATCATGTCATTCCAACATTCTCCTTTTAAAGACTTGGTGCAAGGTGCACCTAGCCGGCTCAGTTGGAAGAGCATGTGACTCTTGATCTCAGGGTTGGGAGTTCGAGCCCCATGTGGGGTGTAGGGATTACTTAAAAATAAAATCTTTGAAAAAAAATAAGTGGTGGAAGTATCAGATCCCTGCCCCCCTCTTTAAAACATATGGTTTGGGTTTCGGTTTTTGGTTTTTCTTTTGAGGGAGGTTGCAGAAGGCAGTGCAAAGAGGAAGGGAAGTAATATTATCTCAGAAACCAGAAATGTCTAGATGGATTTTAATTTCACAGAAACCTATTTTAAAAAGCATTTTATAATTGGAAATAAAATAAACTGAAGTGAAAATGGAATACTATGTACTATACTATCTCAAATTAAAAAAAAAAAAATTAACAGCAGCAAGAAGTAAATCCTGACAGGAAAATCATTCTAAGATATCTAAAGAGAAGAGACATATCAAAAATAGTGGTATCTTATGAATGCCTAACGTTCAATTGCATTATGGCTTTTCATCCATTTTAACCATACTGTAGTTAAAAGATGCCAAGTCTTTGAGATTACGTCCCCTCAGTAATGGGGGGGGGGGGGTCCCACCAATGTGCAAAATATTAGCTCCCTCTTCAAAGATCTCCATCTACAACATTAGCACAAAGCAGGACCAATTTAGAAACTGAGTTTTGTCTTACCAAATGCTGCCCAATCTCTGTGTCTAATTTCCCAATCAACAGTGATTAGGACTGTTTATCTCTAAGTTTTTCATCAGGCTCTTCAACCACAAATAGAGTATGTGGAGTTTTTGCTTCAAAGAGGGTCTCTATTTAGAAAGCATGCTTCCTTCTACACAGTAAGAGTAGATGACACATGTGGGCTGAACTGAATATTCTAAGCAAAGGTACCCAAGAAAAGTTCCCATGTGGACCTGGGAAAAGTCTAAGAAGGTTTTATTAGTCCCAAATACTAATTGTAACACCGCTCATTCTGAGAAAGTCTTTAATTTGAAAGTTTTTTTTTTATTTTTTGTTTTTTGGTTTTTTTAATTTGGAAACCCAGCAATTATTTGGAATGAAGGAAGAGCTAACTCCCAGAACATCTGAACTCAAAAGCATTTGGAGCACAAAAGAAATCTGGCATTTCAAAGCCAAAAGCCACAGCTCTAGGCTCCAAACTAGTTTCTAAAGAGCTTAAGATAAAGGAGAATCTGAAGGGAGACAGGATTCCCCCAGGTGAATGATGATGAGAATAAATGAAGAAAGCATGCAGAAGCAATTCTATGAATCCGGTCACATCACTGTAAGTTAAAGCATCTCTCAGCTCTCCATGGCCTGCTCTGTGCTTCCTCCCCTTGAGTCAAGTCCCAGGGACAGGAATGGCAGGCATCAGGTGCTGTGTCAGGGGGATGCAAGCCCACAAGGTACACACTGGAGCGAAAATGCCAGAGGGCCGCACGCTCACTGGACGCGTTCTCCACAATGTCACCTGAATTGTGAGTTGTTAACATGACATAGTTTCTTGGGACATCAAATTTAAGTGAAGATTTAGAGAAAAAAAATCCTTTTTCTGGGGTGCCAGGGTGGCTCAGTGGGTTGAGCGTCTGACTCTTGGTCATGGTCTCGGGGTCATGAGATCAAGCCCCAGGTTGGACTCTGCACTCAGTGGGGAGTCTGCTTGAGATTCTCTCCCTCCCTCTCCCTCTGCCCCTCCCTCCACTCACGCATGCACACTCCCTCTCTCTCTAAAATAAATAAATAAATCTTTTAAAAAATTCTTTTTCCATTAAAACAGATGTATTAAGAAACTGCAGTATAAACAAAAATTGCAGCATTTGCAAAACTTTTTAAGATGACATGAATACACCAGTCAAGATGTTTAGTTTCAAACAACAGAAACAAAGACTAACTGATTTAAGCAAATAATGAATTTATTCGAAGGCTCACAGACTAACCCAAAGGGCTTGAGAACCAGCCATGGGGCTCTGAGGCCAAAACCACTCAGAACTGGTCCAATGTGGACACTTCTGCCAAAACTGAGCTGTCTGCATCTCTGATGTTGCTGACTCTAAGACCATCGGGTTATTATTTTATTTTTTAAGGAAAAAGTAAATAATGCTGCTTATCAAATTCTATCACAACATTGATTTTAAGGAGCACCCCGGTTTCAGCAATATTAAAATTGGGGGAATATGTGAATCATAGGATTGATAAAAAATGGTCAGTTGTACAGCGTGTAGTCCTCACACCTCACATGGCAACAGGCGCCCTCGCCATGACCAGGTCTCTCGCCACACCCACTCCCACCTCAGGTTCTGCCCACGTCCTAGCTGAAAGGGAGGCTGGAAAAGCAAGTACTGGCATTTCAGTTTGTATGGTGGGAAAAAAAACAGATCCTGCTTTTTTCCCCCCTATGGGAAAATTTTCAAGCACAAAAACAGAGTTCAGATGCTGGGCAGCCAAAAAAGAATGACAAATATCCCCAATAGGGAGATTTCAAAGAAACTCCCTCTTATGGTAAAAGTTCAGTGTCCTCTGCGGTTAGAATTCAGAAACTGAGAAAAATGTTTGAGAAGCATCAGAAGAGGAAAACTCCTTAGGATGGAAGCCAAGGCCCTTACAATCCAGCCCTACAAACTGTTCCAGTCTAGTTTCCAACACCCCACCCTACGCATACTCTGAGTCCAGGGATGACTAAGTAGGTGGCAGCTCTTCAACCGCTGTCATTCTCACTCACATCTCCACTCATGGTGTGTTCTCTCCAATTAGAAAACCTCTCCCCGCCCCCACCGCGATTTTTCTGGACTTAAATAACTCCCACTTCACAACTTGAACCAAAACTCACCTCTTCGTGAGAACTCTTCATACAGCCCCTCTTGGTGATCGCTTAGCACATTATCCATCTCTCCATTGTGAAAGGAAAATTCCTGCACAAAGACTGCATATTGCTTGCTAAAGCAAGGGCGAGCTGCACATCGGCAGACAGTCTCCTTGAGCAAAGCGGACAGCGCTGATCCTGTACAGGGCTGGGAGACCCTCTGAGCTCGGGGGCTGGGAGATGTCCAGAGCTGGCATGTTTAGGCAGCCGCCGACCTCCAGCTGCAGAAGCAGAGCTGCAGTGAGGGTGTTGCCGGCTGGCTGACCTGCAGAAGCGTGTCCCTGGAGTTAGGCTGCTCCTGACATCTGGCTCTACAACCATGCATGCTGGGCGTGGGGGCTGCTGTAGCCGATGGGCTGGCTGATGGCAGCGTGAATGACTACTGCCTCAGCCATGGCTGAGGTTCTGAGGCTTCCTGGTAACCACACAACTGGTTTCACTCTCACAACTGGGACAATAGTAATATATGTTAATGATACGATATGGGTATGATAACCACACTAATAGCTAGCATTCTAACATTTACTGAGCTCTTACTATGTACCAGGCATTACAGTAAGTATTTTACAAGGATTATCACCCTTAATCCTTAGAACAACCTTACGGATGGGCGCTATTTTCCCTCATTTCACTGCTGGGGAATGTCGGAGCCCCACCGAGATCCAGGCACAAAGCGAATGGGAGCCGAGGCCTGGCTTCTACCCAGCACACGGTGAGGACTCTGCTGGGTGTTGCTGTCGCTGTCACCCCAAAGACAGCACACTCACCCTGAGAACAGGCACCGGGTCTCCCTTCCTTGTGCCCATGGCTACACTGACTGAATCAGGGCCTCTCGTTCACAGGCACCCCCAATGTCTCTTCTCAGAAAGAGAGTGTGCGCCTGAATCCTTTAGTCGTTCAAAACCTGATCCAAAGGTCAATAAGCTCTGTATCTTGCTATCCAGCCATGGCCAAAGTCGACGATGAAACCAACACCCTGCACAAACTGTCAACGACACCCGGCATCCACAATGGTAAGAAAGCAAGGCTTAAGAGAGTACATTCCACCTGGTTTCTAACTACTTTGTAGCCGATTCTCCATCCTTGATGCAACTACCACGCCTAAAAGTTGGTCATCGACTTGCCTCATCTCCCCCAAGGCGACAATGTTCCAGAAGCCTAAAACCCTCACAGAAATACCAGCAGCAGAAAACCAGCAGCTGGTTATTTTGCCACTTGCTGCTCACATGCATAGACCCAATCAAGACTGCCCCAATCGCGGGGAAGTCGGAGGGGGAGACGACCCATGAGAGACGATGGACTCTGAGAAACAAACTGAGGGTTGCTGGAGTGGGGGTGGGGTGGGAGGGATGGGGTGGCTGGGTGATAGACACTGGGGAGGGTATGTGCTATGGTGAGCACTGTGAATTGTGCAAGACTGTTGAATCACAGATCTGTACCTCTGAAACAAATAATGCAATATATGTTAAGAAAAAAAAAATAAAAAGAAGATAGCAGGAGGGGAAGAATGAAGGGGGAAAAATCGAAGGGGCAGATGAACCCAAGAGACGATGGACTCTGAGAAACAAACTGTGGGTTCTAGAGGGGAGGGGGGTGGGAGGACGGGTTACCCTGGTGATGGGTATTAAAGAGGGCACGTTCTGCATGGAGCACTGGGTGTTATGCACAAACAATGAATCACGGAACACTACATCAAAAACTAATGATGTAATGTATGGTGGTTAACATAACAATAAAAATTAAAAAGAAAGAAAGAAAGAAAGAAGTAAAGAAGCATCACAATGTGCTATGGTGAGCGCTGTGAATTGTGTAAGACTGTTGAATCACAGACCTGTACCTCTGAAACAAATAATACATTATATGTTAAAAAAAAAAAGAAAGAAAGAAAGAAGAAGATAGCAGGAAGGGAAAAATGAAGGGGGGAAGTCGGAGGGGGAGACGACCCATGAGAGACTATGGACTCTGAGAAACAAACTGAGGGTTGTTGGAGTGGGGGGTGGGGTGGGAGGGATGGGGTGGCTGGGTGATAGACACTGGGAGGGTATGTGCTATGGTGAGCGCTGTGAATTGTGCAAGACTGTTGAATCACAGATCTGTACCTCTGAAACAAATAATGCAATATATGTTAAGAAAAAAAAAGAAGAAGAAGATAGCAAGAGGGGAAGAATGAAGGGAGGGGAAATCGGAGGGGGAGATGAACCATGAGAGATGATGGACTCTGAAAAACAAACTGAGGGTTCTAGAGGGGAGGGGGGTGGGAGGATGGGTCAGCCTGGTGATGGGTATTAAGGAGGGCACAGTCTGCATGGAGCACTGGGTGTTATGCACAAACAATGAATCATGGAACACTGCATCAAAAACTAATGATGTAATGTATGGTGGTTAACATAACAATAAAAAATTAAAAAAAAAAATAAAAGACTGCCCCAATCGCTACTCCTAAGAAAAGCACTCCCGTACCATCTGAAAAAAATTAAGTTATATGAAACATACCAAACCACATCCAAACCACAGCACTCAGCTGACAAAGGCCCTGACATTATTGGCAAAGATATATCATTAAAATATCTGTTTCCCTCCCGTCACTCCTCAGCATGTGCAGTAAGAAGTCCCTCTGCAATTTATTCCTTTATTTAAAATTATCCCAACAACTGAGAGGACGGTTTGGTCCTTTTTTCTCCTGAGCCCTGCCAGGCCTTATCCTCCAAGGCCCTAGACACATTCACAATCTGTGATAATCTTTCTGGTGTGTGTATTAAGGTACCCACATATCCATCTCCAAATCAACAGAAAGCATAAATCAATTTTTAATACAACTGTAAGAAGAAGTAATACTCAGGAATACCATTCAGTTAGTCATTCAATTTGTGTGGCCTTGAGTAATTTACTGAACTTCTCTGCAAAAAGGAATAAGAGAACCAGCACCTCATAAGGTGGTTGTGACAATTAAATGAATATTACACACGGCACTCAAGACAAAGCTGTGTACATGGTCACTGCACTTAATATGGTGTTGTATTCTTGGGGCACCTGGGGGGCTCCATTGGTTAAGCATCTGCCTTGGGCTCAGGTCGTGATCCCAGGGTCCTGAGATTGAGCCCCACATCAGACTCTCTGCTTAGCAGGGGAGCCTGCTTCTCCCTCTCCCTCTGCCCCTGCTCGTGCTCTCTCTCCTGCTCACTCTCTCTCTCAAATAAATAAATAAAATCTTTTAAAAAAATATGGTGTTGTATTCTTGAAAGCTGCTGAGAGTAGATCATTCAACTTCTCATCGCACCCCCCCAAACACACACAGTTAACTGTGAGGTGAGGTAATTATCTTGATCATGGCAATCATTCTATACCATATATGTACATCAAATCATCACACTGTGCACTTTAAATGTATACAATTTTATTTGTCAATTGATTCCTCACTAAAGTTAAAAAAAAAAAAAAAAAAGACAAGGCCGTGCATGGTCATTACCATGGAAGCAATTACTACAGCTCTCTGGCTATGACCCACAAAGTCCGAACTGGGGAAATAGCCGTACTACTGACAAGGAGAGGACACCTGGGAGAGATATTCTGGGCTTGAGGATGAAAGCCTTCAACTCATCCACTAGCCGTACCTAAAGATGCAAATAGGACTGGCATGGTGCTAACCAACCACAGGCATAGAGAACACTTTAGTGTGCATCCAGACACTTTCAATTATCCAAACATTTTGTGTAATGAACTGCTTGACCTCCTGCTTTGCTCCATCTCTAGAAGAGGCCATCTGATGCTTGGCCCGTGTTAAGGTTCAGTTCTCCCAAGATCTAGGCCTATCCTGTCCTCTGCCAAAGGAAAGGAGAGGCAGCCCAGGTAACACAGAAATAGATCTGTCTTGCTTTTAGTCTGCGTTGGCCCAGTCCCCAAGCCCCCACTCTGTGCCCCCTCTAGTAGCAGATCTCAAGCGTCCTGTATCCACACATGTCCCTGCCCTGCCAGTCTTCTTAAGGCCCCATGTCCTCCCGGACTCTTGCCGGGTCCTCCAGAGTATGGGGGAGCTACCCAATACACAGTCTAACTTCAGGAAGCCCCTTGTACTAGTTCCTACAGCTATTAAAACAAATTACCATATCTTGGTAGCTTAAAACAACAGAAATTTATTCCCTCACAGTTGTAGAGGGCAGAAGTTCAAAACCAAGTATCAGCAGGGCCACACTCTCTCTAAGGCTCTAGGGAAGAATCCTTCCTTGCCTTTTCCAGGTCCAAGTGGCTCCTGGCAGTCATTGGTTGTGGTGGTCTGACTCCAATCTATGTCTCAGTCTTCACATGTCCTTCTTCCCTGCATGTCCCTCTGTGTCCACTGCTTTTCTCACAAGGACACCACTCATTGGCTTTAGGGCCCACCCAAAACCCACGATGATCACATCCAAATTTTTACCTCCCTTCCATCGGCAAAGACCATATTTCCAAATAAGGTCACATTCTGAGGTTCCAAGTGAACATGAATTTTGAAAAGACACTATTCAACCCAGTACAAAATTCAGTTTAACAAGAGGAGAAATATAGGCCCCCTCAGGGACACACAGCCCAGCATCACTGATGAAAGACCACGTTACTGAGCCTAGTTTGGCAAATCAAGCAAAACTGATGAATGGTTTTGCCTAGGAAGGGATATTAGTGAAACTAACAGTTTGAGAAGCAAACAAAAAGGCCAGGTCAGTGTGCATAAGGCAGGGCATCTCTGAAATAGAACGTAGGTTCCAAAATCACTAAAGCTGAAAAGTTGACATTCAAGTCATCCACTTTGAAATAAGGAGACAGAAGATAATATGTATGTATGTTAAAGACACATTTTTAGTCTTATTTGCAATGATAAACCTCCTTGTAAAGAATATAACATTAAAAGTTTCCGAGATAAATCATATTTAGCAATTAGCTCACAAATAAATAAGAGGAAGCCAAAACAAATGAACTTAGCAACAAAATGTCTTCAGTTACAGCACTGCGATTAGACACTGTAATAAATTCTAGATGTGTCGTTTTGGAAATTTTAACCAAATAATAAAAATTTCAACAACAGGGAAATAAAATAATGCTCAAATATGCTTGCAGCTACTGCATTTTCTGGTTTAAAACAATTTTTAAAAATAGCTTCTGCAAAAATTTTCACTATTTTATGAAGTAGAATTTTATTCTCTTTGCCCAGAGATTAGATCCCTGTCTCTTTTCCAATGTGACCTCCCTGCTTCCGCCTCATCTGATGCCTACTTCAAGCCTGCCCTGGTTTCTGCATAGAGTTAATTACCTCCTGGGGAACTGTCTTTCTGGGCTCCTCACTTGCCACTAACCCAGGAGACCCCAAGGTCACACTGGCTACAACAGAGCTCACCAGACTCGCACCCTGTACATGGCCCAGGAAAGGCTCTAACATCTAGATGCTGGTTCTTCCAGACGCCTTGCCATGTTAGGAACCAATCACTGAGTTCCCATCCTGCTTTTTAGCACAAGGTGGAAGTGGGATAGTTAGAGATTTAATAGGGAATTATATTTTCTTTTTTCTCTGTTTCCATCTTGACGTTTCACATTATGTAGAAAAAGTTACAGCTGTCAAAGTCTTTATTAGTTACTAGTAAAACAATAAACAATATTTTAAAAGGAACCCTAAATCATTCATATTTTCCTGTATTTTATTTAGAACTAAACTAACTCAGCCTTCTGTTCAATCCTTTTGTCCTTCAGGGAGAGCAATATCCAGGTCTTCAGAGGACCAGGCTCTCTGGTTCCTAAATCAAGTGTCCGTTTCAGTTTGTGGCAATGGTGAGGGAGAAAAATGACAGAAGGAAGAGGTGGGAGGGAATCTCACTATCCTGTGGATCCACATGATTTTCCTCTGGTGTTTTTTAAGTCTAGTAGGTCACACATTTAGTACAGTTAGTGTTTACTAGGTTAAAACTCACAAAAAATTGGGGCGCCAATTTGTGTCTTTAACACACATACAGTTGGTTGAGCATCTGACTTCTGATTTTGGCTCAGGTCATGATCTCCATCGTGAGATCAAGGCCCATGTCTGGCTCCGTGCTGGGTGTGGAGTCTGCTTGGGATTCTCTCTGTCCCTCTCCCTCTGTTCCTCCACACGCCCTCTCTCTCTCTCTCACTGTCTCTCTCTGCCCCTACCCACTTGTGCACTCTCTGTCTCTTAAAAACAAAACAAACAAACAAACAAAAAACAAACAAAAAAACCCCACTAAAATCCAACCACACCCCCACCACACTGAGGTCCTGATTAAAAGAGCTTTAAACTTCAACAGCATTCCTTTGGTTACTGAACGTTATTTACAGCTGAAAAGCCTAGAAATCTAACACTGGGATGATCTTTCCTATTGGTAATGTCCCTGGCACATGGCAATATTACCAAGCTAAGCAATCATAATATTGCATTTCAAAGTGTTAATGAACAAAAGAAGCAGAGCCGAACATCTTTGTTTCTGAAAAAAAAAAAAAAAAAAAATCTCCTAATTGTGGCTACAACTGATTGAACGGTGAGAGTTACAGAGGGCTCAGCTATAAAAAAAAGATTCATAACAAAACCAAGCTGGGCTTTGTTGGGTGGGAAGGCAAAGTTCCATCATGACTCAAAGACCACCAGTGACCTGGGTCTGGAGGCAACCACATAATAAAATAATGCTCAAAATAGTAAAGCCATCCTTGTGTAGCCTCAGCCTAGAGCTGCAGTTTTCAAGGTAGCCATCCCCTGTCTGGCCACTTATTTCCGGTAGGAGTAATGCTCAACATATGACACTCTTGTTGTCTGTGTCTTCCATTAGTAATATTGTTTTTGATCATTTTAACACAGAACCTGGCTCATCAAAGTCAGCCTTTCTATTCACTTGATAACAGCCACTGTTCATGGCAAGTAGGGTCCAGTGGGATAAATGGTCTGCAGACTTCAAGGGCAGATTTTCAAACTTTTTTGCCCTTCTATCCAATTTTTAAGAGTTTATCATCCCTAGAAAGTGGACTGCTTTTTCCAGGGTGTTTCATGCTGTTTGGATGTTAAAGATATAAAATAATTACTACAGTTTGACTCCTAGACCTAGAGAAGTTGCTGACTTCCCTTCCTATGCCTTCTTTTCCTACTCTAGAAGGATTGAAGTTAAAAAAAAATCCTGATGTGTCAGGCTATGGGCACAACTGGTTACTTTTACCTTTGGAGGAGAAGGTAAGTGAGGTCAGATGTTCATGCCATTCATTCTTGATACAGTGGCCAAATTTAGTAAATAAAAACACATCATATCCAGTTAAATTTGAATGCCAAACAATAAATAATTTGCAGCATGAATGTGTCCCACTTTTTTTTTGCTTGCACAGAACTCCCATTCCTATTCAAAACAGTATCTACATGGGACATACTTAAACTACAAAATTATTCCTTGTTTGTCTGAAATTCAAATTTAGCCGGGCATCCCATATTTTATCTGGCAGCTACATCTCTTGCAAAATATGGAACCTAAAATTTCAGGCTTGAGGTTGATATGTTATGTCTCAGTCCCAAAGTGATATTTAACCATGTTTGATAAAGTTTGGATTGGCAATTCTTAGTTACCCGAAATGTCAGTTCATTATGTTTCTGCTATCCAGACTTCCCAGCTTTGCTTCCAAGCTCCAAAATAGGCTGTGTAAGTCGCTGCTAAGCTGTGTTCTTTGCCTAAAGAACACCCTGCTCTTGAATAAATATCATCAAGTACATGAAGATGTGAATTTGCATATCTGTGTGTATGCAGAAACTCAGTTCCCACATCTGACAATATCCAAATTGTCAAATCTACTTTCTATAGGAAGTATTATTTTTGGATGAGATTTTAAAACGCCTCTTAATCACAGCACCACGGGTTTAGCTGGCATAACCCAAAGTCACTACAATCTTCTGGCAAGAGTAAAACCACAATTATTCCTAAATAAAATAATAAAATTAGTGAACTCTGAAGTTTCATTTGGCTGGCAATAGAGGGAAAAAAAAAAAACCAGGAACTAAACCTACTTTTTTCCTGACAATAATGAAGCAGGTATTTAACTGAAGGGGTACTTGTAGAAAATTCCAATTTCTGCTCAAAACAATAACAGTATGTATCTCCTTTGGTGATACTTCATTAGCCTAATTAACGTTCTTTTTCTTCTTCTAGTCCTTTACATTAATAACAATACTTCAGTACTGTAAAGGACTAGAAGAGAAAAAGACCAATTAACTTCTTCTTGCTTGAGGTTATATGCTAGTTTGAGTAGAAGATGTGGAAGTCATTAGTGCTGCTGGCCAATAATTCATTAGCGTACGTTAGCAGCATTGTACTTCTTAGTCCCTTGTATTATGCAACTATAGTTATGGGAGAAGCGCATGACCAGCTCTGGCCAATTACTAAAGAATGTAAATACTATATGTTGATTCAGGCCTGAAGCTTCTAATTATTGGTGCAGAAACCCTCCAAAGCTCTCTGACTTTGAAACCAGCAACGTTCAAGACTGACACTGCTCAATTATTCTGGGTCTTTAATTGATTGCCATGATCAGACACTTTCTAGTGACCAATGAGGACATGTAACATGCAAGAAATGCACTTTTGTTTTAACTACCATGTATTTTTGTTTAAACTGCTAAGGTTCTGAGTTATTTGTTATTGCAGCATAGCACAGCCTGGCCTAACTCAGGAGAAATGCAATTTTTGAGGTTTTAGTGCATATCCAGCCAAATGAGTCTTTAAAACATTCTATACACAATTTTTAGCCCCCTGAAACTTGTTGAATGTTTAAGGTTATGTCATCATCACTCTTAATTCTCAACAAACTCTTAAGGTAGGTACAAAATACCCTCTTTTCTTTATAGATGGAAAACAGACACTTAAAGAGCTGGTAAGTAAATGCTTAAAATCATAGAGACAGTAAGTGGCTGAGAAGGAACTTGAACCCATAATCATGTGGACCTATAGACCATGCTTTTCACTACCTCACTATACTACAATTCAAGTAATTAGCCCTGGGATTTATTAAAAGAAATTTCTGCATAGTAAAGGAACAAGACTCAGAACCCCATAGAGAGGTAACAGGTGCCAATAGGGACAAAGATGTCCCATGGATGTTATTCTTCTTTCCATGAATTGGTAGGTCTTGACTCTGGGCTGAATTTATAAGGCTATATAATGTTAGAAGCCATCTTTGGAACAACGTCATGGAAAATCGGAAGTTCTTTAATTCAGAATTTATGCAAAAGATGCAGAGGAAGAGGCATAACAAGACAATTTTAAGAGCCATTCTGTGTGGAAGCCATCTGCATATCTGTTAAATATTCCAGGAAGCATATAAGTAGAGATCAGTTCTTGCCATTCTCTGTTGCTACACTCAGAAGAACCAACACCATCAATACCTTCTTCATTTTTAAGAATTCTTCTGTAACTTCATCATAGGTGGAATATTAATTAGATAATGGGGACCCGAGTACTACAATGCCAAACTTTCCCATTGCCTGTAAACTTGTCTCAAACCAGTTATGTTGTTTTGAACACAAACTCCATCTGGGTGACATTTCTTTTTAATTTTTGAGATTTAATGCCCAAACAAGTCACATCACTTAATTTTAAGATTCCTTCATGACAGTAGTTAAGCAGAATATATTTGTATATTTTTTTAAAAAAAGGAAAAGTTATTTTACAAAATTCCAGGTTCCCTCCTAAAAATATATTTTTTTATCAGCTTAGTCATTTAACAACAGATCGGTTATTAATTCAAAGAGGCGTATCAGAATCTGATACACCGTGAGAAACCAGGAACCCAAACATCAACTTAGACAGCCTCACTTTGAAAGACACTGAATTTCTCAGATTTCCGTCCTCCCTGAATCTCAACCATTTTACTATTGGAGAAGTGAAAGGGGACTTGGAAAACAAACCCAAAGGAACACTTTTCTTTCTGACTAGTAAAAAATATTCCAAAAAATCCATAGCAGGAATTGAAGTAAAACCTCTACACTGCACCTGCAAAACCATATAAGAGAAATAATGCAACACAAACTCCTATGTCAAAACAATTATCTAAGGCCAGTTGTTAGAAGCACAATGAATTCATCCTTTTAACACACTCCAAAAAGCAAGCCCTCAAAGGCATATTCAGAACTTAAATGTCTTCCTATCACTGAAAAGCAAGTGAAATTCTATTTGAAGTTCATTTTAGCTTTCTGGTGCTCTCAGTTTCAAAGTCAATCAGCTGTACTGGTTTTCTTGCTTTACAGTTTGCACTTGCTTGTGGTTCAATAACACATTAAGAAAAATGTACATAAAGTAGACCTATAATTAGAAACAGAATCTTAGTTCCTTGGCGGGCGGGCGCAGTTAATGACCCAGAATTAACTATTGTCTTTTAATTTAGAGTCTAACACAGAAAGAATTAGACCTAGACTCTCCAAAAATAGAAATATAGTAAATACTTCATAGTTAGGTTATTTTGCCTGAAAAGTGTTTAGGGGGTTTTCATTTTCATAGAAAAATTAAAATGCAAATTTCACAGTCAGACCTGGATTCCTTTCCAGCCTCTTAACACATCTACTGGAGCCAAACAGGGGAAACCTAATGCTGATGTACACCAGACGGAACAGCTGGTCTCCCCAAGGAAGTGGATTAGCAGCGTGATTGCAGTACACAGCTCACTGCAGAAAAGCTCTCTATATAGCCTCTTAGTTTTTGTCTTCTGCTAAAATAGACACCAGAGGGGAGGACGGAAGGTTGGTGCATCGCCTGATGCCAGCTGGTAGGGAGTGAAGATGGTAAGACTTTATTTACCAATGCTAAATCTAAATGCCCTCTGGATAGTTATGAGGTCCAATACAGGAAGTTGGTTCTGTTAGTCAAGTCTCATCATCCCCAAATCAGGTTGTTAGGGATTAATACTACAGTAATATAGAATTCTTTTTAATTTTTCACAAAATATTACAATATACATAATCTATTGCCTTTCTTAAAACTGGATATGTTATTTTTAATCACTAGGGGAATGTCAATAAATGGATTTTTTTAGTTAAATAGTGGGTTTATACATTTTTATTGAGTAATCAGGAAAGTGTGAATATAAGAAATTACTGTGAAACAGGGGCACCTGGGTGGCTCAGTCATTAAGCGTCTGCCTTCGGCCTGGGTCATGATCCCGGGGTCCTGGCATCGAGCCCCGCATTGGGCTCCCTGCTCTGCAGGAGGCCTGCTTCTCCCTGCTTGTGTTCCCTCTCTCGCTGTGTCTCTCTCTGTCAAATAAATAAATAAAATCTTTAAAAAAAAAGAAATGAATGTGAAACAAATAGTTCTAGAAAAAGGTAGATATTATACCAAGAACAGGAAAGACTGATAAAGACCGGCGGTCACACATAATAAACAGAAAGTATGTGTGGAGGGAGTCTCACAGTAAATCAAGCCCAAAGTTTTCCAAGATGACAAATTACCCAGATATTCTAAAGGGGAGAGATGAAATCTCTAGAGGTCACTATTAGTCATAATGAGATATAATAAAGCACACCTAAAATTTTATTGCGATATAAATGACATATAACATTACATTAGCTTCAAGTGTACAACATAATGATTCAATATATGTATATATTGTGAAATGATCACCACAATGTCAAGTTAACATCCATCACCATACATAGTTACAATTTTTTTTCTTGTGATGAAAACTTTCAAGACCTACTCTCTTAGCCACATTCATAGTAACCACGCTGTATACTACATCCCTAGGACTTACTTTTCTATCTGTAAGTCTATATCTTTTGACTACCTACACCCATTTCATCTACCTTCCATATTTTGTGTAATATATCACAAAATATTACAACAAATATAATCTATTGCCTTCAATAAATTCTCCTCCCTAGAAAGAGTAATAAACTGCTTTGATAAAGAAATTCTGCTTTAACACAAACTCACAAGTCCTATTTTATCTTCAAGTTAATCATATGAAAGCTTCAATAAAACCTGACCTTTCAGGAGACAAATCATTGAATGGTTCCTATCCAAGCCATTCTTTTTTTATAGCCCAGCATCTAAGGAAGAAAGGGATAAAGAAGCAGCAAAGAAAACTGCAATTGATCTTGGTTCAAATAAACAGTCTCCTTATTTCTAATATCTTAACTTCCTTGAGGACATTCTTGCATTGTCTTCCCGATTCCTGGACTTTTATTGGATCAGCAAATATACTTAAAGCCTTCTTCTTTTAAATCACTCATATGTAGTGGGTGCAAAATTAATTAATCACTCATACATGCACACAAAACCTCAGATTCTGCTACTTCACCCAGGGCTCCTCAGAGAAATGGCAAGACCAGGAGGAAAGTTGCTCAGAGTGAGATTTGAATCTGATCCTCCAAAAGTAAAATTTCTCAATCTGATTTTGGGATTGATCAGAAAGGTATGAAAGATCAAAACTTTCAACAGCTATCATCTGGCGCCTTCTCCCTTACCCATATCTCCATTCCCAACCTGGTTAGGATCAGATTGAAGATCCACTCTGGGTGCTGAATACAAACTTTGTGACAAGAGAACCCAGAATGGCAATAGCTAAACGTTTACAATGGTTCTGTTCAGTTTCAAAGAAGGTTATTTTTAAGTCATAAATGTTGTGCCCACAGAGTCTTCACAGGTGCTTTTAGGGAATGATGATCAGAGCAAACCAGTCAGAACTGTGTCTTGATGGTGACAAAAGTATTGAGCAGGATTTGAAGCATAAGCTTCAGTGCCCCCAAATAAGTCCAGCTTTACAAACAGAACTGCTGTCTCTCCCACAGGGTATGGTAAATCAGCTGATTGTTACATTTACCCTGTGATTGAAACTCTTATGAAATAGCTCTATCAACGTCTATATTTGTTCAAGTCCTCGTGGCATTTTGCCTGATGATGTTAGACAACAACACTATAGTATTATCAGGGATAATTATGGTTATTACTTAAAACGCTGACTTGTTCACAGCTTTAAGTCTTCCACTTGAATCTAGCAACTCCCAGGCTAGTGTTTTTCAATCAGACGTGTACATCAGACTTTCCTATGGAGTTTAATAAAAATGCAGATGCGTAGGACATATACCAGACTTAATGAATATTTGACTTTCCATTCTTGGCATGTTCTTATATCTCTAGGTTTTTCCCTCTGTAAAAATTACATTCATCTATTTTTGTAAAATCAGAAGTAAACTCCCTGACTTCTTTAAAAATAGACTTACTCGTTATCCTTTGAAACATTCTGTCTAATTTGGGGGCAATGATTTTATTATCTTGTTTTGCCTGTCACATCTATTCATTATTCTTATTATGAGCTCTCATCAGACTTTTCACATTTGAAAATGATTCGTAAATTGATCACAAGCAGTTTCAGTTTCTGTCATCTATACATGCTTGTTTTCCTTAGATGCTTGCCTGCAGGTGCTACGACCAGCTTCAAGCCAGAGTTTTCAACAAAGAATACTTTCCACAGTCCCAGATGCTGCAAACCATTGACATTTTCAAGGACAGACTCTTGGGTACAGGAATCTGATGACACCAAAGTTATAAAACTTCCGTCAAGACAGCTTTATGCTCCTGCTAACCCAAGACAATAGGAACAAAAATTAATTGCATAAGACTGAATGGACTGAGAAGGGAAATTTTACTGTAGTTATTTGTTTAGAATATTGTTATTTTAATGTTCTATTTACTGGATCTATAAGAAAGTCCTTTCTCTACTTCACCTCACAATTTAGTAGATTCTTGTATTAACTATATTTTATTATTTTCTGTATTCTTGAAGCTCTGGCCTCTAGAGCCCCACTTACTGGGAAGTAAATTCTCCCAGGGCTAGCCAATTCTTAGAACATAAATGACTTGCCCAGGAGAGAACCTTTCACATGCAAACTAACCAATCCAGAGTCCATACTTGGAACCAATTTTTCTATCTGGCTCATACACTCTGGAAGGCAATATTCCTCTGCCCTACTCATCTGAACCAGGTACCAGAGAGTCCCTATACCTCAAGTTCTACTGAAATGAATCAAACTAGTCAATCCTAAGACTGCTTTACCCTGCCTCACCTTGCCTTTCCCATAGAAACCACATAAAGGCTCCTGCCTTGCTTTCCACCTGTCCCTTCTGCTTCCTGACTAACCCTGGTGCTTTCCCTCCATGGCCCTGCACAGTATGGCATGCTCCCTTTCCTCTTGAGAACTAGGAGTAGGAATCTTTTCAAATGGCAGTAACCTTCTCATCTATTGGCCTCACCATATGTGAATAATAATAATAATAATAATAATAATAATAATAATAATGCTATACTTTATAAACCGCTCCATTTATGTAAACTGAAATGAAACATTTAAAAGTGTTATCTGAGTCTCACTGGCCCCAGAGTTCAGAAACTCACCCTGCATCCTTACTTTTCATTGCAATGGGGTTATTTCATATATTCAATAATAATCTGTCTTCCTTTTTACCAGAATAAAATGGAAAAATCTGTTATGCAACCAGTATCTTGCCTGGAATGCCACCTTGAGAAGGACTTTCATTGCATCATGTAGAACAGACCACTTTGAAGGAACGAACAAATATGGGTTTACTTATGCAGCCAGTGCCTACAGAGGCCTCCTAGGATAACTGGTCTGCTACCTGGCTTACAGGGTCCAACCTTACAGGTGGTAAAGATGATCACTTTCTGGCAAGCTAGAAACCTAATGTTATTTTGGGGACCTCAAGAAGAGAGGAATATATCCAAATGCATAGGTACTGCGGCTGAAATATAATGGAGAGAGTTTCTTGAACTTAGCTCCTTGCCTTGGGATTGCAAATAATAGAGGCATTGAAAGTCCAATCTGAGATTCCTCATGAAAACTCCCAGAGAAAAGTTAATATTGTAATTATTCAATAGTGAATGGTTTTAGATTTTGCAAAGCATGCTTAGGAAGGACTATATGGTAAATTAACACTCTTGCTATGCCTAGGTAAATATTCAGGCCAAACCTAATGAGACTAGCCTTAATTTGTGATTAAGAATAATCTTTCTTTGAGATTCTTATGATCACAAGGGGGAGGAGGAGAATGTAAAAAACTATAAATGACTTTGAAATTTAGTGGATGTCCTGGCTAACTCATCCATCTGAATAATCTTTGCTTTTGTCTTTCTATGACTAGGCTATTTTACAAGGCTGTAGACATAGAAGTGAACTTGTAGATATTGATGGCAATGTAAATAATTCCTCATGTCCAAGGGAAAGTAATTGATTATCACCAATGGATACTATAAGTTTTGCCAATTTTGTGTCCATTTGTAAATTTATTTCTGTCTTCCTTGTCAGACTACAAATATGTGATACTTTGCATTCTCTTTTGAACTGGTTGTAATACCTTACTGATTCCTTCATTAATTAATAATTTAAATCTAATCTTTGATACATCTTTATTTCATATCTGTAGGAGAGTCATGATTATATTCTTTTAAATGTAACTTTTCACAACTGAATAAGATCACACTTACATTTCACACACAAAAAAGGTGATACAATTATCTATACACCTCTCTTAACCAGTTTTGAATTACTCAACATATAATACTGAGTGACTACCAAATGCTACAAAACTAAAGATAGACAAGAAGGACTGAATCACTGACCTTAAGAAACTTGCATCCTATGGAGCTAACATTTACCCAAACTTTGTCTAGCTTCTGTGGTCAATATCACAAAGCTTTAAGGCAGAAAAAAAAAAAAATACACTTACAAAATTTTCCCCAGAGTAATCTTTTCTAAATAAGTAATTACTGGCTAAAAGCACAATATATCAGCAAAGGAAAAAAATTCCAAAGTGAAACCATGGGTTTTATATAAAAATTAAGGTGTGCGTAGTATAAGGGATTAGGTAAATCACTAGATTTATAGTTGGAAGATCTGCGTACCTCTTCTTAGAAACACTGTGCTTTTATGGAAAAGACCTTCCACTCAAATTCTTCCAAATCTGTTCAAAGAGGTTATGTAATCCCTCTAATCCTTAGTTTTTCCATTTTCAAAAAAAGATAATAATACCCATTCCATGGGATTGTGGTAAAACGCGGTACATGCCTGGAACACAGTAAATACTTGAATACATGTTAGCTGATTTTATTAATAATATTATTTATAGAGTATTTATAGATTCAGTTCTTGCTCAATACTCAACCAATGTTAATTCTCTCTCCCAAAGAAAATAGGAAGAATGAAATGTGTTTCATATTTCTCCCAAATATGGAAGACCTAAAATATTATTATCAAAGTTCCCTTCGTCACTGGAGGGAGGGAATCTCATTGTGTGGATAGAGATGTTAGGAATGAACTGGAAATTTTACCTGCAGTCCAGGAGTCCAATGCTGTACTATAAGCAAAGATAATACAAGCATATCTCTCCCCACAAATCTTCCTGTGTGTGTGTGTGAGCAATGGATTGGAGTTACAGGCCCCATTTAGCACCTTATTACAACTGACAACTGTGTAATTTCTGAGAGCCAGGCTATAGGATAACAAGAAAGAAGGCACTCTAGGAGACATGGCTGGTCACCCAAAGCAAAAAGTGTCACAGGTGACCCTTAGCAGGAGATTCAAGATCAGAGCCTCCCTGAGACCCGTCAGACTCTGGGGGAAGCCCTTTGGGTACCTGTATCCTCCCCAACACCATACTCCTAATCAGATTAAGTGCTGAGTGCATTCAGTAATAGGCAGGGTCTCAAGTTTATCATAACTCAAATAGTATTTTCCATTCGCTTCTGTCTGAAACTCAACTCAGTTTAAAATAATTACAACACAGCTTTATGAATGCAGAGGACACTTTCAATTTATTGCAAAATTAACTGACTAAATAAGAGGTCCTAATGCCAAGGAAGAAATGAGACAAAAATCACAAGACAAATAAGAAAATGACAAGGTCAAATAAAGTGTTCAGCCAAAGTTGTTCTAACAGGAAGATTACCTGGTGCCCACTTGCTATATAGGACTGGACTTAAAGTTATAAAATTAATCTGTTACACGTAGAACCTCCCACATTATTTTTAAGGTTTAAATGTTAACAAAAAAGCAGTTTACATTAATGAAGAACCCATGTCCCCAAAACTGTATTAGGTGCATTACAAGTATAATCTCATTAACCTCCTAGTAAAATAAAAGGGGATTATATTCATTTAATCTTTTTTTAAAAAAGCGTCATAAATTATTTAATGAGTTTTCTAAGATTTAAAAACATCACATTCTTTGCTACATCCCTTTACAACTAGAGAAAGTTTTTTAAAAAATTAGAAAATATGAATGTACTACCCAAATCAAGTTGAAAAAAAATTGCTTCATTCATTCATTTAAATACTTAATTGACCTCAAAGAACCTGATACCACACCACACACACACACACACACACACACACAGAGAGGCACATGCGCGCTTGAATATTTACCCAAGTCTTCTAAAGGGCAGGCTAAGGTGAGTGTATCCGGGTAAACTAGGGATTTTTGATTTGCTAAGAAGAAATCAAGTTTGGGGCAAGAGCTACATGACCTGGGTAAGTGAAGATGGCTGGAGCTCCTCCTCCACTCTCCCCTGCAAGAATGCAGCAGCTCCTCTGAACCATTATCAAAGCCCAGGCTTTAAGGGGTCCGTTGGAAAGGGCGCTAAATTACCAGCCTGCTGAGCACACTGCGCTGGGAGTGCCCTCCGTGCGTCCCAGGCCCGCGGTAGGCGCACTGACCCGTCAAGCTCACTAACCACCTCCTGCAGAATAACGCGCTCACACTGCCCGCCAGAGCGGTGCCCTCGCGGGAGAAGCGCCCACTCGGCAAAGGCCTGAGGTGGTAGAGCCCGCTACCTGACTTTCTCCGTGGCTCCTCCCGCTCTCGGCCTTGAGCAGGGTCTTGGGCTTCCGGGACTTGAAGTTGCCCATGCTGGGTCGCAGCACGCCGTCCACCAGCACCGTCTGCTCTACATGCTGCGGCGGCGCGCGCCACGCCGGCGGCGCGGGCTCCTCTAGGAGAGCCCCGGCGTCGGGGTAGTTTTCTTTATTGTCTTCATCTCTAAAACAGGAAACACCCAATTTAGAAAGCACCCAAAAAAGTAATAAGCTGCTGCGGGAAAGCGGGGCTGGCACACTCATTGCTGCTCTATTTATATGGTAACTAGCAAAATGTTTGGGGTGGACTTAGTTTCACAGGAACAAGAACCTAAGAAATGTGAATTTCACTGTTTAGATCATTCCACGTTCCCTTCTAATCTTTACTAGTGGATACATACTTTTTTGTAGTTGTAACTTTGTGCATACTATCATATTTTTTTTTAATTTTTCACTTCAAGATGCTTTCATGTATGTAATTTTTTTCTCTGACAAAAATGTGAGAATCAGATTAGAGATTGTCAGCCCGGTTTTATAGATTAAGACTCTAGAACTCAGGGGCACCTGGGTGGGTCAGGTCATGATCTCAGGGTCAGGAGATCAAGCTCCAGGACAGCTGCGAGCAGGGTGTGGAGCCTGCTTAGGATTCTCTCTTACCCCCACCCCTCTCTCTAAAAAAGACAAAAAAAGAGAAGGAAGGGAGGGAGGGAGGAAGGAAGGAAGGAAGGAAGGGAGAAAAAAGAAAAAAGAAAAGAAAAGAGAAAAAACTCTAAAACTCAAAGATTAAATGAAGTGCCTGAGAAGGGCTCAATCACCCAGAGACCTGGAGTGGTAGGTAGGTCTTCAGTCTCCCCTGCATATACGTACTTGATTCAAGGCATGATACTTCCTCCTCACTGGCATGTTTAGAATCATCTCCCTACAATTTTCAAAGGCCTCTAGAAGTTTAACAGGGTCTATTTTGATAGGAAACATGCTACTCGGGTAAAATATAAAACAAGGGCGTTTTACCCAACCAAACCATCTGAACAACACCTTCAGTGCACACTCAAAGATCCTTGTCCAGGTCCCATCAGTGTGGAATTGCTGGAGGTGACTAAATCGGCTGGTGTCACCTTCACACATTTAGTGCTGGAATGGCACTTTTAATTTTCACTAACCAAGCAAATTCATACAATATAACTCTACTGTTTCAATTTCCTCAGAAGTAGTGACATAACACTTTTATTTGAAGCCATTGGTCCCTCTTAAATCTAGATGCATGTATTTTCTTATTTTGCTAAGAATTCAGGGATATAACCAAATGGGGTGTTCTCTTTATACAATTAAAATTGTCATCCTTAATCCACTGGCAATCATTTGGTACTAGATCATGTAACTCTCTAGGGGGAGACCACTTCCCCTCGGTGGTGTTTTTCCCTCCTGCTCCCGAATCCGAGCATTCATAAAAGACTTTGGCAAGGTCAGATAGAAAGCAATTTCTTGTAGCTTAAGGACACAAAAAGCCAAGAGACAAGACCAGCAAAGAAAGGATTTCTATGCCCACTGTTCAAGATGTCTTTTCACAAATAAAACAGATTAAATTCACTAAACTGATATCAGGAGGATGAACTACAGTTAGCCTCTGGGAAAAGATCAAAGCAAACATCAGGATAGGAATTCTGGAGAATGACCAGGGTGCAGTTGGGCAAGGTGTGGAAATAAAACTATGTGAAATAGTTAATTTTAAGCCTCAGGACAAACTTCATAATGTCTGGTAAAGGAGAACCCAACGAGTGAAATAATTCTTCAATATTAATAACTGAAAAAAATGAAACCGAAAGTCTGTGCCAGTGACACTGGTTAATATTTTCCCTTAAAATCAATTATATTTTATGATTTTATTTATTTATCTATTTTGAGAGAGAGAGAGGGCAGGGGAAGGAGAGAGGGGGAGGGAGAAAAGGAGGGGGAAAGAATCTCAAGCCGACTTGGCGCTGAGCGTGAAGCCTGACGAGGGCCTCTATCTAACCACCCCGAGATCACGACCCTGAGATCACGACCTGAGCTGAAACCAAGAGTCGGATACTCAACCGACAGAGCCACCCAGGCCCCAAGATCAATTACAATTTTAAAAATTCTAAGCCACTAATGGATTTGGAAACCAATACCAAACCATAAGTTGGAACTGTACTGGTTCATGTGAAATGCATTTCTCTCACTGGAAACAATGTTCATCCATGTACTTTATGCTCCTAGGTGAGAAACAAAAGGGAGAACAGCTGTCTTTATAGGAAACCTAAACGTTCCTCATTCAAGGAGGATTCTAGAACACTAAGATAAGAAAGAAAAAGTCATGTTTCAAAACTAAAATGACTCTTCTGATAGACACATTCCTAAAACAATACCTGGACTTCAGTTTTATATATTTTCAAGGTGCCAAAGTTTTATAAAAGTCATCTCAATTACCTCCTTGACTTGAAAAGCAAGGAAGGTGGGTGTGAGGGAGCAAAAAACATCTTTCTCTCATTACACAAATACCTAAATACAAATAGTAATCTTTAGAAATATATTTCTAACCTGTTACTGGTTTCTCAGAATCTCCAAAGCAGGAAAGTACGAGTTGTGTGATTTATGCCACCACTTAGTGGAATCAATCATAACTGAGAATGAGTCTAAAAGATCCTCCTGCATATTAGTTGTGTAGCCTGGGCCGCAGCCCATCACCTCTCTGACCCTCATCCATAAGATGGATATCTCTCTACCTTGCAGAGATAATACAGTCCCTGTGAAATGCCTACCATAGAAAGCTGGCTCAAGGCCACAGCTCAATAAATGAGAGGTATTGTTACTTTCATGGGGCTTTAGCCAAGTGGTTATTTGCAAAGAAAAGACTGAGGGTTCTTTTTAGTCTCCCCAATACCTCCAGGATAAATTCCAAACTCCCTAGTGAGGTACACAAACCCTTTGAAATCAGGTCTTTGTTTATCTCCGGAGCTTTAGTTCTTACCACTCTTGGCCTCCTCACTCCCAAAGGCTCTCAAGCCTCCCACCATCCTGAACTGTCTGCTATTCCTACAACTCTATTTTCTCTACCCTCTGTTGGCTTTCCAGTAAGTTGCTCCCTCTGCTCGGTAGCATCATCTTTTTCTTAGCCTCATATCCCCCCACCACACACACACAAACATACACACAAAGTCATGTGCTACTGTAATTTTCTTCAGGAATCCACCCCAGAAACCTCTCTGGGCTATTTGGTCCTTCTAAATGAATCCTCTGTCTACCTCTCGTAAAATATCCCTTAATGCACTGTAGCATCATCATCTACATTGACTGGTTTCTGGCACACAAAATAGGCCTTCAACAATTGTTTGTTGTCCAACAAATGAACTTGAGAGTCAGAGAGACCTGAGCCCAAATTCAGTCCCATAGTAGCTATGTTAGTTTGGATGAGCTATAATCCTTCTGAGCCTCAGTTTCCCCACCTCCAGGAAGAGGAGGGAAACATCAGCTTCCTTTCAGTTGCTTAGATTAAATAATAAAATGTATGCGAAAATGCTCTGAACAAAGCAAATGTGGAAGAAGTGGTTAACTATGAAGGTTTTGCCATATCATGACCTCCTTGATGACCAAGACCATACTCCAAACACTCAACGACATGCTTGGTAAATAAATCTATAACCTCTTCCATAGGGTCTATGATGGGAACATTGAGATGGGATAATCAATATTGAATTCAGTAGACATTTACTGCGCAATCCCCATATAAAAGGCACTGTCCTGGGTACTAAGGGGAATATCCCAAAATGGACATGACAAAACTTCCTTAAGAACTGATATTTTATTACAAGAACTTAGACACAAGAACCGGCAATTATAATTCAAAGAAAAGACTAAAGACCCCAGACCTACATGGTTTCTGTCCTTCATAATTAAGAACCAAGCAATAGTTGGTCATACCTGATACTGGAGCAATCAGTCTGGTCTTCATGTAGGGAGACTGTGTCTTCGTCACACCTGGAGAGAAGGAACAAATCCACATCAGTTCCAACTGTCTGCAGCAGCAGAAGCAGCAAGAGTCTAGAATTAGATTAGCAGTGTAAACTAAAAAATGGAACAACCCTCACCACTCTCTCTCAAACTAGCCCCAATTCCCAGCATGTCTACCGGGTAATGATACCAGTGTTGTCATATCATGTGATCTTCAAAGCTCAGAACCAGACGTAATACTCTTTTTTCATGCACTGCTCTGCATCACCTAAACTAACAAGATCTTGGCAAGGACCCAGCTGTTCAAAGCATTTGAGGGGACATCTAACACCATTGGTGGGTTATCCTTGGCTCTAAAGAGACTCCCCCTTTTGCCTCTTGAAATGTCCTCTGCCTCAGGCAGTCCCAAACCACACCAGCTCCTAATTGGCTTCCTCCATCGACCTCCAGACTTTCTCAATCCCCTTCTTCATCACAAAACTTCTGGAATAACCCAGTGAAAAATTTGTGGCTCTTCTATATTGAAACATCTCCAGAGTTCCACACTGCCTGGGGGAATGTATAGTAGGACCATTCTCTCCCTCAAGTGTGGGAGGGAGCCTTTGTTCCTTTTCTCAGCTATTCCCACCCCACTCCAGCCTGGAATGCTTTTTTCACCTTCAACTCCTACTCATCCTTCACTGCCCGAGTGAAGTCTCATAAGCTCCATGAACCTTCCCAGCCAAGTTCACCCATAGGCCACATACCTACTTTAAACCTTAATACATAAATGTTTACTCTTTATTCTGAGGTTTTGGTAACCAACTATATATCTTGCCTCACACTGCTATGTAATTCCTTTGTACCTCTGACATCTCTTTAATTAGCTGTTAATTCCATGAAAAGAAATGATTTTTATCTAGATACACTGCACAGTGCCCACAGTGCTACCCCAAAGAAGGCATTCAATAAATAATTGAATGGAATCATTAACTCGGGCCTCTCAGCAAGACTGGAAATATTTTAATAAGCATTTCCTGAACATTCACTGCCTTTCAGGTACTCACTAGGTATTAAGGCTGCGCATTTCAAACTCTTTGGGACTCAGGAATGACCAGTTTGTGTTCTATTTCCAATCTACTATGGTAGTTTGGTAAAAAATGTCACAGGAATGCCAAATTCCCATAGAAGTTTTTAAATGCTTACTCCCTATTTCTGTACTTCCCTTGTCTCAGATGAGTTACAAACAATTTGGGGACCCATACTTCCAGTAGCATTCCTCCTAAAGGACACAAAGTTGAAAAAGACCTGGACCCTGCTCAGATAGAGTCACAATGTAATGAGTGGACAAAAGTAAGTAACTACCTACATATATAAATATAACCATAATATAATAAGAATAGTCATACTATATGAAATCATTTACAATTTTTAAATATCCGTTACTTGCAACGTTACATAACTTATCCACAGAAGAAACTGATGAAAGCTCCAGTCCTCTTCCCTTATTATGCCTTTTAAATTATGTACTTTAATGAATTAAACAAAGGCCATCTAGATCCTAATTCTCTCTGCCTGCTGAAATATCTTATTCCTGCTGGCAGTTAAAAAAAAAAAAATCAGTCAACCTAACACAGTACTCTTTTTAACAAAATAATTAAATTTTCTTGCTTTCTCATGTTTTTGACTGTCAGTACACCATTCTGTCCATCTCATGAAAATAACAATTGAATTCATAAGAATTGCCTTGTCCTCCTCCATTGGAGGCGTTCACTTTAATAGATCATACAGGCTTTGTAATGTGAATGAAAATGTTTCCCAATAAAAGTAACCTCGCTAAGTAGAAAAATCAGTGAAGAACAGAAATCTAGAATTTTTGCTTCCAGAGAACTAGGGTTCAATCAGAGTTTCAACCCTAGAGCTCAACAATACCTATTGTTTGGGAATTTGGCAAGAACTTATTTTTCTCCCCCTCACTTGATTTATTAACCTTTCTTTTCAAAGTACAATTAGGTAAAAATGGAAACTTGGCACCAGAACATAAAAAGTTGCCCATGCTTCTTAAGTACGAGGCCGGACCCTAATTAATTGATCCAATTTTAAGGCCTATTAAATGACTTCAGTTCCTGCTCAAGGAAACACAGTTCCTAGGACACAGATACAGCGATGAAACAGATCTGTCTAGAGGCTTACATGAACACATATACAAGCTCTTTTAGTTCAGTTGGGTTGTACATTTGCTCTGATGAAGACCATTAAGTTTTACTGAAGTAACATCTCCTTTGTGACTCTTCTCCTGATTCCTTGCACAGGAGCCCCCTGTGCAGTGTGGGCCCAGCTGTAAAATTGGATTCCTCAGTGGCGACCCATAGCCAGATATCCCCACTCTGGCAAGAAAATCAGCTCAGACCAAGTGCCCAACTGGTGGGATGCCCATGGCATCCTCTTCTTGTATTATAGCCCCAGTACAGGAATTTAAAGACCAATCATCTCCTTAAATATTCAAAACTGGGCATCTTCTAGTGCATTGTTTTTCCAAATGTAAATTGTGACCTATTAGTAGGTCTTGAAATTAGATAGCAGCTACCATCATTTTGTTATTGTTGTTAGAGAAATAGAATAGAAAATATCAGTATAGTAAGGGTTAAGTGTTATTTCACAGAACATATTTAAATAAATCATGTATATATGGGTGTGTTGGATTGTTATATAAAATGTTTTTCTGACTATTGTGCATAGTAAAAAAAATGTGAGAAGCATCTCTATTAAATGACTTCCTTTGATGTTCTCATCAACTAGTTCTAAGTCCCAGAGTTCTTGATTTGTGGTTACCCAGACGATGTATAGATAATTTGTCCTTGCAATTACTCCTTGGTGAAATGCTCAGGGTTGTTACCTTTTTCCCGATTGGGAGTTTTGTTCCCTCTGTCAACCACAAACAAGAAAAACTTCTATGGTACTTCCCAGCTCACCATCTCTTTCACAGCATCTCAGTGAACCCGACAATGCAATGAAGTAGGGGCCACCTTCACACAAGAGGTGAAGGAACTGCCCTGCATCCCAGGAGGACAGCAATGGCCACCGTGGTATTTCCGCTCCCCTGTACTGAGCCTACTAACCAATCTCTTCAGTTTCTATTCCAGAGGCTCACAAAAGAAGGAGAATGAAGGACTTGTTTTTTAGAATAATGGTGGTGAAAGAAGTGCCCATGAGAAGTTCGCTTTTTTGACTTGGGGTAAATAAGAAGAGAGGCCTCGGATTGGTTATTAGTAAAACGTAGCTGTGCCAGGAAGGGGACTTCTATTCACCCAGCAGGACTGTGTTCCCTGAAAGCAAAGCTGCAGAGCTGCAGCCTGCAATCCTATGGGATTTCTCCAAGTGTGTCTCCGGAACCACTTGCATCAGCATGACCTGGGAGCGGGCGTGAGCCCCACGGGTACCTCAGCCTCACTAGATCAGCTAGCTCCCTGGGGGTGAGCCCAGGAATGTGAATTCTTAAACCAGATAGCCTCACAAACACACACAAACATAACTAGTATGCTTCTAAAAAATTTAACGCTGACCTAAAGGTTTACAAAACCCAGACCAGCACTGAGCTGACTCCAACACAATCACCCATTCTAGGTTCCTACTTTGGGATAAAGCGTGAGAAACTGGATCTTTCACAAGCCCCAACCCCCTTCCCCAGTTCATACTGATGATCAGTTGGTTTTGAGAACCACTGCTTCAGATGATAACTAATTCATTGCAAAATTCACTGCTGGCCAGGCTTCATTTCACACAGTGGTGTAGCCAGGGCAACATAGGAGATGACCATGGAAAAACAGATGAAATGTCCCTGCAGATACAGAACGGAAGGCCAAGGCCACTCTGATCTTGGAAGAATTTCGGTAGAAAAAGAAACTGAATTGGTCCAGAGCTGCACAGACAATGCCAGGCCTGGGAAGAACCGAGGAGAGAATAAAATCTATCATTGAGTCCTTCCCAATTCCCCTTCCCTTTGACTCTGATAGGACCCCCACCTGGCCAGGCTGAACCCTACCAGGCTAGACTACCTGATAACATAATTTATATCAAAGTATTAATGCCAACCTGAATCGGCCTCCCAGGGGCAGACTTTTTAATTTCCGTTTTAATAAGAGTCACCACCAGAGGCCTGAATCCAAAAGAAATCATCTCTAGGTACAATTTCAGACACTAAGGAAAATAAGTGAGTGTGGCTAGGAGGAAGAAGGAGGGGATGGGGACAGGAGGGAGAGGAAGTTTTCAGGCAAGTGCCTCCTCTGTGTATGTTAAGACCACACCCAAATATTTGCTGAGCACCTGCTACATCTGTATCTCAGGACAGTGATCCTGGTCCTGTTGGCTTTGGGGTAATGCCCAAAGAACCAAGGAAAATGCTTCATATAACAGAGGGGAGGAGAAAGTGTTATATTACACAATGACAAGTTTCAAATGACCCTACTCTGTGTTGTGTTACACCTGCGAAGCTTTTGGTATGTTTTAAATATGCTCCTTAGATTTTTAGATTAGCCAGATGGCATTCCAGTTGTCACTTAGTGCCTTTTAAAATAAATCACCATCACTTCTCTGAAAACAACAACAGGATCTTATGCAATCAGAACTCCTTGAGGAGTGTCCAAAGATAAGGTACCAGACTTTCCCCACAATTAAGTGTAAAACCTTTTCAAAAAAATTGTCCATGTGACATCTGAAACTGAGTATCTCCATTTTGAAGCTGCTATGCCCGAGGCTGACTCTGGGGACTCAGCCACACAGGGCTCCTAAGAAGCAGGCACAGAAAGCGCTGGGTGTTTATAAGCTCAGCCAGGGAGGAGAGCAGCTCCTGTGCACCTGAATGAGGAAGTCCAGGCCTATCTTTGGCCTGCATATTTTGGCACACATCCCTCCCCCTCTCTCAGGCTTTTAGAAAACCAAAGTTGCAGCAATCTCATTAACAGATGTGGGTCCCAATGAGTATTTTATATGGCATATATTGTATATGACATCTTCTAAAGTCACCCCGAGTTGTTGTTTTTCAAGTAACTCCACTTAAGTGAGCCCAAAGCTTCACACTAAGAGCGCAGCTTATGCAAACACAGAAACAAAAGGATATGGGAAACAAGAGGGCCTGGGAAGCCCTGTAGAATCTCACCCCTCCATCACCAAGTCATTGTGACAGTGGTAAGACCTGACACTCACCTATCTATTCCCACATTTACTTGCCTTTTAGGAAACTTTAGCAAATAGTTCCCAAGTTACTGGGCTTTCTGTGTCAAACTTGCAGCATTTTTAAAACATAGTTGAGTATACAACCTTATACATCCTGTTTCCCTGAAAAGCTGTTGAATGACTTCCATCAAAAGGTCCCAGAAGTAAACATCACAAGTTAGTCTAGAGAAAGACTGCTAAATGAAGTATAGGTATTTCATATATATGTACATATGTACATTTTATATAAATTACATATAATATTAGTAAAATATACTACCTATTAATTTTTAACGTATATGTATAGTATAGTATTAGGAAAACATATTCAGGAAGGGATGACAAGAATTAAAACCGTGAACTATAACTAATAAAAAATACTATGACTGCTGCCCTTGAGTAAAATATTATACTCCTTCATTCCATGTTCAAATGATATTAGTTGACTCAATCAGCAGCTTTAACCAGAGGACAAGATGATTCATGTCTCCTGTAGCCAGATCTTTGAGGTCAGAAGACAAAAATGACAAAGGGCACCCAAAAAAAGTTCACTGTGCCTTAAAAATCTGTAGACAAGAGAGGGTGAGAATAAGTTTAGCCTGTTTATCACATGCTGGAATTCAACTCAAGTCATTTCACATCTATCTCCTATTTGTTGTAAATGTATACAGCATGCTCCATGAAAACTGACACCAATGTTGGCAAAATACAACAAAGCTTCCTTTCTGACATGTCAAATAAATTTAAAAAAAGAAAAAAAGCTGAGCTCCAAGAACACAAATCTTAGAGCACTGAGCTCCAGCAAGCAATTAGCTTGTTATAATACCTCTCCCGTAGCTGCTAAAAGGCTATTTCAACCCGTAAAGATTTCTGGGCCCCATCAGTCAGCACCTCTCCCGGTCTTCACAGCTCCCAGATTACAGGAGACAATGCATCTAACATGAAGAGCGGCTGGGGACGGTGGAGGATATCTTAGCGATAGTTGCTTCCAGAGAAAGGCATGCAAGTGTTATTTTAATGGCAAGAATCACTTACTCTGTTACAGCGGTGCTGCTGAAGGAATTATCCTGAAGGCTGAAACAGAAACAAGAAAACATCAGCCAAGTCCGGCCGGGGAGCCGTCTCCCTGATTGCTCTCCGGGAGTTAGAGCATACACACAAACATGGCATTGCAAGGCAAGTCTCAGGGCTCGCCCGGCACGCTCGCTCTACCTTGGGCTGCTGTCTGCACATGCTCGTAACGACACCCCCAGCTGGGGCCCAGGCGCACGGGCGAACCACAAAGCCCGGCAGCCCGCGAGGCTGCGGGGACAGAGCTGGGCGGGGCGCGGCGGCAGGGCGGTCCCCGGGTCCCGGGCCCCCCGGATCCCCGCAAGGAGGTCCTGGGGAGTTACCGCGACCCCAACCTCGCCAGCCCCGCGCGGCGTTTAATCCAGGCTTCTCGGTGCCAGCCACCCCCGGGGCTGGCAATGGGAAAGCCCAACCGTTTCTGCCTAGGTGCTGAAATCTCTGGGGGACTTGCTTTCTTCCAGACGTCTCCTGCCAATTTTACCGAGCTACACTCTCTAGGGATGGAGGCTGGCAGAAATTCATCCGTCGGGAGGAAACCAGAACCGGGAGGAGGACATAACTGCTGTTACTGCTGTGTGTGTGTGTGTGTGTGTGTGTGTGTGTCTTGCTTTTTAAAAAAAGGAGAACATTTGAAGGAGGGCTCGCTGCATCACACCCGCTCTGTTTGCACTGTCATTTCAGTCTCGGAGAGGAAGCGCCCAACCTCGGACTACAGGGCTGTGAATGAGCCCACGCAGGGCGAGTGGAGGATTTATTCCTGGGAGTATTGGCGACTGGGGGGCTGTGTAAGCCGTAGGGTTTGCTATGCCCAGAGTAGCCCGCCGAAGCTGCACTCCCAAACACCTTTACAAAGGGTGAGAGATGGAATCCACAAATGCCATCCTCTTTAAATAAAGGCAGCCCTGTTGGGGGAAGGGAAGGCTGTCAGGCCCCCACTTGCTTCATTCCCCTGGGGATATTTGTCCTGCCCTCTTTCCATTGTTCCTTTCTCCTGCCAGCTTGACCTTGATATGAAATGAACAGTCATCTGTGAAAGATGCTGATTTTGATTCTTGAATTAAGTAGATTCCCCAGGCCCCTTTTTAATCTCTCCGCTCCCAGAAGCAGCCAAGATGGTGTGTTTTAGTCCAAACTATATCAGGCAATGGGTTAACAACAACAACAAAAACCCTCAAAATTTTACTTTTAGATAATAAGAAAAATTACCCAAACCTTGGTAATAAGGGGGAAACGCATGACCTTTCAGTGTCACACTGAGGCATTGTTTTACAGATCCACCCAAGGACTGCTTAATTCTCTAGGAAAATGCACTTGACTTTGCTATTCACTATTGGTTAGACCTCAGACACTGGAGTTAGGTGTTAAATTGTACATTCTGTCCAATCTGTCCAGAGGAAAATATAACCTAAATGTTTATGGTATTATTGCATTGTGCAATTTAACCAATATATAATTGGCAAAATAACCAATTTTGTATCTAACCTAACAATCTTATAGAAACATTTTTCTAAATGCCTGGTAATATTCAGATGCTCTTGGTTCCAAAAGCATCACTATCTTATAGTTTCCCTCTTCAATAAATTAATAGATTTCTGATGTGTGTCTATATTTATATGAGTCATGTTTTTAACTTTTAAAGTTATACTTTGAAAAATCAAAATTCAGTTTTCAAAGAAAAACAGGTTTCATTAAGGTCCTTTGCAATTTTATTTTCCTCCCTCCAAATATTTGAAAAAGTAGTGGAATAAAAGCCTAATATGGTCTTAGACCTGAACTCTATGGACTATAATAAGTTTAGAAATATTCATCCCATACAGTACATATATGTTCCTAAACCACCTACTGCCTCATATGAGCTAGGTTCAGGAGTGTCAGACATAGCCTCTTCATTATATAAATGTATTTATTATTTAGCTGTCACAAACTGAGGTCTATTCTTTCTATTTTACTGAGACCAATAAAGGTAAATCTATATTCAGCACTCTCAGCTCTGCTGTAAAGATTTGAAGGTTGCCAGTGTTCAGAAACCCCTTTTACTCATTGTCTAAGGTATTAATTCCTCATGTTCTAATGCAGAGAAAGATCAGACTTTTCTCATTTAAGTGTTCCCAGTGATCCCTTTGAAATGAGAAAATGTTATGCTTTCAACTTTGAAACAGGACTTGGACAGTATGAAATAATGTGGGTCCTTTGCAAATAACATAACAACTCTGTAAAAAAAGAAGTGCAGGTATTCAATAATGTCCACAGAAAAGAAATAAGAACTCTCAGCAGCTCATGAATAGCATGGACCCAAATTAGATTTTAGGTGGTACTCTTATGCAACAAAAACAATTTGTTGATTAACTGATTTTGGTTAAAAAACAAAAATGTCCCAGAAAAAAAAACCCTCTTATGTGGAGTATATAAGAAAATCAGCCACTTTAATTTTTACTTCCCAGCCAATTCTTCTAACATATTAGTTTTCATCTTAAATCAGATGTAGAAGTAATTTTTACAGTGTCTGGGGCTTTGTTTTGTTTTAATATTTTGTAGTATCCAACTTGGAATAGAGCAATACTGATGAATAATCACTCACCATCTGGTTATTCTGGAGACCCCATGTGACCAAACAGCAGTTTACAGTGAGTTAAAAAAGAGAAGCAGAAAAACTAATATTGGCATTCTGGAAGAAGTTAAGTTCTAGATCAGTGTTTCCCAAGGTGTCCTCAGTGAAATTCCAGTTTCCCAGATGGTCCAAGAAAAGAAAAAAGAGAGTTACATGGTCAAAATTAAGTTGTTGAAGTGTGGGTCCACTTATGTACGGATTTTTTTAATAAATATAGTACTGTAAAAGTATTTTCTCTTCCTTATGATTTTCTTAATAGCATATTCCTTTTTTCTAGCTTACTTTGTTGTAAAAATGCATATAATACATATAACAAACAAAATACATATTAATCGACTATGTTATCAGGAAGGTTTCCAGTCAACAGTAGGCTATTAGTAAAGATTTGGGGAGTCAAAAGTTATTCGTGGATTTTCAACTGTGCAGAGGTCAGTGCTCTTGACCCTCACATTGTTCAAGGGTCAACTATATATTATAAATTCACAATGCACATTAGGCAGCAAAGAAAGTATTTCTCTTTTTTTCTCATAACTTTTTAGCCTTTTTTAAAAGTTTTTATTTAAATTCCAGTTAATTCACATACAGTGAATTATATTAGTTTCAGGTGTTCAATATAATGATTCAACCCGTCCATATAATACCTGGTGCTCATCATGGACAAGTGCATTCCTAATCCCCATCACCTATTTCACCCATCCCCCCACCCTCTCCCCTCTTGTAACCATCAGATTGTCCTCTATAGTTGAGAGTCTGATTCTTGGTTTGTTTCTCTCTCTCTCTTTTTTCCCTTTGCTCGTTTGTTTTGTTTCTTAAATTCCACATATGAGCGAAATTGTATGGTGTCCATCTTTCTCTGACTTATTTCCTTTAGCATAACACTCCCTAGCTCCATCCACATCTTTGCAAATGGCAAGATTTCACTCTTTGTTATGGCTGAGTAATATCCCATTGTATATGTATACCGCATCTTCTTTATCCATTCATCTGTGGATGGACACTTGGGCTCTTTCCAAATTTAGCTATTGTAGATAATGCTGCTATGAACATAAGAGTGCATGTATCCCTTTGAATTAATATTTTTTTTGTATCCTTTGGATAAATACCTAGTAGTGCAATTACTGGATCATAGGGTAGTTCTATTTTTAACTTTTTGAGGAAACTCCATACTGTTTCTCTGAGTAGCTGCACCAGTTTGCAAAAAAGCTATTTCATCTTTTTTAACCAATATTTCTCAAACTCATTGAAGACCCAATGGTTTTTGTTAAATATATTATCCATTAACATCATGTTGAACTAGGAATTTTGAGAAAAGAGTTCCTGAGTACATCAGGGAAAGACTGCAAAACAGATTAACTGGTATAATTATTCATTGAACAGATAAATGAATGAACAAATGATACTACATGCTTGTCACTATCCATAGCTATGAACAAGACGGACACCACCCCGTCATCAAAATTGTTTCACAATAAGTGTGTATGTATGTATGTGTACATGTATATAACATACAATGTATATATTATATGTACAACCTTATTTTTTAAGTGGAACAAGGGGAAATGAAGAAGCTGGGTTTGAACATGGCTAATTCATTTACAAGTTAGAAGTTTCAATGTTTTACTTTTTCTGTCAGTGCTCTTAAAACCAATATTTGAATTTCAGATTTAATAACAACAGTCTCTTTATTATAATTGAAAAAATTTAATTCTAGTGTACTGGCTTAACTACATGCAAAATATAAAGCAATAATGTAGTGATCAAGAAAGAAATTTCTAGACTTGCCAGGGTTTAAGACCCACCACTTAGTAGTAGTTGGAACTCCGTCCCTCAGTTTCCTCATCTTACAATGAAGACAATAATTGACCTATCTTATGGGTTCTAATGAAGATTAAATGATATGACTGAAAACAACAAAAAAGTCTAGTAGATGCTCTTATCATCATTTTCATTATTATTATAATAACTAAGAATATATAAACTTAAATGTTGGAACAAGATAAACAAACTGCTGTGCTTGGGTAGTGGGTTTAAAAATGGTATTTCCAGGCGCCTGGGTGGCTCAGTTGGTTAAGCGACTGCCTTCGGCTCAGGTCATGATCCTGGAGTCCCTGGATCGAGTCCCGCATCGGGCTCCCTGCTCGGCAGGGAGTCTGCTTCTCCCTCTGACCCTCCCCCCCTCATGTGCTCTCTCTCTCTCATTCTCTCTGTCTCAAATAAATAAATAAAATCTTTAAAAAAATAAAAAATAAATAAAAATGGTATTTCCTTTCTATTTTCCATAATGCCACAGTGTTTAATAGGTTTTTTAAAAGGATAGTAAAAATCAAAACTTTACTAAATGTAGATGGGCTGCTCTTAAAATGAAACGAGCTTCATCCAGAATGGCTTTGTGTTCACTTTACAACTCTTTGATTTAAAATACTCGTACATCCCTGGAGAAACATTCAATTCTGAGAAATCACTTTCTGCTAGACACTGTGGCAGCGAGCCAGAATCTTTACAATAGCAGGAAGTCAACAGAGTTGCCTGCTCTACTGGCCTGGACACTGTGACTTGTAGTTTCCTGTCAAGACCCTTGGGAATGACCGAGCTTCTCTGTGGAAAGAGAGGACTCTTGCCTGAAAAGATAATATTCCAAAAAGAATACTCTCCTGACTCACTGTTCCCTAATCCTTTCTCTTACCAACCCCAACATCTGAGGCTATGACTAGAAAGTCCTCATTATCGAAGCTCCTGAAGAGTCAAAGATGCCCAACAAAGCAAAGCCATGATAGCAAAAATATAAACTGATGGCCAACTGGTTATGATGTTAGTCTCCATTCAAACATCTCTCCCTAGTTAATGTTAGCATATAGCAAGTCCACTGTTGTCTAACAATCGCCTTCTGATTCATCTGACAATAGAACACAGATACACTGTAAACTGATTCCAAGGGAAATTTCAGGATCTCATGAAGTCAGTCGAAGTGATGGCAGGAAATGGCTTGAATTTCATTCAAAATCAGTGACAAGTGAAGTTTTGGCAGTAACAAGTAAAGTATATAAAATTGACAAAGACGGTGACATGTTAATTCCAAAGGGAATGCGCTTAATATCAAAGGTTTGAGTGGCCCTTGGAAAAATTTAAGAAGTTCTTAATTTTGTAAAATGTTACCTTTTATAATTATGCAATGAGTATCAAATGTGAGGTGAAGGTTAACCTTTTGAGCTATTAATGTTTTTAAGAAAAAAGTATATATAGCTACTCCAATGGGCATGATTTATTCTTTATTGTTTGTAGGAATTAGCTCACTATTGCAATTATATCCCTATATAATTTAAGAATATTTTCATAATTTCTTTCCTGCTTACCATGACCTACCCTATGTGCTCTGGCCCTGGAGACAACTCTGAAATTAATTCCAACCACTTTGGCTGCTGCTATTACAACAGATGAACTTGATCCTTCCCTAGGACTGTAGCACTTGTTATTTCTTATGCGAGGGACACCCCAGACCCACACACATATGCTTCCTCCAGGAAGCTTCCCTGACCACATTCCCTAAATTAGCAGTTCCCATCACTTTATTCTGCTTTATTTTCTTCATAAGACAGACCACTACATGATATCTAACATTGTTTGTCTATTTGTGTTATAGTTACTTCCCCAACTAGAATGGGTACTCTTTGAGGACAAGGACTTGGGAGTCTTAGTCACTACTCTAAACCCAGGGCCAAAAATGCGGTCTACCATAGTAGCTACTCAGTAAATATTTGTGTAATGAAATGAATGAGTGAATATTACCTTCATTTTTTAAAGATAATACTCTATTTACCCCCTTACTTTTTCTATTTACTTTGAAACACTAGTTTCTATTTTAAGTGATTCATTGTAAGTGGACTTTGTCCAAGACAAGTTATCTTCAGGTAATGAGGCTTTCCTGTATTAGACATTCCTTCCTTTGCCTTATAGGGATAACAAAGAGATTTCATGCCATTATGCAAGGTCGATGGTACTGGTTGCCCACAACTTTGTTTATTTCTGAGGTATGGTTCCAGTCCAGCCAGAAAGAGCACTGGGATTATTGTTTGCTACAGGAAAGGTTGGGGGCATCCTAGTGGAATTATTGACCTAAAGCACCCTATTAAAACATAGATGGGGGGGGACACATTTCATTATTAAAACCTTGCCTTGGATTAATTTTCAGATAACCAAATACATACTTCTTATTGATGTGAGTCTTAGGAGTCTCAGAAGTTATCTGGTCTGTTTTTTAATACCTAAACTTGTGCTAGGACAATTCCCAACTCTTACTTGAAACCCTCAGGGGCAAGAAAGTCACACCTCACAAAGTCCTTTATTGGACTCCTCTAATTCTTGAAAAAAATTTTCATTTGAATTCTCCCCTCCTTCTTATTACTTTCACCTATGGCTGAATGCCTCTATCTTCTGGTCCCCTGGTCAAATATTCTCCTTCTGTAGATTCTCATATGGCATGACTTATAATCCCTTGAGCATCCTTCTTGGTTGTGTAGCACTGGATAAACTGTGCTAATGTCCTCTGAAAGTACAGCCACTATGCTGGACATATTACTCCAGGTGATGTTTGTTCAATGAAGAGTGAAATTGAGTTTGTATCTCCTTCTTTTTACCATTATACTCTTTGCATGTGGCCCAAGATCATTGTGAGTGGTCTGGGTGGTTGCACCATACCAGAGACCCAGATTGTTGGAGTCAACTGCTACTCCAGATCCACATCAGTGCCATCCAGAAGGAGAGCAATTGGTTTGTTGAACCAAGTTCCAGCTTTGCATATATTTATATGAAATTCTATGTTGTGTTATCTGAAATTTCATGCTATTGAATCCAGCCTTTCAAGTCTTTTAGAATATACATTTTAGCAAAAATTATGTTGGCTATCCCTCCCAGTTTAATATAATCAGTATTCTGTGGATACAGTCCTTCCAAAAACTTAGAGGATAAAATAAACATACTTTTATTCAATGCATAATTTTAAAAAAATTATATAAATCAGGGAAGGTGTATTAAATAATTATTTAATATATTAAAACAGAATATCTGAAGTTATTTTACTTTAGGGAAGGTAGGTAGAAAAAAGAAGAAATGAGAAAAAAGTCTTGTGCCAAATTTTGGGGTACTGCTAGAGTGAGAGACAGCGAAGTGGGGGCCCCAGGGTTACCAGGTAACAGCTTAAAGGCACAAATCACTTCAAGGTGAGAGTGACATTTCTATCCTCTTCAGTACCCTCTTCTTCCAGCAAAGTGGTATAGCTGAAGCTCTGGTCAAACACAGACAGCAATTTAATGAGTCATCCAGTTGGGAAGGACAACCTCACGCTTGCGTACACATAAGCAGAAAGAACATTTCCAAGATATCTGGGGCTCATTAGGCAGTGCCTTCTTTGTTCTATGAAGCAGAAAGTGTATTTTCCCCTCCATTATTCCTTCTACACCTTCAAAGAGAAGTTTCTAAGTTTTTCTTTCTCCTCCATGGTTCCATTTAACTACTTTTCTGTTTTTAAGTCTTAATAGCATCCTTTCTTTATACATGGTCTCAGGTTTGGCCCATGTAAACCTGCCCACATTTCACCTTGTATAAATACCTTTGCTTACAACATTATTTGGCATCTCTTTAAAATTCTCAACCCATGGGCATTGTTTTGATTATCTATTACTTTCATGACTTAAAGCAATCATTTTATTTTGCTCTTGATTTTGAGAATCAGGAATTTTGGAGGAGTTCACCTGGGCAGTTCATCTGTGATCTGTGTGGTGTCAGGCTGAAGCAGGTGGGGCTGGAGGACTGCCTTCCAAAACAGCTTCTTCCCTTACATAGCCAATAACTCAATGCTCCTTGACCTCTCTCTCCACATGACATCTCATTCTTCAGAGCCTCACTGTGTGGCTTGAACTTCTCACAGCATAGTAGTCTGTGGGCAGTCCATCTTCTTACATGGCAGTTGACATCCAAAAGACCATGGCAGAAGCTGCCGGGTCACTTAAAGGTTTGGCCTAGATGGGATAATATCACTTCTGCCGTACTCTATAGGTCAGAGACAGATACAAGTCAGCGTGGATTCAAGGGCAGGATAATAGACAACCTCCTAATGGTGGAGTGTCAAAGAACAAAGAATTTGTAACCATCTTTAATATGCCACAGACAATAACAGCAGATAGTTATAATTTTCATCTCAACAAACCATTAATCTATACTTCTTGGAGATATATATATATATCTCAATATCACATCTATTACAGCTATTAAGAAGAGAGGTGAGATTTCTGGTATCTTCAAGGAACAAAAAGTGTGGCTACATAATTTAGCTAATTCAAGCAACAGTCCTTGACAGTGTTGTTTCAACACCCTTGCGTGATGTGATTAACTATGAGGTATGTGGCAACTTGGAAGTCATTTGACAAATATTGACATTTGTCAATAATTCAATTTCTAAATAATAAATTAGAGCTGATCCAAGTTTTTTTCTACAACATCACTCTCTTACATGCATTCCTAACTGCATTCTTCAGTGGAGATTAAGTGGGAGACTTGTTGCAGCTTTTCCACTAGGAACTGCTCATAACCCTGGCACACTGATGGGAAAATTCCATACCCCAGCCATCATCCATCTTGTATGACTTGGAGGAGAAAAAAAAAAGATTAAGAACTCCTAGCTTAAAGCATGTTGCTAATGAATCCACTATTCACTAGCTAGATAAAAACTGGATAAAATCCAAATATGAAGTAATTGTGACCTTTACTTTGTTTGGTAGTAGTACAAAAAAATCTTATAGTCTTGTCTTCCTTTTTCTCTTTGTCCTTGCCCTTCTCCTCTCTGCTTTTCTCTCTCCTCCCCCTAGCTCTCTCTCTAGTGGGCTTACAAATGTGGGCTCATGAAACTTAGTAAAATGTACAGCTACCAATTATACTGGAAAAATAACTCAAAGTCAGACTTTGCTGAGGTTGGGCAGGAATACTGTTTACTGGTACTGAAAACAGCAGATGTATTTATAGCTCCAAAAGCATAATGTCCACTCTACAACTATTTCTAAATACTAAGTGCATATTAGTATAAAATAAAATTTGCTCTTATCACTTCCTTAAGACAATGACTTAGCTCCATCTTCCATGGACATTATGACCTGCTCATCATATGTAGGTGGTTTATGCACATCCAGAGAGAGTCACATTCCCTTGGGCCCTAGAGCAGTCAGGGCTGCTGCGTTTCTATATTTGGTATCAATCCCTCAGCACAGGATTCAACTCAGGTCATTGCTGGGCCTGTTGTCACGGGCCTTGACTTTGCAAAGAAACCAACTAACTTCTTAATGGTCCCCCCAAAATCATTAAAAATTTATGGGTAATATTATGATTTTCAACCAAAATAGTAGTAAATATAGAGTCCTAGAACCAATAAGACATGGATTATGCCACAAAACTGATCAGATATGGTCAATGTAATGAGCAAAAATAGAATATCCAGAACAAGTTACAAAGAAAAATAAATTTTAAAATATATATCACCAATCAGAAGTAGTTTTTATCAACAACTAAAATGCTGAAAGCTGAAATGCCTAGAGAGCAGCATAATATAGGAAAAAGTATAAACAAGGAGTTCTGGGGACTGAAAGCTGCCTCAGTTCTACCATTTACAGATTCACCCTGTGCAGTAAATAGCTAAACTTTTCAGGACTTCAGTGTCCTAAATTATAAGGCAGATAGATTTGATGGGTTTTAGTGGCTTTCCAGCTTTAAAATTCTGTGATTATTGGGAAATGTAAAAATAAAATTGCATGACCCATTTTTATGAGGAAGGAAAGAAAGAAGGAAGGAAGGAAGGAAGGAAGGAAGGAAGGAAGGAAAAGACTGAAAGGGAAGAAGGGAGGAGGGAGGAAGGAAAGAAAGAAAAAGAGGGAGAAAGAAAAGATGTGTATATTTAGGGACAAAAATTTTGAAGTTAAAATCGTACCTAGGCAATGACCACATCAACACAATAAATGACTTAATGAAAGTGGTTAAGAGCTGACCCAGGGTTAAGACTTTGAATATATGGTATTACAATACTACTGGGTAGGTAAATTGGCTTCTGTGGGCTAGCCTGGCTATGACTCCACCATTCATGAAGTTATTCTTATGGGAGAAAGCTGAAGGGACTAAGATGATGTCTCTGTCTCCCCCCACACTACCCCCATTATAATCACTGAAGGTCTAGAAGTAGATGTGGAGGAAGGGAAGTGTTTGGAGGCTACTGAAGACACAGAGAAGGCTCAGATGGAGAAAAATAGGATTGTGAGAGGTATCAAAGGAAGTGAGGAAAGAAATGATAGAAAAATTATGTGTGGATATTAAGAAGCAATGGGGGTATCCGATTTCCAGTCAGGCTCTGAAATTCTCTCAACTGCCTGGCTTCTTTGCTATTTCACACCCTAATGATCCCCTTACCTATTTGTTATCCACCTTCTTCCTACCATCATGAGAAATGGCACAGTGGAAGAAGGTTCACTTCACACTCTCCAAGTTCTGGAATGAACACTACCAATGATCAGTGATATGCTCATAAGAACAGTGTTACAGCCTGGGATCTATCTTGTACCACTCATGAGTGGGCAGGGATATTTTGTTGTGCTGTATATTATCAAGGATTGGGTTGGGAATTTCATGTGCACACTCCTCAAATTGAGGGAAACTGTGTCACAGGGTTGTAGGGTGCTGATACCAGGGCTACATTTTCCAGTCCATTTACGATATTATCTTGAGTTTTCATCACTCACTCAGCAGCTCCTTTCTTGGCCTATAGCCCAGCTACCTTTTAATTCAAGGATTTTAGCTTGTTTTTTTTTTTTTATACACAAAAGTAGAAAGACTAGTATAATAAACTCTGTATGCCTATCACCAAGCTTTACTAATTATCAGTATTCAGCCATTCTTTTGCCAGATGCTGTCTCCTCCAACATCATCAAAACAGTTAATTGGTAAGACAAGGCTGAATTTATTCTTACCTAATAGGGGAGACCTTGCCAGAGTCCTAATATCTTCTTAAAGTAAGAATGGCAACGTTGGGATATTTATGAGATTGTAGAGTCTGGCTTAAGGTATATCATTCAATAGGAGGGGGGTATGATTAGGATTAAGGATCATGATGTGATAATTTATGATTCAAGGATACAGCAAGGTGAAAATTTGAAGGGAAAGATTCAAAGAGTTTCAGGGTATAAACAGTGGTTTTATGCTATCTGTTGAAAAGTTAAGCAGTTTGATTTGTTCATTTAAATGGACTTATGGGAAGTTCCTGAAACAAACAATAAATGTATTTGCAGCTTTTATCTTCCTGGGCAAGAGTACCCTGGAATAGTGAAATCGAATTGATGAAGCAGTGGAATAATAAAGTTATATTGGTAAATCAGCTGAATAGTAAACTCATGTTAGTGTACATAGTAAGTTCTGTGGGTGTATGTCTTCTGAGTTCCTGTGTCATCTAGCCCCCACTCACTTTCATTGTTTTTATTTGTTAGAGTACTTTAAATTATTGCTTATTGTTTAAAATTGCCAAAATGTATCCCACTCAGATACACAGTCTATAATTAGGTAAAATCTTGAATAACAAAAACCCTCATATACATGCAATTAAAAAAATTTTTTTTCAATTGTTCTGTTCTTAGCTTTATCAAGATAGCCAAGGAAATAACTCTCATGCTAGGAGTTCACTGTCACACTTTGGAATAAAAAATGTCAAGGACTATTCAGAATCTCAAAGAGCTCTAAATAGAAATCATTGCCTTATTGGGCCAATAGCCATCTAAGAGATGATGCTCTCTACAAGAGCAGAGAACCCCAAGTACAAATTCAATGTGGGCTTTGTGGGGAGTGTGCTGGGTGAAGTCAGCTCCTTTTTGGTAAATTAAGCCATTCTTCTAAAGGAAAAATACTGCCTGAAGGAAACGTATCATGGCTTTGGACATCTACTTCTTTGGGGTTCTCTAAAAATCTAAGTGTATTTAGGCTACCAACATTAATTGAGCACATTTTAGTGCAGGGAAAGGAGGGGCTACACAGAAGGGAAAAGCCATCTCTGGGTTTTTGTGGAAAGCCTACTTTAGTGGAAAAATGACAATATTTGGAGGCAGGTCTGGGTAGGAATCTTGAAGAGATTGCTTAACATCTAATTTCTTAATGTTTCTAAGTTTCAAATTCTACTATAAACAATCTTGCAAGCTTTTAAGGATGGGAAGAAATAATGCCGTCTAGAGGATGGTATCTACAATTCAATGTTTTAATTGCAATTTCTGCCCTTGAGGAGACAGTTAAAGGCCGAGAGTAGGAGTCAAGGGTAGCAGCTTGCATTGGGGCCTGATCACGTCATGCTTGACTGTGTCCTATGTGTTGGTGAACACTTCTGAGTGGGATCCTGGTATGAATAGAGCCACACTTCACGAGTCTGAATTTGATAGCCAGGGTCACCCTTAGACTCAGGCAAGAAGGAGCTGTGTGCTGGGCCATGTTTTAAAGCACTGTTAGTCAACACTTGGTGACACATGGATCCTTCAGGACCTCGTGCTCAGCACTGACTGTGACCAACAGTTAAACATTCACTCCCGCCTCCAACATTGCTTCAGCCTCAGGGCAACACTCCACTCTCTTGCTTTACATTCTCAAAAAGAAAAGTGTGCCCAAATGCTGTAGTAGTTTGAGTGTTTTTCCACAGATACTACTCCAGAGTATATGGAGGATTTGAATGACAGAAGAGCTTGGGTATGGGAAAAGACAAATTAGCTAACTTGTCAATCCTTCATAGCTTGCATGCACTAGACTCACGCACAACAAAGTATCTCCCATAGTGCTGAACACCTATTTTGTCTGTCTTCTTTCCTACGTATAGTTCTAGAGACAATTGCAAATTAGTGAGGTATAAACAGCTGAGGAGTATTTTACAGTATGAAACATTCAAATAACTTAAATACAGATCAGGCTGAACCATATAAAATTGGCATATAAAATTGTTCCTTTTCGGGTAGATTAACCTGCATGATTCAAATACACACACATACATCTAAAGACATACATGCATGAAGCATGATAGCAATTCTATATATTACTGTGTGGCTCTAAAATTGCTTTAAGACAGGGTGAAAATTAAGGAATAATGACATTAAAGTATTTTGTAATATTTCCTGTGATCATTTTTTCCATACGCAATACTGTTATAATGTTTGAACATGGTATGTAAACTTATAACTTTGATATGATATGTAAAGTTGATGATTATTTCCAAATTGAAATATTGCTTTAAGCATTTTTTTTAACAAATCCAGTTGCTATTGTTTTAGGGGAATGAAGTTTCTCTAAAATGAAATTGATAAAAAGCTATCTGAAAACCACAGTAACTCACAAAGATGGCATTGCTGAGAATAGGCCACATATTATCTGCAAATCTTGATTATAACAACATAAGCACTTGTTTCGGTCAAATAAAAGCAAGAAACATAAATTTTATGGTATAAATATAAAATAATTTATAAATGTTATAGATCTTTATTTCACTACTCCTCCAAACATCACTAGCTTATTCAAAGTACAATCATATATGTGAAAAAATAATTGAATTCTGTCATCTTTGGCATTTTGCTAGATTTAATTCTATTAAAACTACAGCTTAAAAGATATTCTTGATTTGTTATTATGAAGATATATTTGCCACAGTAGGAGGATAGAATGGATTTTACTTAACAGTTTGTTAACTTGCTTTATTACTTTTAAATATCTGTATTTTCACTCCAGTTTCCTCAGATATTAGGAGCAGGCCTGTTTCCAACCATGTCTTTATTTATTAATAACAATTAGTCATTGGCACCCATATGTGCCAGGTAGATTGAAGAGAATAAATATTTAAAGATGACTAGACCATAGAAGAGGCTCCTGCAAAAGTCTTTAACTCAAAACCCAAGGAGGGTGGCAGGTATCATAAGTCAGTGAAGCAGAGGGAAGGAGTAACAGAGCGTGGTGGCCACAGGGAGGAACTGGACAGAGTTCATGTTCTGTCTAAAGGACACACCTGTGCTCAGGCTGCAGCCATTGTTGTCATCAGGAGACATGGGTCAGGGGCGCTGGGTGGCTCAGTCAGTTAAGCATTTGATTCTTGATTTGGGCTCAGGTCATGATCTCAGGGTCCTGGGAGAGAGCCCCAGTGCAAGGCTCTGCACTCAGTGTAGAGTCTGCTTGTCCCTCTCCCTCCCCCTTTGCTTCCCCCCCACTTGCAGGTGCTCTCTCTCAAATAAATAAATAAAATCTTATGGGTCAAAGATTGCCAGATCTTATGCTTTTTAAAAAAGTTAGGAATATGGAATTTTTACATAAAATCTCTCAAGTAGAGATTAATTTATTTTTTTATTTATTTTTAAATTTTTATTGTTATGTTAATCACCATACATTACATCATCAGTTTTTGATATAGTGTTCCATGATTCATTGTTTGTGCATAACACTCAGTGCTCCATGCAGAACATGCCCTCTTTAACACCCATCACCAGGATAACACATCTTCCCACCCCCCTCCCCTCTAGAACCCTCAGTTTGTTTTTCGGAGTCCATCATCTCTCATGGTTCGTCTCCCTCTCTGATTCCCCCCCCTTCATTCTTCCGCTCCTGCTATCTTCTTTTTTTTTTTCTTAACATATATTGCATTATTTGTTTCAGAGGTACAGATCTGTGATTCAACAGTCTTGCACAATTCACACGCTCACCATAGCACATACCCCATCAGTGTCTATCACCAGTGTCTCTCACCCAGCCACCCATCCCTCCCACCCCACAACACCCCCCACTCCAGCAACCATCAGTTTGTTTCCTGAGATTAAGAATTCCTCATATCAGTGAGGTCATATGATACATGTCTTTCTCTGATTGACTTATTTCGCCCAGCATAACACCCTCCAGTTCCATCCACGTCGTTGCAAATGGCAAGATCTCATTCCTTTTGATGGCTGCATAATATTCCATTCTATACATATACCATATCTTCTTTATCCATTCATCTGTCGATGGACATCTTGGCTCTTTCCACAGTTTGGCTATTGTGGACATTGCTGCTATAAACATTGGGGTGCACGTACCCCTTTGGATCCCTACATTTGTATCTTTGGGGTAAATGCCCAGTAGTGCAATTGCTGGATCATATGGTAGCTCTATTTTCAACTTTTTGAGGAACCTGCACACTGTTTTCCAGAGTGGCTGCACCAGCTTGCATTCCCACCAAGAGTATAGGAGGGTTCCCCTTTCTCCGCATCCCTGCCAACATCTGCCATTTCCTGACTTGTTAATTTTAGCCATTCTGACTGGTGTGAGGTGATATCTCTTTGAGGTTTTGATTTGGATTTCCCTGATGCCAAGCGATGCTGAGCACTTTTTCATGTGTCTGTTGGCCATTTGGAAGTCTTCTTTGGAAAAATGTCTGTTCATATCTTCTGCCCATTTCTTGATTGGATCATTTGTTCTTTGGGTGTTGAGTTTCATAAGTTCTTTACAGATTTTGGATACTAACCCTTTATCTGATATGTCATTTACAAATATCTTCTCCCATTCTGTTGGGTGTCTTTTGGCTTTGTTGACTGTTTCTTTTGCTGTGCAAAAGCTTTTTATCTTGATGAAGTTCCCCAATAGTTCATTTTTGCCCTTCCCTTGCCTTTGGCGATGTTTCTAGGAAGAAGTTGCTGCAGCTGAGGTCGAAGAGGTTGCTGCCTGTGTTCTCCTTTAGGATTTTGATGGACTCCTGTCTCACATTGAGGTCTTTCAACCATTTGAGTCTATTTTGTGTGTCCAGTTTCATTCTTCTGCATGTGGCTGTCCAACTTTCCCAACACCATTTGTTGAAGAGACTGTCTTTTTTCCATTGGACATTCTTTCCTGCTTTGTCAAAGATTAGTTGACCATAGAGTTGAGGGTCCATTTCTGGGCTCTCTATTCTGTTCCATTGATCTATGTGTCTGTTTTTGTGCCAGTCCCATACTGTCTTGATGATGACAGCTTTGTAATAGAGCTTGAAGTCTGGAATTGTGATGCCACCAGCTTTGCATTACTTTTTCAACATTCCTCTGGCTATTTGGGGTCTTTTCTGGTTCCACACAAATTTTAGGTATTTTAGGATGGTATTTTGATAGGGATTGCATTGAATGTGTAGATTGCTCTAGGTAGCATTGACATCTTCACATTTGTTCTTCCAATCCATGAGCATGGAATGTTTTTCCATTTCTTTGTGTCTTCCTCAATTTCTTTCATGAGTATTTTATAGTTTTCTGAGGACAGATCCTTTGCCTCTTTGAGATTTATTCCTAGGTATCTTATGGTTTTGAGTGCAATTGTAAATGGGATCGACTCCTTAATTTCTCTTTCTTCTGTCTTGTTGTTGGTGTATAGAAATGCCACTGATTTCTGTACATTGATTTTTATATCCTGCCACTTTACTGAATTGCTGTATGAGTTCTAGCAGTTTTGGGGTGGAGTCTTTGGGGTTTTCCACATAAAGTATCATATCATCTGCAAACAGTGAGAGTTTGACTTCTTCTTTGCTGATTTGGATGCCTTTTATTTCTTTTTGTTGTCTGAATGCTGTGGCTAGGACTTCTAGTACTATGTTGAATAGAAGTGCTGATAGTGGACATCCCTGCCGTGTTCCTAACCTTAGGGGGAAAGCGCTCAGTTTTTCCCCATTGAGAATGATATACGCTGTAGGTTTTTCATAGATGGCTTTTATGATATTGAGGTATGTACCCTCTATCCCTATACTCTGAAGAGTTTTGATCAAGAAAGAATGCTGTGCTTTGTCAAATGCTTTTTCTGCATCTACTGAGAGGATCATATCATTTTTGTTCTTTCTTTTGTTAATGTACTGTATGATGTTGATTGATTTGAGGATGTTGAACCAACCTTGCGGCGCACTTGGCATGGTGAATAATCCTTTTAATGTACTGTTGGATCCTATTGACTAGTATTTTGGTGAGAATTTTTGCATCCATGTTCATCAAGGATATTGGTCTGTAATTCTCCTTTTTGATGGGGTCTTGGTCTGGTTTGGGGATCAAGGTAATGGTGGCCTCATAAAACGAGTTTGGAAGTTTTCCTTCCATTTCTATTTTTTGGAACAGTTTCAGAAAAATAGGTATTAATTCTTCTTTAAATGTTTGGTAGAATTCCCCTGGGAAGCCATCTGGCCCTGGGCTTTTGTTTGTTGGGAGATTTTTGATGACTGCTTCAATTTCCTTAGTGGTTATAGGTCTGTTCGGGTTTTCTATTTCTTCCTGGTTCAGTTTTGGTAGTTGATACATCTCTAGGAATGCCTCCATTTCTTCCAGGTTATCTAATTTGCTGGCATAGAGTTGCTCATAATATGTTCTCATAATTGTTTGTATTTCTTTGGTGTTGGTTGTGATCGCTCCTCTTTCATTCATGATTTTGTTGATTTGGGTCATTTCTCTTCTCTTTTTGATAAGTCTGGCCAGGGGTTTATCAATCTTGTTAATTCTTTCAAAGAACCAGTTCCTAGTTTTGTTGATCTGTTCTACTGTTCTTTTAGTTTCTATTTCATTGATTCCTCTCAGATCTTTATTATTTCTCTTCTCCTGCTGGGTTTAGGCTTTATTTGCTGTTCTTTCTCCAGCTCCTTTAGGTGTAGGGTTACGTTGTGTACTTGAGACCTTTCTTGTTTCTTGAGAAAGGCTTGTATTGCTATATACTTTCCTCTTAGGACTGCCTTTGCTGCATCCCAAAGATTTTGAACAGTTGTGTTTTCATTTTCATTGGTTTCCATGAATTTTTTTAATTCTTCTTTAATTTCCTGTTGATCCATTCATTCTTTAGTAGGATGCCCTTTAGCCTCCATGTATTTGAGTTCTTTCCAACTTTCCTTTTGTGATTGAGTTCTAGGTTCAAAGCATTGTGGTCTGAAAATATTCAGGGAATGATCCCAATCTTTTGGTACCGGTTGAGACCTGATTTATGACCTAGTATGTGATCTATTCTGTAGAATGTTCCATGGGCACTAGAGAAGAATGTGTATTCTGTTGCTTTGGGATGGAATGTTCTGAATATATCTGTGAAGTCCATTTGTTCCAGTGTGTCATTTAAACTCTTTATTTCCTTGTTGATCTTTTGCTTAGATGATCTGTCCATTTCAGTGAGGGGGGTGTTAAAGTCCCCCACTATTATTGTATTGTTGTCGATGTGTTTCTTTGCTTTTGTTATTAATTGGCTTATATAAGTGGCTGCTCCCATGTTAGGGGCATAGATATTTACAATTGTTAGATCTTCTTGTTGGATAGACCCTTTAAGTAGGATAGAGTGTCCTTCCTCATCTCTTATTACAGTCTTTGGTTTAAAATCTAATTTGTCTGATATAAGGATTGCCACCCCAGCTTTCTTTTGGTGTCCATTAGCATGGTAAATGGTTTTCCACCCCCTCACTTTCAATCTGGGGGTGTCTTGGTTCTAAAATGAGTATCTTGCAGACAGCATATCGATGGGTCTTGCTTTTTATCCAATCTGATAGCCTGTGTCTTTTGATTGGGGCATTTAGCCCATTTACATTCAGGGTAACTATTGAAAGATATGAATTTAGTGTCATTGTATTGTCTGTAAGGTAACCGTTACTGTATATTGTCTGTGTTCCTTTCTGGTTTATTTTGCTTTTAGGCTCTCTCTTTGCTTAGAGGACCCCTTTCAATATTTTTGTAGGGCTGGTTTTGTGTTTGCAAATTCCTTTAGTTTTTGTTTGTCCTGGAAGCTTTTTATCTCCCCTTCTATTTTCAGTGACTGCTTAGCTGGATATAGTATTCTTGGCTGCATATTTTTCTCATTTAGTGCTCTGAATAGATCATGCCAGTCCTTTCTGGCCTGCCAGGTCTCTGTGGATAGGTCTGTTGCCAATCTAATGTTTTTACCATTGTAGGTTACAGATCTCTTGTCCTGAGCTGCTTTCAGGATTTTCTCTTTGTCTCTGAGACTCATAAGTTTTACTATTAGATGTCGGGGTGTTGAGTTATTTTTATTGATTTTGAGAGGGGCTCTCTGTGCTTCCTGGATTTTGATGCCTGTTTCCTTCCCCAAATTAGGGAAGTTCTCTGCTATAATTTGTTACAATATACCTCTAACCCTCTCTCTCTTTCTTCTTCTTCTGGGATCCCAATTATTCTAATGTTGTTTCGTTTTATGGTATCAGTTATCTCTCGAATTCTGCCCTCGTGATCCAGTAGTTATCTCTCTTTTCCTCAGCTTCTTTATTTTCCATCATTTGGTCTTCTATATCACTGATTCTCTTTTCTGCCTCATTTATCCTAGCAGTTAACACCCCCATTTTTATTGCACCTCATTAATAGCTGTTTTGATTTCACCTTGGTTAGATTTTAGTTCTTTTATTTCTCCAGAAAGGGTTTCTCTAATAACTTCCATGCTTTTTTCAAGCCCAGCTAGTATCTTTAAAGTGATGATTCTGAACTCTAGATCCGACATCGTACTAATGTCTGTATTGAGTAGGTCCCTGGCAGTCGGTACTACCTCTTGTTCTTTTTGTTGAGGTGATTTTTTCCGTCTTTCCATTTTGTCCAGAGGAGAATAGATTAATGAGAGAACAAAATGCTAACAGGGTAACAACGTCCTCAGAAAATATACTCTAAACAAATCAGAAAAACCCTGAAGCTGGGGGAAAAGAAAGGGAAAGAAAGAAAAAAGAAAAAGAGAAAGAGAAAGAGGAAAAGAAACAAAAACAGAACAAAACAAAAAATACCAGAATATGATCAAATATGATCTGGCTGGTGCATAGATCAGTGCCACACACTGATTTGGGGCATATTTTGGTCTGTTAGAAGAAACTGCCTCCCAAAATTTTAAAGAAAGAAAAACTTATATATGTACAAAAATAAGGGTTAATACAATGAAGGGATGGAATATGACTGTAAAGATGAAAATTATAAAAAATTTTATAAAAGGAATTGTTAGAAGTTGTTTGAAAAAAGAAAGAAGAGGATTTTAAAAAAAAGGAAAAAAAAAGGGAGAGAATGTGATCAGGCAGGAGAGTAGAACAAAACCATACACTAGAGATTTAGGGTATATTTTGATCTGTTAGAAGAAACTATCTCAAAATTTTAAAGAGAGAACAACTTATATATATATGCCAAAAATAAGGGTAACTACTATGAAGGGATAGAATATGACTCTAAAAATGAGGGGCCTGTTGCCGTGGTTCCCAAATGTCTTTGCTGGAGGCAGAATTGCCCCGCCCTTGCCCGGTCCGGGCTAAGTAATCTGCTCGGGTTTGCTCTCGGGACCTTTTGTTCCCTGCAAGCTTTCCGTACAGCTTTGGAGGCCAAGAGTGAAAATGGCAGCCTCCCAATCTCCACTCCAGAGGAGCCGAGAACTCGGGGCCTCACTCCTCAGTGAGCCCCAAGAGAAAAGCAGTCAGTCACTGCCACCTCCCTGGTCTCCGGCTGCACTCCATGCTCACCCGGCCTGTGACCGAGCGTTTCTATCTCTGGCACCCAACTTGGTGTGGAGTCTTCAAACCCCGCAGATCCCTGCAGTGCACTCCCACGCCGCTCCTCCCAGGGGAGGAAGGCGAGTCTCCCCGGATCTGCCGCTTGTTGGGTCCCTGCTGGAGGAGCAGTGGCCCGACTGCCGTGGATCACAGTTTAGGGCAACCCCGAGCTGAGAGCCCGTGTCTCGGCTCTGTCTCCGATACCTGGGAGCTCTGCCACACTCAGGCACCCCCAATCTTTCTGTGACCCCGAGGGTCCTGAGACCACACTGTCCCACAAGGGTTCCACCCCCCGCTTAGCCACTGGAGTGACATCCCTCAGCGGAGCCGACTTCTAAAAGTTCCAATTTTGTGCTCCGTGGCTCTATCACTTGCCAGAAGCGGCTGACGGAGGCCCCCTCCCCCGCCGTCTATCCTCCCGAATATCGCCTCGGATTCACTTCTCCGCACGTCCTACCTTCCAGAAAGTGGTCGCTTTTCTGATGAGAGACTTGTTGCTCTTCTTTTCTTCGATCTCCTGTTGAGTTTGTAGGTGTTCAGAATGGTTTGATCCCTATCCAGCTGAATTCCTGAGACCAGACGAAATCCAGGTCTCCTACTGCTCTGCCATCTTGCTCCACCCCCTAGAAATTAATTTTTTAAAACTATGTAGCTCATGGGGTGCCTGGGTGGCTCAGTTGGTTAAGCTGCTGCCTTTGGCTCAGGTCATGATCTCGGGGTTCTGGGATCGAGCCCCACATCAGGCTCCCTGCTCAGTGGAAAGTCTGCTTCTCCCTCTCCCTCTGCTGCTCCCCTCCTGCTGGTGCTCTCTTGCTCATACTCTCTCTCTCAAATAAACAAAATCTTAAAAAACAAAAACAAAACAAAACAAAAAAGCTATCGGGCGCCTGGGTGGCTCAGTTGGTTAAGCGACTGCCTTCGGCTCAGGTCATGATCCTGGAGTCCCGGGATCGAGTCCCGCATCGGGCTCCCTGCTCAGCGGGGAGTCTGCTTCTCCCTCTGACCCTCCTCCCTCTCATGTTCTCTGTCTCTCATACTCTCTCTCGCAAAAAAAAAAAAACAAAAAAAAAAAAAAAAAAAAAAAACAAAAAAGCTATGTAGCTCAAACAAAATGCTTCTATGGGCTGTATTTAACCAATTCACTACTACTTCACAATTCTTACTTGAGATTGAGGTAACAGGGTCAAGAACCAACACTTGCCTTGTGCTCTTTGGCCATTTCTCATTTATCCTCCTCACTACTGAGTATCTCTTTTCTCCTCCTTCTGCTCCTCTTCCTTCTTCTTTTTCTTATTCTCTTCCCTCCTTTCCCTCCCCTGCCCTCTCTTCTTCCTCTCTCCAGTTGGCTTTCTTTTTCTGTTCCCATTGTAAAATAGAGCTGTCACACACACTGTCACTTCAATTACAACTGGAACCTAACTAGCCAAGGAAAGAAAAATCTTTCCATACTACCTATGCATAAAGAGGGAGAGGAGTTTCTAGAAAATGTGGTTTAGGCACCAAAGTTATCCCTCACAGGATGATGGCAAATTGACTGATCCAAGATTAAACTGCCTTGAGAAGGCATATTTGAATTTAAAAAAAAAAGGAATTTTTTGCCCCCCAAAGACCAAATATTTCCCAGTTTTCAAGGTTACTATTTTATACCAAAGTTAGCAAACCTATCAACCTCACACAATCTCACACAGGAATAATGAAAGCCAACTTAAAATGTTAATAATAATTATTATTCATATGTTATAATCTGATTATATTTGTTGCATATATTCAGACATGATGCTCATTATCTGAGAAGATATATTCTCTATGTTTGTACCTGGCTGAGTTGAGTACATTTGGAGCTCTAGATTCTCTGTATTAATTCATTTACTCCAAGACAAGGACAATGGGATAAAAAGCAACTGGGGCAAGAAGAAAAAGGTGCTAAAAGAATCATCACAAATAACCCAGCAAGAGAATTGGCAAACCAAATGTCATAGGTCTTACGGTATAACAAGATTGAACAAGATAGGAAAAAATTGAATTTTGCTTAATGGTCTAACAGCTGATCTTTCCAAATTTGTTTTCCCAATTGTTTCTCTGAAATCTTCATTTTCATTGTTTGTAGTAACTATATTTCTTTGCTGTAAGTGGCTATTTATAGATCAGACATTTAAAATGTCAAATAATATTTAAGACAGCAAACATCTAAACATAAAATATATAATTTGCAGAATAAGTTATCAGGAATTACAGTGGTATCTTGAAATGCAGGCTCAAAATAACTGACTTTGCTTTAAGTAAAAAGTATATGGAATCAGAAAGCAGGGGTATCATTGTCTCCTCAATCTTCTCCAGTTAATCATTTTTCAGTCTCCCTCTTCCTCTTCAGTAAACCAAGAGATTCTCCCATATACAAATCTGCCTTGCTACAAGTTTATATAGATTTCTTATGCTTAACTTTAACTATAGGTGGAGTATGGCCTCTCATCACTTTATAACACAAATCTGGTAGGTGAGTTCTAAGAATTATATAATCAGTGAATTTTAGAGTTATAAAGTCCTTAGACATATAACCCCTGGGTTTTATAGATGAGGAGCCCAAGACCCAAAGATATAAATTGACTTACCCAGGGTCAAAAAGCTAACAACTGGCAGAGCCTGGACTTGAATACAGAACTCCTTAGCTTTAATACCTTCCCACTGTCTCACAGAGAATTTTCTAGAAAATGGGTAGACCCTGTGATGGCTAATTATATGTGTCAACTTCACTAGACCACAGGACACCCAGATATTTGGTCAAACATTATTCTGAGTGTTTCTGGGACAGTGTTTTTGGATAAGATAAACATTTAAATTACTATACTTTAACATTAGATTGATCATTTTAATAGTAGAGTAAGAAGATTGTCCTCCATAATGTGGGTGCACCTCATCCAATCAGATGAAAACCTAATGAACAAGAAAACAGACCCTCCCCCAGGTAAGAGAGAATTTTCTAGCTGACTGCCTTCAGATTTCTTCTACAATACTGGCTCTGTCTGCCTGACAATCTTCAAACTTTCTGTAGGTATCCTACACCATTGGCATACCCTGCAGATTTTGAATTTACCAGCCTCCATGATCCTATGAGCCAATTCCCAAATCTCTGTATATAGTTTCCAAAAAAAAAAATCATTTTCATGCTTCTCTTATCTTTTTACTTTTTATTATTTCCCACATTATAAAGTTTCCAGATGAACAGTAGGATTGTATATCAGACTGAACCTTGTATGCCAACTCCAACTGGCTGACTGCCCCTGTTTTCTAAAGCAACAACTGCCTCAGGGACAACACCACTGCTGCCACTAGTTCAATAAGTTCTCCCCAATGGAAGTATGAGCTAAAGTCTCAGGACATGACCCCATGACCCTCATGCCAAATTACCCTGCCTTTCAGGACACGAATACCATACAGTGGCTTCCTAAACTGCCAAGTGGACTGATGGCATAATCCAAAAGTGTGGGAGTTAAGTCCCTGCAGTGTGAAACTTGGCCAGTAGGAAATGGGGGACAGGAAGGAACCAGACAGATGCATCTGCTCCCCTTTTCCACTTCTACATCGAGGTGCATCTCCTCCTCACTGCCCTTCTGGAAAGTCCTTTCTGCTAAGCAAGCATGTCTCCTGAATGACCTTCAGTTTCTCTTTATGGCTCTTTGGGGCATGGTAATTACATGAAAATGTATCACATTGTATCACATCTTTCCCTTTTCCTCACCCTCATCACCCCAGATACCTCTCAAATAAAGTTTCACACTTTAATTCTTGCCTTAGGCTCTGCTTTTTAATGGATCAAGGAAAAGACATATTTTCTGAGTTCAGATTGATTATTGCTTAGTAACAGATTGCTGTGGGAAGTAAAGAATAGCTAAATTTGTCCAACAATTGGCTATTTGAAAAATTAAAATAGAAGTCGTATTATATATTTTTATAATATCCAAGTAATATCTTGCTAAAATGCTTAGGAAATGAAGGATACCATTTATATAAAAATTCCTGGCTTGCTTGCAGTTAAAATCTTTTCACTTTGAAACAAATGAAAACCTTTGTAGTTTAGAAGTGCAAGTTTATAAATTTATATAGAGAATACACTGCACATTGACATTCTGGTATCTAAAGATTTTTTTTTTTAATTTTATTTCTTTACTTGACAGAGAGAAGGAGAGAGAGCATGAGCAGGCGGAGTGGCAGGCTGAGGGAGAGGGAGAAGCAGGCTCCCCATCAAGCAGAAAGCCTGATGTGGGGCTTGATCCCAGGACCCTGGGATCATGACCCAAGCCGAAGGCAGATGCTCAACCAACTGAGCCACCCAGGGGCCCCTAAAGATTTTTCAACCTTTTGAGCAATGTTCCCACTATCAATCATTATGATGTGCTATCAAACACAAAGATGGTGTCTGAAGTTGGAGGGATGACCATCTTGGGACTGTTTGAGATTCCTTTACCAAATAAATCTGTGACCTGTTTCCTTCTTATAAAGTGACAAGTTAAGAGTTATAGTCTGATAAGTCTCAGCTAACAAAGGCTTTCCTATTATGGGATGAATGTTTGGGTGACCCCACTCCCCCCACCAACCCTTTTCATCTGTTGAAGTCCTAACCCCCAATGTGATAGTATTTAGAGATGGAGCCATTGGAGGTAAATAGGATTAGATGAGTTCATGAGGGTGGGGTCTTCATGATGGGATTAATACCACTATAAGAAGAGACTGGAGAGCTCACCCTCTGTCTCCCCACCATGTGAGGACACAGAAAACAGCTGTCTGCAAGCCAAGAAGAGGGCTGTCAGCAGGAAATGAATTAGCTGACACCTTGATGTTGGACTTCTGAGCCTCCAGAACTGTGATAAATAAAGATCTGTCGTTTAAGCCACCCAGCCTATGCTTTTTGTTATAGCAGCCCAAATGGACAAATACATTGACACTGATAACTTACCTAGATTCAACCTTCCCCCTTGTTTCTCTCTAAACCAGTCTGTGAAAACAGACTTAGTGGACAAGATGAAAGCAAGAAAGGCAAAAGATCAGTGGAAGGTTCAGACTAAGGTTGAAATTCAATAATTCTGTCTGAAATCTTCTCTAAACACAAACCATTAGAGAAATAAATTTTCTCTGAAAATCAGAATTGCTGATGTTGACCTTGGCCTCCCCAAATACCTTAAGATGTCAGAGCTGAATGCTCTGGACTGAATCCCACAGAAACAGGATTTAATAGCTTCATCCAAAGTCACAGTTGGGACATACTCTGGTCAGTGAAAGAAACAAAAATATCATCTGCAGCTCCTTAATTATATTTGCCCCAAGAGTTAATTTAAATTTGTTTAGTTTATTATGCAGAGGGAAAAAAACGTTATCTAAAAACCCCGGCTTTTCACAAAGCCAAGGATCATAGAAGTCAAACCACAGATTCTGCCACTTACATCACCAATAATAGAGATTCTATAATTAGAGATTAGCCAGCTGCAATCATTTCTGATGCTTCAGACAGCTGGATCAAGCTGATTTCATCTCAGTTGTGTCAAGCTAGAATGTCCCATTTTTTCCTTTTTAAAAGAAATCAGCGAAATAGTGTGGCTCAGAAACACAGAGAATCTCTTTCCCCCACCCAAATCTCTAACAAAGTATTTTTTGTACCTATACATTTTTTTCTAGCGTCCCACATCTCCCAGCTAAAACACTTCTATTGCCATGTAGCTGCTGGGTGAGATGCTTGGAAAATTTTTCATCTTGACTTCAAACTGATGGCATTAGGAATGGTTCCTATAACTAAATCCTATATTCAATCCTACCACAAAAACCACCATTTGGTTTATTTTCTCCAGCAACAGATGGCTGAGAAACCTTAAAATTAATAGTAATGGCAAGAGCAGTGACAATGACAACACTAATACTTTTCATTATTAATTGAAAAGTAAGCATTCCAGGCTGGATGCTCCTTTCCCCTAATTCTAACTCATTAGGAGTTCCCACCCAGCTGCACTTTGTGCCTCAAAATCCTTTCTTCCATTAACAACTGGAGCTGCTGATGTTATTTTGGCCATTTTTCTCACCATTGTTCTGTTTTGTGCAATAGGAGGCTTGTCTTACATTTTAATGTAGATGACAAAGCTAAGAACGTAACAATAAAGCATCACTCGGTGTTATTTGCTTCTAAGATGGTATCAAAACACTAAAGAGCTTCCATAATTTAGCAATTTCCCTATCTCAGAGTTGTTACAATCAGGGTTAATAGGAATAGCCCACCCCACTTGAAGGGAATACAGAAATATTCACTGGAAATATATTCCTCCCTTCCTTATTACACTATCAATAAATTATTAAGCAGTTGACTACTACTGCCAATTAAACAAAGACCAAAGAAATATTTGTTGGTCACAGGACATGGATATCCCTGGAAAAAGAATAATCTAACTCAAATTATTTAAACTGTTGACAAATAAATGTGTGACCTTTGAGGACATAGTTTCCATTGGTTGAACTCTTGTTTTTGAAGACTCTTTCACACAAGAGTAAGTGTTCTAATTACCTAGGCAATATGACTTTCCCTCTTCCACTAATAAAATATCTCACCTTTGCTGATTTGATTCATAAGATGCTGAATTGAATATTCTAGTTGGAGGTATGTTCCTCATTATATGGGCTAGTGCTTCCCAGAGTTTGTCAAGGTTAGGAGCTCCTTTATTAATTTTCTCCATAAATCCTGTATTTTGCAAGGCTTTGTTAATCCAACAAGATATTTTTATTAAATAACTAGTTTTCCCATTTGTATTAATCAAAGACACGTGAACTGTCACTCAAGGCAGGAGATGGGATCAGCTCTAGTCCTCTGACTTGCACTAAGAATGAGAGCGTTCTCCAGTGAGTTGCTAGGTGAATAAAAACATATCCACCATAAATCCGACAAATTCCCTCATTTCCAACAAAATCTCATTTAACTTGCTCTGCTCTCACCTTACCCATTATTCCCTCTTTCTTCTCCAACCATACCTTCCCTGGACTTCTCATATGATGTCCTCCTAGCCAAGAAGTACCATCCCTTATTTGCATATACAAGACTTAAGTGTCACTCTTTTGATAATCTTCCAAGCTCGCTCCCCACCGCAACAACCCACCAGTCAGAATTAACTGCTTCTTTGTCTTCGTTTGCTTAGTACATTGTTTGTACTGTGGACATGCGATTGTGCTTATATACCTATTTTCCACACCAGACTGTGGAAGTCTAAGATCAATTTCTATGCCTTCCTGACATTTTATTCTTAGGGTTTTGCAGAATACCTGACACATAGTAGGGTCCTCATAGTATTTTATTTAGTGAATAAATGAGTATGTGAATGAATGAGTAAATATATAACCATACAATTCCACTGCTGTTGCCTACAAAGGTGAATTTTCCACAGGATTCTAATCTAATGCTGAAAGTGGGCAAGATCTAAAACATGAGCAAAGCAATGCAGCACTCAAACCTCTTTTCCTAAATGGAACTAAGTATTGGATTTGAGGCTTCTATAGCCAAGAGTGTACAAGCTTTTCCTTCCACTAGTTACCTAGTTTTAAAAATTTTTTACCTCTTAGCCAAAAATGATAAAGCACTTAGCAGGTCACATTTTGCTTTTCATATCTATTATTCCATTTGTTCCTCTTGCCAACCCTATAAAGTAGGTATTTTTATTGATTCTGCTTTCTAGGTGTAGAAACGTAGACTTTGCCCAAGGTCATAGAGTTAATAGATATAATATGGAATTTAATCGTACACCTGCATTTTCCATAGACCACATAATACACTTTATGTACAAGTACTTCGTTATTATTACTACTTGATAGGACTGGTCAAGGCAAGAGGACACAGTATAAGAAATGATCCATAGGAAACTAGAGTAACTCATATACCCAGATGTGAAATGGATATCACCAGGACTGGTTGCTATAGTATGGCTTCCATAAACAAAATACATACATAAGTTTGATTATGTGAAGGAAAATACAAATAGACACAGTGAGGTAAAAATATAACAAAAGGTTAAGCACAGTACAGTTAAAGATCATTTTAAATTTTAACTTTCTTTAGAATTTTCTGTTTTCCATATTTTTGCAATAAATATGTTATCTATATAATCAGAACATGTTATTTGAGTAAAAATAAGACATAAAATTGGGTAAATGGGTAGATTTATTGAATTGCTTAAGAACAAACTCGATATCTAAGAAGTTCACCCGCTTATGAATGTTCAACTTAAGGACCTAGATAGAGATAAACAAAACCATAAGCTAGGGCAAGGTCCCTGGTCTTTGCTTACTGCCAACAAATGGCACTAGATCTTGCTGGTCTCTGTAGACTTAAAAACAAATGGACTTATACATAATCTTCATAATCTTCTGTTTTTAAGTAGAAGAGTCTCCAAATATGGTAAAAGAAATCCCACAAAAAAAATGGGAAGTCCTTTTTAAAGAGCACAAATGGGAAGTCTTTTTAAAGAGTACTGGCTTTTATAGATAAAAATATTAATCAGAGCATTATTTATAAAAGCAAAATTTCAGAATTCTCCTAAATATCTAAAAATGGGATAATGATAAAATATAAAAGCTATATCTAATTATGAATTATTACATAGCCATAGTTACATTTACTAAGAACTTTAATGACTTTGGGAAATTATCAAGATGTAATATTATTTTTAAAAGCCAGGATTGTATATATGCACAAGTTTAACTATATAAATATATTATACACAAAAAAGAAATTCAGAGCTAACAGTGAGTGTTTCTATGTATGAAAGTTATGGGACAAATTTAATTTTATATGAATATTTTTTCTATAGCCTATAATATCTTCAATGAATATTTATCAGAAGGAAAAAAATCAAAATTTCTCTTTTTTCTTCCTTTTTCTGTGTCTCCCCCCTCTTTCTCTCTCTCTCTCTCTCTCTCTATCTCTCTCTCTATCTCTTTCACACACACACACAAAAAACCCCGAAGGGAGAAATCCAAAGCTTGAATTAAAATAGATTTAAAATAGAAGCAGATACCATGCTGATAGCCAAATAAACACTTGGGTGAACAAATTAAGTGATTCTGCTGTAAATACTCAAACCCTTGGCTGACCTTGGTTTTTATCTGCACAAAGAACCCAGAGCCCAGGGCTTGGAGCTAGATGGCAGATAAAAATCTCCATCATCCCAGGCCAATGGAAGAGCTGACCGACCTTTCAGATAATTTTATGTTTTTGTTTTTGTTTTTTCTCACCACCTTCTGCCCTTGTCCAGGTGCAGATTTTTCTAAGCAGCAATAGTCAGAGCTCTGTGCAGCAAGAAAAAAAGAGTTAAATAAGTCACCTTAGAATCCATGGTATATGGGCGCCTGGGTGGCTCAGTTGGTTGAGCGACTGCCTTCAGCTCAGGTCATGGTCCTGGAGTCCCGGGATCGAGTCCCGCATCGGGCTCCCTGCTCAGCGGGGAGTCTGCTTCTCCCTCTGACCCTCCCCCCTCTCATGTGCTTTCTCTCATTCTCTCTCTCTCAAATAAATAAATAAAATCTTAAAAAAAAAAAAAAAAAAAAAAAAAAAAAGAATCCATGGTATAAGTGAGAATGGAAGTGATTAATCATATTTATGATTTATGATTTATGGTGCCTAATTTACAAAGCACTTTGTGTGTATGTTGGCTTACAGCCACATGTGAGGTGTATAGGACACACATTTATCATTACTTTCTGTAAGTACTCACAGCTTTTCTAAGTGGCAGAGCCTGTTTCAAACTTTACGGTTTTGAATTCAATCCTATGTTCCTTTCACTACAGCATGATGTTACTCCTCAAAAACAGTCTCAGTGCCTCCAACTAGAAATATATTTATCTTGTTCATCTTTAGAAAGAGGACACTGTGTCATGTACACTTTCTTAAGATTCTTAAGATAATTATAACAGTGTTATGGGGTTGCTTCTAAAACCATGTATCAGTGCAGAAGGCTGATAACCATGCTGGAGCATAACTGTGTGAAAGTAGTTTTATGGGAGGATGAATGGACTGTGTATCCATCAGGCAATAAATGTGTTTGCTCCACCCAATGTTTGTGAGTTTTGAATTAGATTAGGCTTGGAAGTCATGTCCCCTGTATTAGGTAGGGCTTAAAGTTGTAAGTGACAGAGACCCAATTTAAACTAGCTCAGGCAAAAAGAATTACCAAAAGGAAAGATGTGGAGTTGGGCCTCAGAAACAACTGAAACCCTGGCTTTGACCACAATTAAAGCTCTCTCCCTCTCTCATCTCTGCTTCTTTCAGAATATTAACTTCATTTTCCAGCCTGGCTTCTTTTGCATGACCTAAATCCTGACCATTGTCAACTATTAAATTATAAAGGTCCCACCCTATGACCTCACTTAACTTTAATTATTTCCTTAGTAGCTCCATATCCAAATATAGCCACACTGGGAGTTAGGGCTTCAACATATAAATTTTCTGGGGACATACAATCAGAGAAAGACGATTATCATATGATCTCACTGATACGTGGAATTTGAGAAACAAGAACAGTGGATCATGGGGAAGGGAGGGAAAAATGAAACAAGATGAAATCAGAGAGGGAGACAAACCATAAGAGACTCTTATTAATCTCAGGAAACAAACTGAAGATTGCTGGAGTGGAGGGCAGTGGGAGGGATAGGGTGGCTAGATGATGGACATTGGGGAGGATATGTGCTATGGTGAGCGCTGTGAATTGTGTAAGACTGATGAATCACAGACTGTACCCCTGAAACAAATAATACATTATATGTTAATTTTTTTAAAAAAAGTAAAAATAAATAAATAAATAAATAAATAAATAAATAAATAAATAAAGTATTTCTGTGGGTGGAGGGATGGACCTAATAGGGGATGGAGATTAAAAATACACTTAGCATGATGGAAAAAAAATAAATTGAAGAAAAGAACCTAAAAAAAATAAAATTATTTCTGAAAAAAAAAATTCTGGGTACATAAACATTCAGTCCATAACAAGGTGGGTCAGTAATTTTCTAATGAAGGTAGCTACTTCCAAAATAGGAGAACAGTGCTTGACAGACAAAGCAATAGATGGCCTGGTGCTTGCTCTCAAGACCTGGATTGTCTAAGCTTCTAGTTAAATCTGGAGATGTATATTCTAACAACTAACTAAGATGGCGTGGGGCTAATATTCTCTTTCGGAAAACATTTAAAGTATCTGATACCCACCTCTGCCATTAAAAATGTAACTGACAGGAAAGCCAGAGAATATTTAAATTGTGCCCTCTGATAATATCCTCCAAAATGAGCCAGTTATAAAATATAATTATACAACATAATAGAAAAGTTAAAACTTGTCACATCAAAGTGTTGGCTAGAAAACAGTTGTTAGGGCAAATTTCATACTCCGAAAATGATATCTTTGGTATTAAAATAGTAGATCTACATCCCTTTCTTTTTGTCAGTAATCACAGCCTGATTACTGTTATTTATTAGGGGCACTGCTTATTCATGATAATAAAATCATGACATCTGCATATCAGATAGTGTTTATTTTTCTACACTCTATAGAAGGGAGGTGGATCTCTATCTTAAGCAAAAGTAATTTCAGGACATAAAGCTTTGAATTAAAAGGAACAATGGACAGAACACACTCCTGAGGTGAAAATTGCTGTGTGATTAATCAAAAGAACATAACAATCAACCCTGACACTTGCATCCATATTAAGTCTATACATGTATCAAACCCAAAGGATTTAGTTTAACTTCATCAACTGAGCCCATAACTGATATCTATGCATAGCATCAAAGGCTGGGGGAAAGTGGATAAAAGCACTGAACCTGCTTCAATTAGTCCTAAAAGAATTCTTACGCAGGTGATGATGAGTGAAGCAGCATTTATTTGCTCCTTAATTAGAATCCCAACCTCCAAAGCCCAACCTTGCACTCAAGAGAAAAACATTTATTTTAGATGAATTGTTTAATAAGGTAATAAATCTTTCATTGTTGCAGAATAAAAGATGTGTTCTCAAAAAATGAAATACATTATTACTTCACAGCTTGAGTGATAATATATGTGTTCTTTATAAAGAAAAGAAATGTGTAGTGGGACCCTAGTGTTGACTTTTGGGTGTGAGTCATGTACCAGCCCCACTCTGCACCCATATTTTCAAATTAAACCATATAAGCTATTATAGCCTTACCCCTCAATCCTTCTCAGTGCTTGTGGTGATGAAAGAAACATCCCCATCTTGAACGTGTGAAGATATTCACACACCCAGTACCTGCCCCCTTAGCCACCTATACTATACAAACTCAATTTTCCCTACACCGATTTATTAAACCTGAGGGCTTTTACCAGGTGATGAATTTATGATAATACTTAAATTTCTTTTTAAAAAAAGGCTTTGATATTTTTTTCAGGTCACTAACTGGTCAAAGTTTATTTTAAGATAGGCACTTGGATGAGTCCACATTTGTTGTGACACAATGAAGGTGGATCTATTTTAAGCTCAGTAAAACAATGATAGAAGGGGAAGGGATAAAATTTTCATTGAGACATCAGAGCGAGTTTTAAACAGTTTTTTGATAGCAATAGGGCAAAATAATGTTTTAAAGTTCATCCTACTTCTCTCAGCTTTCTTAGCTCCTGTTCTGAGAATAAGTAATGGACTCAAGGACAGCTAGGCTACATATTAAAATGTTGTGTTTATTTGTTCTGGGGAAAAAAAATAAATTATAGTGAGGATGATGATTAGCTGAGAGAGTAACGTGATACACCACATGGTGCTGACATCAAAATTAGACATGCAACTTGCTGGGTTTCACACACCCAGGAGGCATTATTATACCTTGTATAAATGACATACCCTAGAAGTTCTGCAATGTGGGGCTCTGGGACAGAAATTCTCTGGAACTTTTTCCTAAGGCATAATATACACCACCATCATCTTAGTTTAGGGGCATATTTTGTGAGAAAATTTTCATTCCAAGTAATGCATCTGATTCTAAAAAAATGTTCCATAGGGACCCAATCTTCATATTTCCCTAGATTCTAGGTGGGAACACATAAGACCATCCTAAGCTTAAAATTCAGGGCCCCAGAGGTAAATTACAATGCTAGGAAATGTGTAATAAATAAATGTAAATGCTCTTTTGAGCATTTTGAAATCATAAAAAAATGATAAACAGTCCAGGAGAAAGATGAGCAGATGATATTACTAACAGTTCCTGTGAGACAGGGAAGCAGAGAGGAAAGCTTCCAATTCCCACTTTTAGTACAGGTCCTCTCTGATCACACTCCTAGACAGCTATGATAAAAAAAATTAAAGAAAAATAGGGGCCTGGGTGGCTCAGTCGTTCGGCATCTGCCTTCGGCTCAGATCATGATCCCAGGGTCCTGGGATCGAGCCCCGCATCAGGCTCCCTGCTCCATGGGAAGCCTGCTTCTCCCTCTCCTGCTCCCCCTGCTTGTGTTCCCTCTTTCGCTGTGTCTCTCTCTGTCAAATAAATAAATAAAATCTTTTAAAAAAATTAAAAAAATATATATGACTAATTTTTAATAATAAAGGAAGAATGGGAGATTACAAAGACAACAACATTAGAACACCAAGAATAAAAAAGAAAAAAGAAAAACGAATAAAATACAGATTAAAAGAGACTAAAAAGCCCAACGAAGACAAAAGAATAATGATTAAAAATAATAAAAGAAAATAAATTATGTTTAAGATAAAGTATAAAAGGCTAGAGGTCAATGAGATTAAAGATTAAAAATCTAAAAACAGAAGAGATAAAGGATAAAAATCCATGAAATAAATATTAAACGAAACCCATATAAACACAAAAGATTAAGGATTAAGAACAGGAATTAGCAGATAAAAAGATAAAAGTAAAAAAGTATATTAAAAAACCCATTACTATAAAGAGGATTAAGGAAAACTGTGTATAAAGGTCTGAAGAAGAAAAATTGAACTTGAGAGAAATCATTGAAAACAAGTGGTAGAGCATGAGAATGGTCCCTTGTTGAGGGTGACTCGGAAACTGTCATCAGCTCTTGGGCTAAGCCTCTTTCCCCTCATGAGGGGCTTCCTTTTAGGTGGGGTGTTTTTTGCAGGTAGGACACTAAGGAGGTGAAAGCAATCTTGCAAACCTATTCTTTGAGTCTCCATAAAGCATAAAACAGATATCTATACCAGACTGACCTCTAGACACTTCCAAGGCAAGCCCTGCAGACAAATTAAGTTTCTTTGTTCCAAAAGACAAAGGCTGGGGGAGAAATCACCACAGCCTATAAAATAAGAAGTCATAGAGAAGGGATGAAAAATGGATGTTTTAAAAACCCAATCTCCTCCTTCCATCCTTGAAAAAAGGCAAAATAAAGACAATTTACAAGGAGTTTTACACCGAGGTTAGCAAATGTGTACTCATAGCTCAAAGAATTGGTAGAGATAATATCTATATAGTTGTCCAAAAGATCTGGAAGATATGAAAAGTTGGGAAAGTGGGTGGCAAAGAATTGACTGACATGCCTGGGTTCTAGCTCCAGCTCTGCCACTGGCTAGTTGCATGACCTTAGGTAAAGGATCTTAACTTCTTGCACCTTACTCTGCCTACATTTGTACAAGGAATAAAAAAGGATTGGATTTGATATTTTCTAAAACTAAAATTTGACATTGATATTAAGAAAATAAGCTTTTGTCATACGCTGAATCTAGGGCTGAATGGGTCATGGATCTAGGTCTGTAAAAAAGGCTTGAAAATATAATGCTTAGGAGGGCTATAGGGTTGAGTAAATCAAAGAAATGACCAGGCAGAAGACCACAGGGCCTGTGAAAAACTGGAAATATATGTCTCTTCTAAAGAGCAGGTGCTTCTCAGCTATACCTAGTGCTTGTCACATTGAAATGTAGGCAGCCAGATCTTCAGAATTTTCTAGAGAAGTAAAAATATTTCTTAAATGTGAAATCTGATTTTTACATATTGTCAACTTATTTAAAAATTTTTTAAAAATCACTGGTGAGCCAGCTGGAAAACATGTATTATCTCAATTTGGCCTGTGAATCACTCTTAACCCCACTTACCTGTAATACATTCATTACATTTGCCCCAAAGGCTCAGCAGAGGATTCAGCTAAGCATGAATTGATTCATTTCTCCAATCAATAAATTTATTCCTGTAAGGTCGGTCAGCAGTAATGTCCCCTATGTCATATATGATTTTAGTAATTTGGCTCACCTTTTTTTTTTTCTTACTGAATCTAACTAAAGGTTTGTCAATTGTTTTGATCTTTTCAAAGAATCAACTTTTGATTTCATTGTTTTCCTATTGCTTTTCTATTTTTTATTTTATTTATTTCTGCTATAATCTTTATTATTTTTTCCCTTCTGCTTATTTTGGGTTTAGTTTTCCCTTCTTTTTCTAGTTTTTTTTTTAAGATAACATTAGATTATTTAAGATCTTTTTTTTAAAAATTTTATTTATTTGAGAGAGAGAGAGAGCAGGAGCAGGGGGAAAGGCAGAGGGAGAAGCAGACTCCCTGCTGAGCACGGAGCCCAAGGACAACAACACAGGGTTCAATCCCAGGACCCTGAGATCATGACCTGAGCCAATGTCAGATGCTTAACTGACTGAGCCACAGGGGCGCCTCTTCTTTTTTTGATATAGGTGATCACACCTATCAGTTTCCCTCTAAGAACTGCTTTACCTGCATCCCATAAGCTTGGTATGTTGTGTTTTCATTTTCATTCATTTCAAAATATTTTCTAATTTCTCTTGTGATTTCTTAGGTGACCCATTGGTAATTTAATTTCCACATATCTATGAATTCCCCAAATTTCCTTCTATTTTAGATGACTAATATCATTCCATTGTGGTCTGTCATATTTCATATGACTTCAATTCTTTTAAATTCATTGCAACTTGTTTTATAACATAGCATATGGTTTATCTGGGAGAATAATTTATGTGTACTTGAACGTAATGTGTATTCTGTTATTGTTGAATTCTATAGATATTCTAAGTCTAGTTGGTTCATAGTATTTTCAAGTCTTCTATTTTCTTGTCAATCTTCTGCTTACTTGTCTTATTTCTTACTGAAAGTGGGGTATTGAAGTCTCCATCTATTGTTCATCTTTTCCTCCCTTCAGTTCTGTCAGTTTTCATTTCATGTATTTTAATGAAATACATGTGTTATGAGGCACACACATGTTTATAATTGTATCTTCTTGATGTATTGACACATCTAGCTTTATAAAATGTCCTTTTTCCCTAGTAACAATTTTGATCTCTTATTCTGTTTTGTCTACCCATTTCTATCATTTGTCTATTTTATATTTTCAATAATAAAATATGTAACATAATAATCCCTCAAAGGAATTCTCAAATCAGCAGAGTAAGGGCAGAGGTCACATTTCTGTAAGGGTACATATAAGGCTTGGGTAGAAGAAAGTTCTAGTTAAAAAAAAATTTTTTTTTTCAGTATAAGTGGATTGGCTGGATCATATGGTACATATATGTTTAACTTTTAGGAAGTAGCCAAACTGTTTTCCATGCGATAATTATATCATTTTTCATTTCTACCAGCAGAGTATGAGAGTTTGAGTTTCTCCACATCCTCAACACTTGTTATAGTCAGTCTTTTGAATTTTAACCTTCTAGTGAGTATCATTACAGATTTATTTTGCATTTTTCTAATGACTAATGATGTTAAATATTCCTTATTCATTTGTTTTCTTTATATCTTCAGAAGTGAGGTATAAGTTCATATCTTTTGCCCATTTAAAAAAATTTTGGATAAATTCCTTTTCAGATATGTAATTTGTAAATATTTCCTTCCAGTTTATGTCTTGCCATTTCATTACTCTACTGGTGTTTTTCAAGAATTAGCAAAGATTAGAAGTTTATAATTTTGATGAAGTCCAATTTATCAATTTTTTAATGGGCTGAGTTGTTACTATTATAGCTAAGGAATATATGCTTGTATGTTTTCTGCTAGACACTTTATACTTTTTGGTTTAACATTTAAATCTATGATCCATTCTGAGTTAGTATTTGTATACAGTATAAGATATGGATCAAAGTTGTTTTTCTTTTTCATATAGCTATCTGCTGGGAGACAATTCTCCATGGCTCTCACATTTTTGCATATCATATAACAAAAAACAAAAGGTGTTTTTTTCCATACTATATTTTCAAGGAGTTTTGTTTCATTTCAGAGCAAAAAGGAAATTTGTTATTTGTCCAGAAACTCAATTACAAGAAGAAAATTTGAAAAGTCACAAATACACGGATATTAAATGATGTTCTCCTAAACAACCAATGGTCAAAGAAGAAATCAAAAGATAAATCAGAGGATAGTGGGGAAGATGGAGGTAAAGTAGGACTCTAGCCTCACCTCTTCCTACAAAGACAGCTGGATAACTATCAAATCTTAAATACCCCAGAAATCCACCTGAAGACTGACAGAACAAACTCCACAACTAAAGGTAAAGAAGGGGCCACATCAAAGAAAGTAGGAAGTGTGGAGACATAGCTTGGGACTGAAACAGATCATGGTCACTGTGGTGGGAAGGGAGCTGCAGTCATGAAGAAGGGCAAGAGACAGATTAACACACAGCGGAGTGCACAGGGAAAGCAAATCCCCATAGCAATCTTCCTGGAAAGGGAGAGGGCCAGAATTTCATGAATTCTTGCAACCAGCAGGGATTTAAGCCTGGAGCGCTAGTGAAATTAAAAAAAAAAAAGCCTGGAGTTCTAAAGGTCAGTGGGCCTGGCTCATTGGGGCTGCTCTTGGACAGAAAGTAGGACAAACAGCCCACAGACATACAGTGTGGAAAAAGAGATCTAAAGATCACCTGAAGCACACAGTATCTGTGAATTTTTTAGTTTTTGTCTTGTAACTGATTTTCTGGACAAATAATAAATCTGCTCTTTACTCTAAAAGGAAACACCATCTCCATCTTCCAATGCTATTATTGGTTTTATAAAACTCTTTGAAAAAAAAATATATATACAATTAGAAGTCATTTGCTCTTCTCAGAACATGTCCCAGAGAGGGAGCATTCACAGACCACTCCAGAAGCAAAGGAACTGGTTGGTGCCACTTCCCTCCACAACCCCTCAGCATAAGCACAGAACCATCTGCAGGAACCAGCACAGCACCCACACTCCCTACCTAACCTGGTTACACTAAGCCCCACCCTCCTGCACTCTAATGAAAGACTTTCCCAATCACAATTGCCTCAGTCCCAGTGTGGCTGGCCCCCTCCCCCAGAAGACAGGCCCAAACCCCTGCCAACACCACATCTCCCAATGTGGGAGTGTTATGGAGGCTTGGTTCCAGCAGCAGTGGCAACAGTTCTCATTTGACAAGCAGACCAGATAACACCTATTAAAATGTACCACATTCAGGCCCACAACAGGCAAAGAGATGCTCTGCAGATGACTGGCCTAAAGGACAACATGGCCAGGACAAAACAGCAGAGCACATGCAGCACACACTGAAGACACTCCCACAACCACCAGGCCCTAGGGAAAAGGGAACACCACACAACTGGGCACTATAGTACCTCTTCTTCCTAAGGCCATTATCCTCAAGAACAGGAAACATAGCTGACTTTCCTAACATAGAGAAACAGGCACAGAGATTTACACAAAATGAGAAGACAGAAAAATTGTCCCAAATGAAAAACCAAAACTAGAACATGACCAGAGATCTAAGCAAAACAGGTTTTTTTTAAAGAATTTATTTATTTGACAGAGAGATAGAGAGAGCACAAGTAGGCAGAGTGTCAGGCAGAGGGAGAGGGAGAAGCAGGCTCCCCACTGAGTAGGGAGACCAAAGCAGGGCTCAATCCCAGGACCCTGGGATCATGACCTGAGCGGAAGGTAGCCTCTTAATCGACTGAGCCACCCAGGCACCCCTAAGCAAAACAGATTTAAGTATCATGCCTGATAGAATATTTAAAGCAATGATCATAAGGATACTCGCTGGACATAAGAAAAGAGTGGAAGACATCAGTGAGTCCCTTAAGAGATAAAAAAAGAACCAATCAGAGATGAGGAGCATAATAAATGAGACTAGAAACATGTTTGATGCAATGAACAACAGGCTGGAAGAAGCAAAGGAACAAATTAATGACCCAGAAGACAGAGTACTGGAAAGTAATCAAGAAGAAAAAGATAGAGAGAAAAGAATTATGCATAATGATATTAGAGTTAGGGAACTCAATGACTCCATCAGACATAATAATATTCATATTACACATGTCTCAGAAGAAGAGAGGAAAAGGAGCAGAAAACTTATTTGAAGAGTTAATAGCTGAAAACTTCCCTAATCTGAGAAAGGAAACAAATGTCTAGATCCAGGAAGTACAGAGAGCCCACAGCTAAATCAACAAAAGCAGATCCACACCAAGACATATTATAATTAAAATGAAAAAATATGATGATAAAGAAAAAAAAATGTAAAACAGTAAGACAAAAGAAGCCAGGTACATACAAGGGAAAACCCATAAGGCTATCAGGGTATTTTTCAACAGAATCTCTGCAAGCCAGAAGGAAGTGGCATGATATATTCAAAGTGCTGAATTGGAAAAATCTGGAGCCAAGAATATTCTATCCAGGAAGGCTATCATTCAAAATAGGACAGATAAAGTTTCCCAAACAAACAAAAAATTAAAGAGTTCATGAACACTAAACCAGCTCTGCAATAAATATTAAAGGGAACTCTGAGTGGAAAGGACAGGCCAAAAGTGACAATATGAAGGTAAGAAACACAAAAGCCATAAAAATGAATATTTTTTGTAAAATATCAGTCAAGGAACTCACAAAATTAAAGGATATAAAATATGACTCCATAGACCTAAAATATGGGGAGGAGAGGAGTAAAGAATGGGTTTAAACTTAAATGATTGGGGCACCGGAGTGGCTCAGTCATTAAACATCTGTCTTCAGCTCAGGTCATGATCTCAGGATCCTGGGATCGAGTCCCGCACCGGACTCCCTGCTCTGCTGGAAGCCTGCTTCTCCCTCTTCCACTTCCCCTGTTTGTGTTCCCTCTCTCTGTCAAATAAATAAATAAAATCTTTTAAAAAAATAAAAATAAACGTAAATGACCATCAACTTAATAGAGACTGCTTTATGCAGATGCAATATACAAACATAATGGTAAACACTATCACTACCACCACAAATCAAAAACCACTAATAAATATGCAAATAATAAAGAGAAAGAAATCCAAATCTATCACTAAAGAAAAACAGGAAACCATGAAAGAAAGAAAAACAAGAAAGGATTAGAGAAAACCTCCAGAAACAACCACAAAACAGGTGATAAAATGGCAATAAATACATCTATCAGTAATTACTTTGAAGGTAATTGGACTAAATGCTCAATCAAAAGACATAGGCTGGGGGCGCCTGGGTGGCTCAGTCGTTAAGCGTCTGCCTTCGGCTCAGGTCATGGTCCCAGGGTCCTGGGATCGAGCCCCGCATCCGGCTCCCCGCTTGGTGGGAAGCCTGTTTCTCCCTCTCCCATTCCCCCTGCTTGTGTTCCCTCTCTCGCTGTGTCTCTCTCTGTCAAATAAATAAATAAAATCTTTAAAAAAAAAAAAAAAGACATAGGCTGACAGAATGGGTTAAAAAAAAAAAAGACACATCTCTATGCTGCCTACAAGAAACTCAATTCAGACCTAAGGACACCTAAAGAGTGAAAATGAAGGGATCAAAAAATATTTACCATGCAAATGGGTGTCAAAAGAAAGCTAGAGTAGCAATATGACTTTAAAACAAAGACTGTAACAACAGAAAAAGAAGGGCACTATATATTAAAGGGGACAATCCAACAAGAAGACATAACAATTACAAATATTTACCCACCCAACATGGGAGCACCCAAATACATAAAACAGTTAATAACAAACATAAAGGAACTAATCAATAATGATATAACAATAGTAGAAGATATTAACACCCCACTTATATCAATGGACAGATCATCTAAACAGAAAATCAACAAGAAAACAATGGCCTTGAATGACACACCGGACCAAGTGGACTTAATATTCAGAATATTTCATCCTAAGAGACCAGAATACAAATTCTTTTCAAGTGCACTATTCTCCAGAATAGATCACATATTAGGTCCCCAAACAAGCTTTGACAAATTCAAAAAGGCCCAACTTATCCCCTGCATCTTTTCTGACCACACACTCTGAAACTAGAAGCCAACCATAAGAAAAAATCTGGAAAGACCACAAATACATGGAGGTTACATAACATGCTATTAAACAATTAATGGGTCAACCAGGAAATTAAAGAAGAAATTAAAAACTACATGGAAACAAATGAAAATAACAACATAATAGTCCAAAACCTTTGGGATGCAGCAAAAGTATTTCTAAAGGAGAATTTTATAGGAATACAGGCCTATCTCAAGAAGCAAGAAAAATTTCAAATAAACAACTTAACATCATAAAGGAGCTAGGAAAAGAGCAACAAACAAAACCTAAAGCCAGTAGAAAGAAAGAAATAATAAAAATTAGAGGGGAAATAAATGAAAAGCAAACTAAAAAAAAACAACAGAACAGATCAATGAAACCAGACACTATTTCTTTGAAAAATTAATAAAATTGATAAACCTCTAGTGAGACTTAACAAGAAAAAAAGAGAATGGACTCAAATAAGCAAAATCACAAATGCAAAAGGAGTAATAACAAGAAACGCCACAGAAATGCAAACAATTATAATAGAATATTATGAAAAACTATATACTAACAAATTGGACAACCTAGAAGAAATGGTAAATTCCTAGAAAGAAATCAACTACTAAAACTGAAACAGAAAGAAATAGAAAATTTGAACAGACTAATTACCAGCAAGGAGATTGAATTAGTAATCAAAAAACTCCCAACAAATAAATGTCCAAGACCAGATGGCTTCACAGGCAAACTATGCCAAACATTTAAAGAAGAATTAATATATATTCTTCTCAAACTATTCCAAAACATAGAAATGGAAGGAAAACTTCCAAATTCAGTCTAAGGCACCAACATTACGCTGATACCAAAACAAGATAAAGACACCACAAAAAAAGAGAACTACAGGTCAATATCTCCGATGAACATAGATGGAAAAATCCTCAACAAAATACTAGCAAACTGAAATCTTTCACTACAATCAAGTGGGATTTGTTCCTAGGTTGCAAGGTGGTTCAGTATTCACATATCAATCAAGGTGATGCATCACATCAATAAGAGAAAGGATAAGAACCATATGATCATTTCAATAGATGCAGAAAAGGTATTTGACAAAGTACAACATCCATTCATGATAAAAGCAGGTTTAGAGGGAACATACCTCAACATCATAAAGGCCATATATGAAAAACCCACAACTAACATCATCCTTAATGGGGAAAAACTGAGAGCTTTTGCACTAAGGAATAAGACAAGGATCTCCAATAGGAAAAAGACAGTCTCTTTAACAAATGGTGTTGGGGAAATTGGACAACAACATGCAAAAAAATGAAAGTGGACCACTTTCTTACATCATACACAAAAATAAATTCAAAATGGATCTGAGATATGAAAGGTGAGATATGAAACCATAAAAATCCTCGAGGAGAACACAGGCAGTAACCTCTTTGACACTGACTGTAGCAACTTCTTACTAGATATGTCTCCTGAGGCAAAGGAAACAAAAGCAAAAAATTAACTATTGGGACTTCATCAAAATAAAAACCTTCTGCATAGTGGAGGAGACAAGCAACAGAACTAAAAGGTAACCTACAGAATGGGAGAATATATTTGTAAATGACATATCTGATAAAGGGTTAATATCCAAAATATATAAAGAACTTATAAATCTCAACACCCAAAAAATGAATAATACAATTAAAAAATGGGCAGAATACATGAATAGACATTTTCCAAAGAAGACATCCAGATGGCCAACAAACACATGAAAAGATGCTCAACATCACTCATCATCAGGGAAATACAAATCAAAACTACAATGAGATATCACTTCACATCTGTCAGAATGGCTAAAATCAACAATACAAGAAACAACAGGTCTTGGCAAGGATGTGGAGAAAACGGAACTTTCCTGTACTGTTGATGAGAATGCACCCTGGTGCAACCATACTGGAAAACAGTATGGAGGTGCCTCAAAAAGTTAAAACAGATCTACCCTATGATCCAGCAATTGCACTACTAGGTATTTACCCAAAGAATACAAAAATACTAATTCAAAGGGATACATGCACCCCAATGCTTATAGCAGCATTATCTACAATAGTCAAATTATGGAAACAGCCCAAGTGTCCATCAGCTGATGAATAGATAAAGAAGAGATGGTATATATATATATACTGGAATATTACTCAGCCATAAAAAAGGATGAAATCTTGCCATTTGCAACAATGTGGATGGAGCTAGATAGAGAGAAATATGCTAAGCAAAATATGTTAATCAGAGAAAGACAAATACCATATGATTACACTCATATGTGGAATTTAATAAACAAAACAAATTATCATAGAGGAAAGAAAAAGAGAGGGGGAGGCAAACCAGAAACAGATTAACTATAGAGAACAAACTGATGATTACCAGAGGGAAGGTAGGTGGGGGATGGGTGAAATAGGTGATGGGGATTAAAGAGTGCATTTTTTGTGATGAGCACAGGGTGATGTATGGAAGTGTTGAATCACTAAATTGTACACCTGAAACTAATATAACACTGTATGTCAACTAACTGGAATTTAAATAAAATTTTTTAAAAAATCTCAAATAAACAATCTAACTTTAACCTCAAGGAACTAGAAAAAGAACAAATAAAGCCCAAAGATAGCAGAAGTTTTGGAAATTATAATAATCACCTCAGAAATCAATAAAATAGGTACCTAAAAGAAAAATAGAGGGGCGCCTGGGTGGCTCAGTTGTTAAGCATCTGCCTTCAGCTCAGGTCATGATCCCAGGATCCTGGGATCGAGTCCCACATCAGGCTCCCTGCTCTGCGGGAAGCCTGCTTTTCCCTCTCCCACTCCCCCTGCTTGTGTTCCCTCTCTCACTGTGTCTCTCCCTATCAAATAAATAAATAAAATCTTTTAAAAAAATTTAAAAAAAGAAAAATAGAAAAGATCAATGAAAATAGCAGCTGGTTTTCTGAAAATAGACACAAAACAGACAAGTCTTTAGCAAGACTTACCAAGAAAAAGGAGAAAGGACCCAAATAAGTAAAATTAGAAATGAAAGAGGAGACATTACAACAGATAACAAAATATAAAAATATAAAAGATAAAAAGAGACTACTATGAAAAATTATACAGCCAAAATTTGAACAATCTAGAAAAAATGCATAAATTGCTAGAAACATACAACATACCAAGACTGAATCATGAAAAAAATAGATAATCTGAAAAGCCCAATTATTAGTACGGAGTTTGTACCAATAGTCAAAACCCCCTAACAAACAAAAGTCTAGGACTGGATGATTTCACTGAGTTCTACCAAAAAAATTTATAGAAGCATTAATACAAAAAAAAAAAAAAAAAAATACAAAAAAAATTTTTAAAAAAAATAAAAAAAAAAAAAAAAAAAAAAGGAGGAAGGAACATTTTCAAGTTCATTTTACAAGGCAGCATTATCCTGATAGCAATACCAGGCAAGGACACTGCAAGAAAATTCAATAATACATTAAAAGAATTACACAACATGACTGAATAGCTAAGGAGGCAAGGGTGTTTCAGTATCATCAAAACTATTACTGTGATACACCACATTAACAAAATGAAAAATAAAAATCACATGACCATATATAGATGCAGGAAAAGCATTTGATAAAATTCAACATTGTTTCATAATAAAATTTCAACAAACTGGGTATAGAACAAACATACCTCAACATAATAAAGGCCACATATGACAAGACCATAGCTAATATCATATTCAACGGTGAAAAGCTGAAAGTGTTTCCTCTAAGATCAGAAGCAAGTCAAATATACACATTCCCACCACTCCTATTTAACATAGTACTGGCAATTAGTCAAGTAAAAGAAATAAAAGGCATCCAAATTAGGGGAAACAAAAGTAAATTGTCTTTATTTGCAGATGATATGATCTAAAAACTCCAGCAAAACAATTGTTAGAACTAATAAAAATTTAGTAAATTTGCAGGATACAAAATCAATATGGGAGATGAACCATGAGAGACTATGGACTCTGAGAAACAAACTGAGGGTTTTAGAGGGGAGGGGGTGAGGGGATGGGTTAGCATGGTGATGGGTATTAAGGAGGGCATATATTGCATGGAGCACTGGGTGTTATATGAAAACAATCATGGAACCCTACATCAAAAACTAATGATGTACTGTATGGTGACTAACATAACATAATAAAATAAAATTAATTAAAAATCAATATGCAGAAATCATTTGTGTATCTATATACTAACAACAAATTAAGAAACAATTCCATTTACAACAGCATCAAAAACAATACTTAAGGGTGGGTGGGTGATGGACATTGGAGAGGGTATGTGCTATGGTGAGTGATGTGAATTGTTTAAGACTGATGAATCACTGACCTGTACCCCTGAAACAAATAATACATAATATGTTAATTAAAAAACCCAATACTTAGGAATAAATTTAACCAAAGAACTGAAAGTTCTCTATACCCTGAAAAGTGTAAGGCATTTATGACAGAATTTGAAAAAGACAAAAATAAATGGACAGATATCCCATGCACATGGATTGAAGAATTAATACTGTTAAAATATCCATACTACCTAAAGTGTTCTAAAAATTCAGTGCAATCTTTATTGATTTCCAATGGCATTTTTTTTACAGGAATAGAAGAAGCAATTCTAAAATTTATATAAAACCATAAGAGACTCTGAGTAGCCAAAGCAGCCTTGAGAAAGAGAACAAAGCTGGAGGCATCAAACTTCCTAACTTCAAACTATCTTATAAAGCTATAATCATCAAAACAGTACAATATTGGCATAAAAATAGACAGATGCACAGATCAATGGAACAGAATAGAGAACTCAGAAATAAATCCATGCATATATGGTCAATTAATTTTTGACAAAGTTTCTAAGAATTTAGAGTGGGGAAAGGATATTCTTTTCAATTAGTGGTTCTGGAGAAACTGGTCAGCCACATGCAAAAGAATGAAATGGGGACCCTATCTTACACATATGCAAAACTGAAGTCAAAATGGATTAAAAACTTAATCCTAATACCTGAAACTCCTAGAAGAAAACATAGGAGATAAGCTCCTTGACATCAGCCTTGGCAGTGGTTTGTGACATCAAAACAACAGCAAGAAACAACAGCAAGAAAAACAAAAATAAACAAGTGGAACTACATCAAATTAAAAAGCTTCTGCACAGCAAATAAAACCATCAACAAATGAAGATGAAATCTATCAAATGGGAAGAAAATATCTGCAAATCATATAACTGATAAGGGGTTAATACTCAAGATATATAAAGAATTCATACAACTTAACAGCAAAAAACAAAAACGATTCAATTAAAAATGCACAGAGGATCTGAATAGACATTTTTTCAAAGGGCTAACAAGTACATTAAATGATGCTCAGCATCAGTAATCATGAAGGAAATGAAAGTCAAAACTACAATGAGCTATCACCTCACACTTGTTAAGACAGGTCTCATCAAAAAGACAAGAGAGCACAGGTGTTGGCAAGGATGTAGAGAAAAAGGGACCTTTTCTGCACTGTTGATTGGAATATAAGATGGTATAGCCACCATGGAAAACAGTGTGGAAGACCCTTAAAAACTTAAAACAGAACTACCATATGATGCAGCAATCTCACTTCTGGTTATCCATATCCAAAGGAAATGAAAACAGGATCCTGAGGAGATATCTGTTTCCATGTTTATTGCAACATTATCCACAATAGCCAAAATATTGAAACAACCTAAGTGCCCATGAATGGATGAATGGTTAAAGAAAAGGTGGTATATGGTAAATAAATCCAATGGAACATTTTTCAGCCATGAGAAAGGACATCCTGCCATTTGTGACAACATGGACTGGCCTTGAGGGCATTAAACTAAATGAAATAAGTCAGGCAAACAAAGACAAATACTGTATGATCTCACTTATATGTGAAATCTAAAAAAATTGAACTCACAGAAACAGAGACTATTATAATGGTAGTTATCAGGTGCTGGATGACAGAGGAAAAGATGTCAAAGATTACAAACTTCTGTAAGATTAATAATTTCTGGAGGTCTAATGTACACCATAGTGATTATGGTTAATAATACTGTATTATATACTTTAAAGTTAATGAGAGTAAATCTTAAGTATTCTCACCACAAAAAAGATCTGATAATAATGTGAAGTGATGCAGATGCTAGCTAATGCTATACTGATAATCATTTTACAATATATAAATATATCGAATCCACATGTTGTACACCTTAAAATTACACAGTGTTATATGTCAGTTATAGCACAATCAACCTGTAAAGAAGTAAATAACTATAAAGACATAGATAGGTTGAAAGTAAATGGGTGAAAAATTATACAAACAAAAGTTTTAATAAGAAATTGTGTTTACAGGAGCACCTCGGTGGCTCAGTTGGTTAAGAATCTGCTCTTGGCTCAGGTCATGATCCCAGAGTCCCGGGATTGAGCCCCATGTCTAGCTCTCTGCTCAGCGGGGAGCCTGCTTCTCCCTCTCTCTTGAAGAGAAAGAAAAGACAAAGGAATTAATCAAAGGGTCTAACATACATATATTGTAATTCCAGAAGTAGACGATAAAGCAGTGAGGCAAAACCAATATTTGATGATATCATGATGAGAATTTTCCAAAATAGGTAAAGAACATCAATACCATTTAAAAGCTCATTGCTAACTCCAACTAAGGCATATATATCCACGTACATTCAAATGGAAAACACACCATGTAAATAATAATAAAGCTGCCAAAAACAAAGAGGATATTGTAAAGAGATCAAAGAAAAGAGAAAGGTTACCTTCTGAAGGGCCAACTATAACAATTTAAGCTGAGAAAATGGAAGTTACAAAATGATAAAGTTTCCAAGAAACATAATGAAAATAACTGTAAACCTAGAATTCTCTGGCCAGTGAAAATATCTTTCAGGGGTAAAGGCAAAATAAAGACTTTTTAAAAATAAATTATTTTTTGTTTATTTATATTTGATAGGTTCATAGAGTTATAATTGACATATAATACTCTGTACATGTCTAAAGTCTAAATTTTATTAAATTTTGCTGTTCAGTACTGCAATCAAGACAACAAAAGTATTCACCATTCCCAAGAGTTTTCACATTCCCCTATAAGATCTCTCCTTCTCAACTCTCCCTGCCTCTCCCACATACCTAGGGAATAACTGATTGGCTTTCTTGTAATAAAGGATATTTTGCACTTTCTAGGATTTTATATAAATGGAATCAATAAATATATACACATCTTTGTCTGACTTCTTTTAGTCAGCATAATTATCTTATGATGTATCCATGTTGTTATATACACATCCGTTTGTATCTTTCAATTTTTACTTCAGGTATTTTAAAGTTTGCTATTGTGCATATGCAATTAGAATTATTATGTCTTTTTGATGAATTTATCCTATTATTATTAGGAAATGTTGCTTTTTCTCTGTGGTATTAGTTCTTGTCTTGAAATATCATGTCTTATGTTATTATAGCAAATTCAGTTTTCCTATAATTAGTGTTTCATGTTATATCTTTCTCCAAACTTTTTTTCCTTATCTCTTCTTCTTAACAGTATAAACTGGGTCTTGTTATTCTTATGCAGTCTCACAATTTCTAATATGTAACTGGAGTGTTTTGTATGTTTGTATTTAAGTAACTTTTGAAATGGTTTGTTTCATTTCTGTCTGTCTCATTTGTTCTTCCTCTCCCTCCTCCTTTCTTCCATATTTTGACATGATTATTTCTTAATATTCCATTTTATCTACCCTAATTGGTGTTTTATCTATATCTATATATTATTTTTAGTACTTGCTGTAGGGGTTTCAGGAAAAATACTTGACTTCTTACAGTGTACCTTGTTTTAACATTATAACATATCTTGTATAATGTAAGAAACTTACAACAAAATAAATCTATTTATCACCCTTCCCTATTTGTTGTACCTTCTACATATATTATTAATCCCACAATACATCACTATAAGTTTTGCCTTAATCAGCCAATTATCTTTGAAAGAAATTAAGAAATAGGAAAATAGCTTTCATACTTACCCACCTGTTTGCTCTTCATTTCTTCATGTGATCCAGATTACTATTTGGTAATCACTTAAGAATTACCGTTAACATTTCTTATAATCCAGTTATGCCGGTCATCAGTTCTTTCAGCTTTGGTTTACCTGAAAACATTTTTATCTGGACTTCAACTTTAAGGATAGTTTTGTTGGATATAGAATTCTGACTTCACAGCATTTTTATGTTTGTTTTCTTTCTGAACCCTAAAAATGTAACTCTGTTGTTTGGAGGACTGCATTTTTTTCTAACAAGAAAATAGCAGTCATTCTTAGTGTTGTTTCTGTGTGTGTGTGTGTGTGTGTGTGTGTGTTTAGTTTGAGTGCAATTAATATTTTCTGTTTATCTTTGCTTTTTAACAATTTTTGTTTAATGTGATTAGGGCTTTTTGTATGTGTTTATATTTTTGAGTGTTCATTAAGCTTCTCTTGGATCTGCTAGTCAATATTTTAAAATACATTTGGAAAAATTTTGGTCATTATTTTTTCAAATAGTTTTTCTGCCTCAATTTTTCTCTCCTCTTTTTCTGGAACCCTAATTACCTGTATGTTAGATTTTTTTATATTGTCCCATATATCCCAGTGATTCTCTTCTTTAAAAAAAAAGGATAATTTCACTGAACTTAATCGTCTTTTATTTTCTTCAACCGTTAACCTATCTAGTGAACTTTTCATTTCAGTTGTTTTATTTTTAAGTTCTAGAATTTTTATTTGCCTCTCTTTTATTATTTGCATTTTTTAGTTGAAACTATTCATTTGTCTGTCTTTTCCTTTACATCCTTATACATGCTTACAAAATCTGTTTTAAAGAACTTCAAGATAATTTTGAAATATGTATTATCTCTGTTTCTATTATTGATTTTTCTCCTGGTTATGTGTTACATTTTCATGTTCTTTGGGTATACAGTATTTTTAAGTTCTATGTGAGGCATTGTGGATGCTATATTATTTAAAATCTCTTGGAAATGAGGAGTGACACCAGCAAAATGGCAGAATAGGAAGACCCAGATATTGTTTCCCTATGGAGACACCAACTTAACAATAATATACATGTCAGAAAAAGTTCACTGCATTTGTCCATCATAGCCCCTTCCCCTCTCTGGCAGTGTTGTGTGATTGAGAGAAAACATCCAACTCCCAACTTCCCCCTCAGGAGGAAGTGAGAAGGGTGAAAAGTGAGTCCAACTTTCTGGTTTTGGGGTAAGGCTGGAACTGGTTTCTGTTTTGCTTAGAGAGCTGAAGAGAATGGCAGCATACTATTAATGCCAGGTTGCAGGCATTATATGAGAATAAAGATGAGCATTACATCTTATTACAGCACCGGGTAGACTACAACACTGAAGACAGACACCAGGGGGAGCAAGAGATTACAGGCTTGTATTATGATCCTTGAGAGAAGTGACAGGTTATATGGAGAGAGAGAGACAGAGATGGAGAGGGAGAGAGAGAGATTTATTATAAGAAATTGACTTACATAATTACTGAGGTTGATAAATTTGAAGATCTATAGGGTGAATTAGCAAACTGGAGACCCCAATATAGTTGTGGTGTAATTTCAGTCTGAAGGCTGGCAGGCTCGAGAGTGAGGAAGAACCAATGTTTCAGTTTGAGTCCAAAGGGAGGAAAAACCCATGTCCCAATTTGGAGGCAGTCAGCCCAGAGAAATTCTCTTACTAGGGGTAGAGTCAGGCTTTTTGTTCTATTCAGGCCTTCAGCTGATTGAATGAGACTGATCTGCATTAGCAAAGTCAATCTGTTTTACTCAGACTACAGACTTAAATGTTAATGTTATAAAAAAAAAACTCACAGAAATACCTCATGTTTGATCATATAACCACGCATTCTATATCTCAGTCAACTTGACACATAAAGTTAACCATCACAGTGTTCAGAAGAAATGGGGAACCCTCTTTAGTGAGGAAATCACACATATAAACTGAGAGAGAGGACATATACCTGAAAAGGTTTAAAGGCCCTTGAAGTCTCTAGCTGGGATGATTGGTGAAGGTCTGCCTCTTTATTAAGCTAGTCGATAAAGCCTGGGAGAAGTGGCTGTTCTCTCAAATGGCCAAATTTTGACAAAAGCCAGAAAGCATACAAAAAGAAAAAAAAAAAAAACAGCTTAAATGACTCAATTAAAGGATCAAAATATGTCTCCAGAAACCAACCCTGAAGAAATGGAGATCTATGAATTACCTGACAAAATTAAAAATAGCCATCTTAAAGATGCTCAATGAGCCAAAAGAACATAAATAGAAAACCAAATATAATTAAGAAAATAGTGCATTAACAAAATATCAGCAAAAAGAGAAAGTATTAAAAAGATCCATACAGTAATTTTGGAGCTAAGGAATGCAATTACTGAATTGAACAAATTCATGAGAATGTTTCAAAAGAATACTCAATCAAGCAAAAGAAAGAATTAGCAAATTGAAGAGAGGTCATTTGTAAATATAGAGTCAGGAGGGAAAAAAAAAGAATAAAGGAAGGTAAAAAGAGCCTAAGGCACTCATGCAATACTATTAAGCAGACCAATATGCATATCACTGGAGTCACAGAAAGAGAAAAGAGACAAAGAGGCAGAGAGCGTTTTTGTAGAAACAAGGAAAATTTTAATTTTGAGGAAGGAAATGATCAAATTCAACAAGCTCAATATATTCCACTTAGGATAAACCCAAAGAAACTCACATAGAGACACATTATAATCAAACTTTCAAATGTCACGTACAAAGAGAAAATGTTGAAAGCAGCAGAGAAAAAAGACTCATCATATACAAGGGAGCTCCTATAAGATTATAAGCAGATTTCTCAGCAGAAGTTTTGCAAGCCAGAAGGAAAGGAGATGATATATTTAAAGTACTGAAAGAAAAAAAAAAAAAAACTACCAACCTAGAATATTGTATGAGGTAAACCATCCTTCAAAAACAGAAAGAAATTAATAAATGAAGATTTTCCCAGATAAAAGCCGATAGAGGTCATCATAACTAGATATGACCTACAAGAAATGCTGAAGGGAGTGCTTCAAGAACTACAAAAACATAAGCATATTAACAAAATGGCAATTACTTTATACCTATCAATAATTACTTTAAATGTAAATGGCCGAATACTCCTAACAACAACAACCAAAAACACACAGGGTGGTGGGATGGATAAAAAAACAAGGCATCTATACTGCCTACAAGAGACTAAACTCAGACCTAAAGACACATACAGACTGAAAGTGAGGGGAGGAAAAAAAACATTTACAATGCAAAAGGAAACAAAAAGAAATGTGGAGGAACAATACTTATATCAGACCAAATAGACTTTAAGACTTATATCAGACTTAAATAGACTTTAAGACAAAGACCAAAACAAGAGACAGAGAGGGCAGCACATATGATAAAGGGAGCAATCCAACAAGAGGATGTAACAAATATAAATATGTATGCACACAACATAGTAACACTTAAATACATAAAGCAAATATTAATGGACATAAAGAGAGAAATTATGGCAATACAATAATAGTAGGGGACTTTGACATCCCACTTACATCAATGGATAGATCATCCAAGCAGAAGATAAGTAAGGAAACTGTGTCTTCGAATGATCTTAATAAGATAGACATACAGATGTATTTAGAACATTCCACCCCAAAACAACAGACTACCAATGCAAGTGGAACATTCTCCAGGAGAGATCACATGTTAGGCTACAAAACAAGTCACAATATAATTAAGAAGATTAGAGTCATACTGTGCATCTGTTTTGGTATAAAACTAGAAGTTAATCACAAGAAAAAAGAACTGGAAGAAATAAAACAAATGGAGGTTAAACAACATGATACTTACCAACCAATGGGCCTATGAAGAAATCAAAGAATAAATTTAAAAATACATGGAGACAAAAAAAAAATATATGGAGACAAATGAATATGAAAGCACAACAGTCCAAAATGTTTGGACACAGCAAAAGCAGTTCTAAGAGGGAAATATATAGTGATAAAAGCCTACCGCAAGCGAGGGGGTGGAGCAAGATGGTGGAGGAGTAGGAGACCTGGATTTCATCTGGTCTCAGGAATTCAGCTGGATAGGGATCAAACCATTCTGAACACCTACAAACTCAACAGGAGATCGAAGAAAAGAAGAGCAACAACTCTCTGAACAGAAAAGCAACCACTTTCTGGAAGGTACGACGTGCAGAGAAGTGAATCCGAGGCGATATTCAGGAGGATAGATGGCGGGGAAGGGGGCTTCCATCAGCCGCTTCTGGCAAGTGATAGAGCTGCGGAGCACAAAATCGGAACTTTTAGAAGTCGGCTCCGCTGAGGGACGTCACTCCGGTGGCTAAGTGGGGGTTGGAACCCTCACAGGACAGTGTGGTCTCAGGACCCTTGGGGTCACAGAAAGACCAGGGGTGCCTGAGTGCAGCAGAGCTCCCAGGTATCAGAGCGGGGAAGCTGGCTGCAGAGACGGAGCCGAGGTGTGGGCTCTCAGCTTGGGGTTGCCCTAAACCGTGATCCACAGCACAGTCGGGCCACTGCTCCTCCAGCAGGGACCCAACAAGCCGCAGATCTGGGGAAACTCCCCTTCCTCCCCAGGGAAGAGCAGTGTGGGAGCACACCACAGGGATCTGCTGGGTTTGGAGACTCCACATGGAGTCGGGTGCCAGAGATAGAAATGCTCGGTCACAGGCTGGGTGAGCACGGAGTGCAGCCAGAGACCAGGGAGACGGGAGTGACTGACTGCTATTCTCTGGGGGTGCACTGAGGAGCAGGGCCCCAAGTTCTCGGTTCCTCCGGGGCGGAGATTGGGAGGCCGCCATTTTCACTCTTGGCCTCCAAAGCTGTATGGAAAGCTTGCAGGGAACAAAACTCCTAAGAGCAAACCTGAGCAGATTACCTACCCAGAACCAGACAAGGGTGGGGCAATTCGGCCTCCAGCAAAGGCATTTGGGAATCATGGCAACAGGCCCCTCGCCCAGAAGATCAGCAAGAACAGCAAGCCAAGACTAAGTTTACTGATCAATGAGAATGGCAGAACTCTAGCTCTAAGGGAATAATGCACATAGAATCCATGGCTTTTTTACCATGATTCTTTAGTCTTTTAAAGTTAATTTTTTTTAACTGTCTTTTTTTTTTTAATTTTTCCTTTTCCCTTTTTCAACCAACATATTGTCAATCCCTTTTTTAAAAAACATTTTTATTTTTCATTTTTAGAGTCATATTCTATCCCTTCATAGTAGTTACCCTTATTTTTGCATATATATATAAGTAGTTCTCTCTTTAAAATTTTGAGATAGTTTCTTCTAACAGATCAAAATATACCCTAAATCTCTAGTGTATGGTTTTGTTCTACTCTCCTGCCTGATCACATTCTCTCCCTTTTTTTTTCATTTTTTTTTAAATCCTCTTCTTTCTTTTTTCAAACCACTTCTAACAATTCCTTTTATAAAATTTTTTATAATTTTCATCTTTACAGTCATATTCCATCCCTTCATCATATCAACCCTTATTTTTGTACATACATAAGTTTTTCTTTCTTTAAAATTTTGGGAGGCACTTTCTTCTAACAAACCAAAATACAACCACAATCTCTTGTGTGGGACTGATCTATGCACCAGCCTGATCATATTTGATCATATTCTGGTTTTTTGTTGTTGTTTTGTTCTGTTTTTGTTTGTTTTTATCTTTTTCTTTTTCTTCTTTCTTTCTTTCCCTTTTTTTTCCCCCGGCTCCAGGGCTTTTCTGATTTGTTTAGAGTATATTTTCTGGGGACATTGTTACCCTGTTAGCATTTTGTTCTCTCATTAATCTATTCTCCTCTGGACAAAATGAAAAGACGGAAAAAATCACCTCAACAAAAAGAACAAGAGGTAGTACCGACTGCCAGGGACCTACTCAATACAGACATTAGTACGATGTCGGATCTAGAGTTCAGAATCATCACTTTAAAGATACTAGCTGGGCTTGAAAAAAGCATGGAAGTTATTAGAGAAACCCTTTCTGGAGAAATAAAAGAACTAAAATCTAACCAAGTCGAAAACAAAAAGGCTATTACTGAGGTGCAATCAAAACTGGGGGTGCTAACTGCTACGATAAATGAGGCACAAGAGAGAAGCAGTGATATAGAAGACCAAATGATGGAAAATAAAGAAGCTGAGAAAAAGAGATAAAAAACTCCTGGATCAGGAGGGCAGAATTCGAGAGATAAGCAATACCGTAAGATGAAACAACATTAGAATAATTGGGATCCCAGAAGAAGAAGAAAGAGAGAGAGGGGCAGAAGGTATATTGGAGCAAATTATAGCAGAGAACTTCCCTAATTTGGGGAAGGAAACAGGCATCAAAATCCAGAAATCACAGAGAACCCCTATCAAAATCATAAAAATAGGTCAACACCCTGACATCTAATAGTAAAAATTACCAGTCTCAGCAACAAAAAGAAAATCCTGAAAGCGGCTCGGGAGAAGGGATATGTAACCTACAATGGTAGAAACATTAGATTGGCAACAGACCTATCCACAAAGACCTGGCAGGCCAGAAAGGACTGGCGTGATCTATTCAGAGCACTAAATGAGAAAAATATGCAACCAAGAATACTATATCCAGCTACGCTGTCATTGAAAATAGAAGGAGAGATGAAAAGCTTCCAGGACAAACAAAAACTAAAGGAATTTGCAAACACGAAACCAGCCCTACAAGAAATATTGAAAGGGGTCCTCTAAGCAAAGAGAGAGCCTAAAAGCAACATAGACCAGAAAGGAACACAGACAATATACAGTAATGGTCACCTTACGGACAATACAACAGCACTAAATTCATATCTTTCAATAGTTACCCTGAATGTAAATGGGCTAAATGCCCCAATCAAAAGACACAGGCTATCAGATTGGATAAAAAGCAAGACCCATCGATATGCTGTCTGCAAGATACTCATTTTAGAACCAAGACACCCCCAGATTGAAAGTGCAGGGGTGGAAAACCATTTACCATGCTAATGGACACCAAAAGAAAGCTGGGGTGGCAATCCTTATATCAGACAAATTAGATTTTAAACTAAAGACTGTAATAAGAGAGGAGGAAGGACACTATATCCTACTTAAAGGGTCTATCCAACAAGAAGATCAAACAATTGTAAATATCTATGCCCCTAACATGGGAGCAGCCACTTATATAAGCCAATTAATGACAAAAGTAAAGAAACACATTGACAACAATACAATAATAGTGGGGGACTTTAACATCCCCCTCACTGAAATGGACAGATCATCTAAGCAAAAGATCAACAAGGAAATAAAGACTTTAAATGACACACTGGACCAAATGGACTTCACAGATATATTCAGACATTCCATCCCAAAGCAATGGAATACACATTCTTCTCTAGTGCCCATGGAACATTCTCCAGAATAGATCACATCCGAGGTCACAAATCAGATCTCAACTGGTACCAAAAGATTGGGATCATTCCCTGCCCATTTTCAGACCACAATGCTTTGAAACTAGAACTCAATCACAAGAGGAAAGTCAGAAAGAACTCAAATACGTGGAGGCTAAAGAGCATCCTACTAAAGAATGAATGGGTCAACAGGAAATTAAAGAAGAATTTTAAAAATTCATGGAAACCAATGAAAATGAAAACACAACTGTTCAAAATCTTTGGGATGCAGCAAAGGCAGTCCTAAGAGGAAAGTATATGGCAATACAAGCCTTTCTCAAGAAACAAGAAAGGTCTCAAGTACACAACCTAAACCTACACCTAAAGGAGCTGGAGAAACAACAGCAAATAAAGCCTAAACCCAGCAGGAGAAGAGAAATAATAAAGATCAGAGCAGAAATCAATGAAATAGAAACTAAAAGAACAGTAGAACAGATCAACAAAACTAGGAGCTGGTTCTTTGAAAGAATTAACAAGATTGATAAACCCCTGGCCAGACTTATCAAAAGAAAAGAGAAATGACCCAAATCAACAAAATCATGAATGAAAGAGGAGAGACCACAGCCAACACCAAAGAAATACAAACAATTATAAGAACATATTATGAGCGGGGCACCTGGGTGCTCAGTCGTTAAGCGTCTGCCTTTGGCTCAGGTCACGATCCCAGAGATCTGGGATCGAGTCCCACATCGGGCTCCCTGCTCAGCGGGAAGCCTGTTTCTCCCTCTCCCACTCCCCCTGCTTGTGTTCCTGCTCTCGCTGTCTCTGTCTCTGTCAAATAAATAAATAAAATCTTAAAACAAAAAAACATATTATGAGCAACTCTATGCCAGCAAATTAGATAACCTGGAAGAAATGGATGCATTCCTAGAGATGTATCAACTACCAAAACTGAACCAGGAAGAAATAGAAAACCTGAACAGATCTATAACCACTAAGGAAATTGAAGCAGTCATCAAAAATCTCCCAACAAACAAAAGCCCAGGGCCAGATGGCTTCCCAGGGGAATTCTACCAAACATTTAAAGAAGAATTAATACCTATTCTTCTGAAACTGTTCCAAAAAATAGAAATGGAAGGAAAACTTCCAAACTCGTTTTATGAGGCCACCATTACCTTGATCCCCAAACCACACCAAGACCCCGTCAAAAAGGAGAATTACAGACCAATATCCTTGATGAACATGGATGCAAAAATTCTCACCAAAATATTAGTCAATAGGACCCAACAGTACATTAAAAGGATTATTCACCATGACCAAATGGGGTTTATCCCTGTGCCGCAGGGTTGGTTCACATCTGCAAATCAATCAACGTGATACATTAACAAAAGAAAGAACAAGAATCATATGATCCTCTCAGTAGATGCAGAAAAAGCATTTGACAAAGTACAGCATCCTTTCTTGATCAAAACTCTTCAGAGTATAGGGATAGAGGGTACATACCTCAATATCAGAAAAGCCATCTATGAAAAACCTACAGCATATATCATTCTCAATGGGGAAAAACTGAGAGCTTTCCCCCTGAGGTCAGGAATGTGGCAGGGATGTCCACTATCAGCACTGCTATTCAACATAGTACTAGAAGTCCTAGCCACAGCAATCAGACAACAAAAAGAAATAAAAGGCATCCAAATCAGCAAAGAATGTCTGAAAACTGTTGCTCTAAAGTAAAAAATCAAATCAAAACAAAATGGAAATCTACCAATTCTCAGGAATCAGTTCTTCTCATCAACAAAAGAAAATAGAGGATCTCATTCTCCCACTCTGCTTTATTTATGGGAATTCAGTTGTATTTGATGTATAGGACGCACTTATCTCAATAAAATTCAAGTGATGCATAGAAGAGAAAGGGCATTTACTTTAAAAAGAATTGCCTTTCATTTTGGTGTCAGGGTGATTGGACATTCAGGCATTTTGCCTCTCTTCTCATAGAAAGTCATTCTAAAAGGTATATTTCAACTAAGAAGCTCTTCTATATGAAAGGAGGGACTTAGGGTTAAGTCTTGAAGATTACTTCTAAGTCATTTTAAGTATTTGGAATGTCTTTCAATTATATTCATTCAGACTGATTTGGTAATCCGCAGGCAGTAAAATGTTTTGGGTAATACTCCATAGTATTAAAAAATAATCACTACACCCAGAACTATTTGAAAAGAGAGCTAATAGGATGTCGGGCTACTTAATTTATGAGAAAATTCACACTCTCACATGCCTGAGCATCATCTGAAATCTTAATATTTTTGTTTTGTCCTGTCCTTGAATAATCTTCAATCGGCATTACTTAATTTACAAATCCCCCCCCCTTCATTTTTCCCTTCCTTCTCCTAATGTCTTCCATGCTATTCCTTATGTTCCACAAATAAGTGAAACCATATGATAATTGACTTTCTCTGCTTGACTTATTTCACTTAGCATAACCCCTCCAGTCCCATCCATGTTGATGTAAAAGTTGGGTATTCAAAAGGGGGGGAAATCGGAGGGGGAGAGGAACCGTGAGAGACTATGGACTCTAAAAAACAAACTGAGGGTTCTAGAGGGGAAGGAAGTGGGGGGATGGGTTAGCCTGGTGATGGGTATTAAAGAGGGTATGTACTGCATGGAGCACTGGGTGTTATACACAAACAATGAATCATGGAACACTACATCAAAAACTAATGATGTAATGTATGGTGATTAACATAACATAATAAAAAAAAAAAGTTGGGTATTCATCCTCTCTGATGGCTGAGTAGTATTCCATTGTATATATGGACCACATCTTTATCCATTCATCTGTTGAAGAGCATCTCGGCTCTTTCCACAGTTTGGCTATTGCAGACATTGCTGCTATGAACACTGGGGTGCATATGGCCCTTCTTTTCACTACATCTGTGCCTTTGGGGTAAATACCCAGTAGTGCAATTGCTGGGTCATAGGGTAGCTCTATTTTTAATTTTCTTTGAGGCACCACCACACTGTTTTCCAAAGTGGCTGTACTAAGTTACATTCCCACCAATAGTGTAAGAGAGTTCCCCTTTCTCCACAACCTCTCCAACATTTGTTGTTTTTTGGTTGTCAATTTTTGCCATTTTAACTGGTGTAAGGTGGTATCTCAATGTGGGTTTGATTTGAATTTCCCTGATGGCTAATGATGGTGAACATTTTTTCATGTGTCTCTTAGCCATTTGTATGTCTTCTTTGGAGAAGTGTCTGTTCATGTCTTCTGCCCATTTTTTGACTTGATTATTTGTTTTTTGGGTGTTGATTTGAGAAGTTCTTTATAGATCTTGAAAATCAGTGCTTTGTCTGTAGTGTCATTTGCAAGTATCTTCTCCCATTCTGTGGGTTGCCTCTTTGTTTTGTTGTCTGTTTCCTTTGCTGTGCAGAAGCTTTTTATCTTGATGAAGCCCCAAAAGTTCATTTTTGCTTTTGCTTCATTAGCCTTTGGAGATGTATCTTGAAAGAAGTTGCTGTGGCCGATGTCAAAGAGGTTACTGCCTATGTTCTCCTCTAGGATTTGGATGGATTCCTGTCTCACATTGAGGTCTTTCATCCATTTTGAGTTTACCTTTGTGTATGGTGTTAGAGAATGGTCGAGTTTCATTCTTCTGTATATAGCTGTCCAATTTTCCCAGCACCTTTTATTGAAGAGACTGTCTTTTTTCCATTGCATATTTTTTCCTGCTGAATGGTTTTTATATTTTTAAGTGGTTGAAAAAACTCAAAAGACTACTTCAAAATATATGAAAATTGTATGAAAATAAAATTTCACTGTCCTCAGATAATATTTATGGTTGAAATAATTATTTCATCTATTTAAAATGAATGAGTGTAACACAACCATCCTCATTCATCTATGCATGGGCTATGACTACTTTCTTTATGGCAGTGGCAGATTTGGAGAGTTGGGACAGACTATGTAGCCCATAAACCCTGAGATATTTTCTGAGCCTTGACATAAAAAGTTTGCCATACCCCGCTATAGAACAAGGGCCAAAGTGTTCATGGAATTCTTTTTACTGCTTTCAAGCTGGATAAATTGGAACTCTCTTGTCTATAGGTGATAGGAACCCAACTCAAATATGGTTAAAGCAAACAGGAGGATTTATTGGATCATGTAGATTAGTAGTAGACCTGATAACGGGCATGTCCGTAGTCAAGGATGGGCTCCCGACCCAGTCAGGTTCAACTAGTGATCGTTCCTGTGACTGATAGGCAGATCCTGAGAGAAAGATGTTGACTACCCTGTCTGCTGGTGTTGCCAGCCTGTGTGTCTAAAGGCCTGGCGCTCTTCCCAGGTGGTAGCAAAGATGGCCATTAGGACTTTAAGTTACCAGAGGAAGGAGCTCACTGCCTTTCTAGTAGTTGCAGCAGGAGTCCCATGGGTAACTCTAACTGTTCTGGATTGAGTGGGGTCCTGAATACCATAAAGCAAAGCACATGGACTGAGTGTGGGAAGGGAGTTTGTACAAAGGAAAATTGGGAAGGAGAGGAAATATCTGCCAAGCAGGCAAAACCAGCAGTTGGCCACAGTAGTAAAAAAGGAAGGCCTTGGTTCTTCTTTTTTGATAAGTAAGAATACCTAATCTTAAGAAATTTAAAAGAGTTATTCAAAATTACCCAGGTAAAGAACACAATCTGTTTAATTCCTGGTCCAAGCTCTCTACCAAACCCTGATGCCTTTCCAAAAAGTAGTTCCAGATGCCAAATGTGCATATATCGGCCTGGTGGAAAGTTCTGCATTCCGTAGATTATGTTTCTCTGGTATTATATAAGTCCCTCTTATCAACTACCTTGTCCAATATGCAGATCTATCTTCATCAAATTAACTTCAACCACTTAGCATGGGCCAAGAGAGATAAACTTGGAGGGTTAACTTGGTGCAGAGGGAAGGAGCAAGGGTGTGGGGAAAGTTTCAGAGAAGAAGGTGTCATCTGATGAGAGAGCAACAGTGTCCCACCATCAGAATCCAGGAAGTGATTGGGAGAGGATGTGTGTGTGTGTGTGTGTGTGTCTCTGTCTGTGTGTCTGTATGTGTCTGTGTAAGAGATGTGGGGAGAGGAGAAGAAGGAGAGGAGATGGGAGGAGAGGGGAAGGGGGCAAGGGAGAGATAAAGGGAATGGAGGGGGAAAAGAGGAGAGAAAAAGGGAAGAGAATAGTGGGAAACCATTTGCTTTCTGAGAGCTAGGGGTAAATATACACTAGTAGGGGGCTTGCAAAGAGCTGCTAGAAGACAATTCCTGCCTATTTCACAATTTTTCCCCAGCAGGATCTTGGCACATTCCCCAGGTATAAATTGGTTTCTATCCAGAGTGTAAACAGGGAATGGAATCAATATGCTAGACATTTCCATTTGCATCAGGCAAGCAATGAGACAATTTCTTGATAGCTTTCCGAGGATAATGAAAGTGCAGAGCTCAGCAAGGGTGACTCATTTGGTGAGTCAGTTGTTTAATGCTGTCTCTTTGTAAGTCATCACTCAAATCAAGTTCTAGCATTATAGCAGTGATTGGGTAGCATTATGGCAGTGATTGGGGCCTCATCGCAGCCCAAATCAGGAAGAATCTTCCAGCTTAACCCACTGGCCACCTGCCCAGTTCATCCTTTACTTTGGGAAAAGGTGCTTGGCATCTGTGTGCATAGAACATGACAATCTTGGGAACTGCAGCCAAAAGAAATTAAAAAATTCTCATCTCTGCAGTTTTGTATTTGGTTTCCAGATGAGCAAAACGCCTTAGCACCTTCATTGTGAATTCAATCTAATTCCCAAACATTTAAAACAGCAGGGATGAAACAAAGCAGACTTTTAGCTGAACAGTGAACTGAATTCTGCTTTGCACAGAAAACATGAACTAGATGTTAAATAAATGTCAATATTCATCGAGATACTTTCCATTTCCAGGTCTGAGAATTCCAACTCCCCATAGATTCTTTGGGAGTAAAAGTATAACCATAAGCAGAACTTTTATTAATTCAGCTCTTCTATTTAATGTCTCATTTGATTTTGAGCTCTGACATTTCTTGAAAGAATATAATTTTTAGATCTAAGAAAAATGTTTCAATATCTAATAGACAAAGGTTAGTCTGGTGCATCAGGATTGTAAACAAAGGCAAATCATGCTACCATCCCATATATAATCCTTTAGCTACTACAGTGTCTTGTACTTATGTTAATACCTCCAGACTGATGAAGGAACTAGACTTTCTCAGAAAACAAAATGTAACCAACATTAATTCCTGTAATATGTTGAGTGAAAGAAATCATTTTTTTTTTCCCTTTTTACTCTCTGCTTAGATTCATTCCTTTCAATTCATTCCTTAACAGTGGTGCACCCCAGGCAGAGAGAAATGGGTCTTTTGTAGACTGTGTGGGCTGTGATGAAGCCAGCAAGGGGCAGGCTAATCGGAGGGAATTTAGGCCCAAGACTTGATTAGGATGGAGGCAGAGCAGAGGCAGCTGAGAGGAGGAGAAAGAGCCTCCAGGATCCATTTTGCCCCTAAAGAGCAATGTTATAGAAAAGAAGAGCTTATTCTGGGCCCCAGGGATGCATTTTGGGTTCAAAAAAATGGTAACCATCAGTCTATGCAGTAAACACCAATTGCTTTTGCCTGCCTATCTCTTTTTTGTAACAGAAAACATGCCTCTCCTTCCCCTGCTTTCAGTGTGTGGATTGTCAAAGCTGGCCTCACCTCTTTGCTCCACTCCTCACAAATCATGGTAGTCACATGACCCCCCAGCCTAACCATTAACATCATCTCTTCCCTTAGTTTCAGTGATTGACTTGGTTCGGCATGCAGCCCAAGCTGGTCCATGGGAGCCCAAGTACTTCTTTGCATTTATTGTGATTGGTTGCAGTAATCTTTCTCACTTTCAGGGAAGAGTTTCCTCAGAATGAGACCAATATGGGGAACAGTAGACCAAAGTGACAGACACCCATAGACACACAAAGATATTTAGCATCCTTTGAGTCCCTGAACCAAACCATGCCTGGTTTCCCTTGAACTTCTCAGTTATTATTTAAACCAATAAATCACTCCCTTTTTTATCTAGTCTGGGCTGTGTTTTTGTTGATTTTTTTTTTATTACTTGCAACTGACCTGATTTACACAAGTTATCTATTTTCATTTTCACCCTGGATTACAATAGGAAGCAGACAAAAGGAAAAAAGAAATATGAAAAGGATAATGAGAGACCCTGCATTGGTTTCAAATAGCAGGCATCCTTCAAATAACCTCCTACTTAGAAAACCAAGAGAAAATATATTTTTTACAGTGAGTTGTTTTTCTTTCCCTTTAAGTTTTTGGGGAGGATTATTATCTCAAGAGAATTTTCTCCTGCACATTTTATTACTTACCCCATCAAGGTGCATTCTCAGTTTGAATGAATTCTGATACCTCCTTCTCCAATTTGTGTTATGACAATCTAATCTTCAAAATTCATGGTAGGTGCCAAATGGGACCTGGTTTAAGACTGAGTCATAGCAATGAAAAAGCTTGTAATGAGTAATCATGATATTATAATATACCCCTAATGCTTATTTTTTAAAGGCTATTCTTTCTATAGCTATTCTTTCTAGAAATAACTATTATCAATTTTCTCATATGTATGCAGACAATGAAGAAGTTCTATGAGCATATGGTTTAAACAATAAAGATTTACATATTGATGCTTCTTAAAGCACTCTACCTGGCTGTAGTATTTTTGTTGTGTTTTTCACAAAAGATATGAGTGAATAAAACAACTGACCAGTTCTGAATAAAAACCAATATTTCCTTAGAATCTTGATTTTTTCCAAGACCTATGAGTCATGAAGCAAATGAGCTTATGAATCATTATCCCCAACACAGAGTACATTTATAATAAGGTTGTCTTCAGTTGCATTTATTATTTATAATAAAAAGATTTTCTGAGGACAACCCAAAACATTAACCATAACCTGTATATTATTCTTAAGCATGTATTTAATTGGCTTAGAGGAACAAAAGGCAAGTTAATAAGAATCTGAGAATAAATTCAGTTCTTAATTCTGAATAAACTGCTAAACATTTCTAGACCTATTTTTCTCTGTGAAAGTGAGATGGGACCAAATTGTACATTGGTCTTTGTATCCATAACAAAATCAGATGTGGCTAATGGATATGGTTGGCCTGATTTTTCTGGTTATGATAGTGGTATTTAAATATTACTTCTTGAGGAGCTGTTTATACAAGTTAATAACTTAGATCTACTAAACCTATAGGCTCTGTCTATATAACACCAAGGATCTAATTTGAAAGTGAAAAAAAATGAGTTGATTTGATTGATTTTCACACAATCCCTATTCAATAAAGCAGCTGACATTTTCCTCTAACACAGTGAATTTAACTAGGAATTAATGTTGAGGAGACTATCTTGTTTGGTGAGGGTGAGGGTCCTACCCTATATCAAGCTTAATATCTGCTCAAGCATGGGATTACAACCTGAGGGTTTTCCAGCATTTTGCTGACTTTCTTTCTTATATGATAGAAATTTTTTATGCTTATCTCTTATCTGTTAATTTTGATATCTTACATGCTTCTGTATGTCTTCTCTGTCCCTCATGTGAATTGTCAATTCTTGATGTTCTTTACCTCTCTTTACTCTTGCTCTCATACATAGTTCCTTAACTGTGCTTTTGGACATGACCAAATCCTTTTCTGGAATAAATGCTTTTATAATGGGAAGAGCACAGGATTTAGGAGAAAGAAAACTGGATTCTTATCCAAGCTTGGACTCTGCTCCCTATTGGCTTTGTGACATTTAGCAAGACATTTACCTTATTGAATTTTGGTTTGGCTATATAAAAATAGGAATAATAATACTATTTACCTTGTAGCGAAGTTAAAAGAGTTCATTAAAGTAAAAATATATTATATTGCATTAACAATGACTGATTGGTTGACAAATGCTAAAGTCCAGTCCATTGTATCCCACAATGGGCTGATCTTGCCATCTTGAAATGTTGCAACACTTTGCCATTTATTAATTCTTCCAGAGTTTTGTTTGTTTGTTTTTATCCAGAGTAGAAGCAGTTGGGAAGGCTATGCTTCTATTGCTTAACATATCTATCTTTCAGAAACCTTGAGGTGATCTCAGGAGCACTAGTTTGAGAGAGCATATCTGGTTCTACATGGATCTCCCAATCAGACTTATCAGTTAACTCATATGTTTATGGTTATTAAGTACTTTGTGTGCAAATCCACATGTTAAGTTATTATTCTCCTGCCTCCCTGAGCTCAGAGCTAAATTTCTATCCCATTTTCATAGTCATATGATAGTTATTTGAAGAACCTTTCCCAGTAACCATATCCCCCTAATTCAGTGGTTTTCAAAATGGCTGCCCATCAGAAATTACCAAGGAGCTTGGATTTCCTGGATCTCCTCAACTTATGAATCAGAATCTCTCAGACTGGAGCTAATCAGGATCTTTAGTTCATTTCTCAACTTTGGGACTCACTTTCTTCCCTTCAGGGAATCCATTTACTCTCTGATTATCACCCATATCTGACAGGTAGACAGACCCCATTAACCACAACCTAGGGCAATTTTTCAGTTTTCTTATTATCTCTGTGTTTGCAGGTGTGGAAATGGAGACTCAGAAATGTTAAATGAATTGTCTAAGAGCAGATACAGAGCAAGGCAAAGGTGAGACTTAAACTCAGAAGCCAAAATCCCTGCTTTTTCACTATGCCACAGGATCCTCCTCCTGAATCTAAGGCATCTGATCCACTTTCACATGGTTGACAAGTCCATACTCACTGTGCCCAGGTCAACAGGGGATTTTACCCCCTCTCCCTAATCCTCCCTCCTCACCTACCTTAGATTACCATGGGGGTCTTAAGTCCACCAAAGGAAACATCAGACCACTCTGAAACAAGCAAAGAAAAAGAGATACACGGTTTAACAGATTTTTCTCAAGGATCTCCCATACATGTGATCAGAATTGCTTTTTTACTGAACACTTTTTTATACCAGTTGGCCTAATAAGTTGGAAAAATAGTATAATGCCCCATTTTGCATTCATTATTATAGTAACTTCAATGACTTTATTTTTGCTTTTGATTGAAGCTGTGTTGATATTAATTTTAGGAAAAAAAATTAAAATGCTCTATTACCTTTGCTTGTCCTAACCTCCTGATACTTCTGGGCCTAACAAATATCTCAATTGTTTTTGGGGGCATCAGTTATAGAAGTATATAGGTGACCCATAAAAACAAATTAGTTAAATAATATTTCTTATACAGAAATTTGTGATTTTATTTCATCTTAAGCCTCTTTCTCACTCAGATTTTAAGAAGTCAACAATAGTCAATAAGTATAATAATAAACATTTGGGTGAATTATCAGGGAGTAAAGGCCCTATTTGAAGATTACTAACAGTTATTAAAAAATACAATATATAAATTAGATGGAAAAAATCATTTCTGAGATTATATAATTGCTCAGTCATTGATGAAAAAATTTTCCAACAGAATTCTAGACTCCCAACTAAAATGTACCAAATACCGCTTAGGGACTAGGATTGGTCCTATACAATATCCTTCATAGTTCTTAGTGCAAGGCTGGTCACATGGAATTTCTCAATAAATGCTTTTTTATAAGTATGAATATTTGTTATTCCAAAGATAGAAAATCTGACTAACTGAATTTTTAATTCTTCAGCTAAATCACCTGAATAGGACTCATACAATGATAAAATCAATATATTTTACACTTTCCACTATCTGTTCAGTCCTTCTCTTGAAGGAGTTTTCTCCCATCTACTCCATGAAATCTAGGGCAGGTCTCATGAATCTCAGTGACTAACAGAGAACTAATCATCCTCTGCTCACTTTTAGTCCCCAAAGTACTTAGTTCAAACTTTAAAATGGCCATTTCTGGCAAAAGTAAACACTCAAAACTCCATTCAAGTGCAGAGCTTCTCCCCTCCCTCAGCATGGGGCTGCTGCAGGAAGGATGCCTTCTTATCATGGGATTCTTCTATTTTCCAAGATGGTGTTCCTACTTCTTCCTTCACTCCCCAGGTCAAGTTCTTCTGACACCTCCAGGACTCAGGTAAAAGTCTAGCAACTGCTGTCACTACTGTGCCCATAACCCTTCACACTCAGTCTAGGTTTCCCATGGCTTTCACCTGCAGGTGCCATGACACTGCACTGGAAGACTTTCTTTGGCCCCTAGAGCCCACTCTTTGCACTTCCAGAGCAGGCCAGAACTTCTGGGGAATTAATACTCCTAGGAGCAGTGCTCAACAAATGACTGACAAAAACTGCTGGAGACTCATCTCCCTTGGTTGAAGTAACTCTGAGGTACATCCTTTACTGCATCCCAGAGCAGGAGGATTGAGTTCCCATAGTAGTAACCTACTCAATTTCTTATGTGTTACTGGCTTCCTTCCCTTCTTTATCTCATTGCCCACTACCCTGTCTGTACTTCTTAGGATCTTCTCCCAAATAAACTACTTGCACTCACATCCATGTCTGAGAGTCTGCTTCTGTGGAAACCCAAATGAAAAGATGATAAGGGCAGGCAATATCTTGTAAAATAAAGAGGTACCTAGTACTAGTTTCTTCAAGCTGTAGCAGACAGCTTAAGTAACCTTCTCTGAGCTTTATGAATGTTTAAAGGGATTCTCTTTCTTGAAGACCATATGCACATTCTTCAGAAACCCTTCCATTTCTGGAGTTATCTCATACTTCATTTGAGGTTCCTATAAATATAGGGCAATATTCTCCTGTAGCTGGCTACTTATAACTCTATATTAGTCAGGGTTCTCCAGAGAAAGAACCAATAGGATATACATAGTTATAGTTTTATAGTTATATAATATATATGCTTATTATATATATTATATCATATATAATAAAGAGATTTATTATAAAGTATTAGCTCATGGGATTATGGAGTCCCACAATCTGCCATTTGTAAACTGGAGACCCAGGAAAATTGGTGGGGTACTTCTAGTCTGAGTACAAAGGTGAGAACTGGGAATGCTGCTATAGTGTAAATCCCAGTCCAAGGGCAGAAGACTGATGTCCCAGCTCAAGCTTTCAAAGAGAGAGAGAATTCTTTCTTTCCCCATCTTTTGGTTCTATTCAGGTACTCAACAGGTTAGATCATGCCCACCCACATTGGGGAGGGCAATTTGCTTTACTCAGTCTACCAATTCAAATATTAATCTCTTCCATAAACACCCTCACAGACACATAAGAAATATTTAACCAAATTTCTGAGCTCAAGTTGACTCACTCAAGTTGACACATAAAATTAACCATCACAGACTCTTTATCAGTCCTTGTTTCTTTGATAGCCCTCATCAAGCAGAAGTTAGAGTTTCATTGTTCCTTAAAATGCTTTTCATGTCCAAATTCTTTTTCAAATGACCCCAGGCCTACTTTCTCTATCAAGAGGCTCATTTCTTCTACATCCTTCATTCTGACGAACTTTAGGATCTCAGGCCTCAGGCCATCCTCAATACAATACTCTCTCTTTACTAGACATCTTCACTTTTTAGTCTTTAAACTTTTCCTGACAAAGGTTTTGCATTAGCCTACAGTCTCCATGGATCACAGGTCAAGCTTTTCAAGTCTTCTTGAAATTCTCTAAGCTTTTGTGATAAGAGAAGTTCATCCTTCTCTCCTTCCTCATAGGAACACACTGCATCCCTCTCTGAAGATAATGTCATCACTAATTTCCCATTCCTTAGTTATTTTAAACTTGCATATCCCCTCAAGGGGATAAGTTCCCTGGGGTTATAAACTAACTTTCAGCTACCTCTTTTCAAGTCCAGCCCTGGTGGTCCAGGAATACACATATGGGAGTCCTTATCAACTATTGTCTTGGAGTCCCAGCCAAACCTGAGACAGAATGAGCCTTATTTGAACCTTCTGTCATTTATATAATTAAATGTATATAAATTTCAACTAATATTGGTGCACATATTATGTATAGGCATTGTACTAGGTAAAGACTAAAACCCTTTTCATGCCCTAAAATATTTTCTGTCTTAGTAGAAGGCAGACAAGTAGAAAAATAAATATGCCATAAGAAATATAAAATAGTAGAGTTTTATAAGACACAACATTATATGAAAGACTTAATAATTAATTCTATCAGAGAAGGGTGAGGAATTAGAGAAAGCAGGATATTCACTGAGCTAATAGAATTTTGCCAGGTACATAGGGAGACACACAAGGAAACATAAAATATTTATGCAACCCCTGATTGTCAATCAGAGAAAGACATGTATCATATGATCTCACTGATATGAAGAATTCTTAATCTCAGGAAACAAACTGAGGGTTGCTGGTGTAGTGGGGGGTGGGAGGGATGGGGTGGCTGGGTGATAGACATTGGGGAGGGTATGTGCTATGGTGAGCGCTGTGAATTGTGTAAGACTGTTGAATCACAGACCTGTACCTCTAAAACAAATAATACATTATATGTTAAAAAAAAGAAGAAGATAGCAGGAAGGGAAAAATGAAGGGGGTAAATCGGAGGGGGAGACAAACCATGAGAGACTATGGACTCTGAAAAACAAACTGAGGATTCTAGAGGGGAGGCGGGTGGGGGGATGGGTTAGCCTGGTGATGGGTATTAAAGAGGGCACATATTGAATGGAGCACTGGGTGTTATATGTAAATAATGAATCATGGAACACTACATCAAAAACTAATGATGTATGGTGATTAACATAACATAATAAAAACAAACAAACAAACAAAAAGAAGTAGATAGAAAAGGAATTATGGTTTTTCTGAGAAGTTTAAACTTAATCCAGCAAGTTATTGGGAATTTTTGAAGGGATTTAATCAGGATATTGACTTGTAAAGATTTAGAGTTAAAAATAATTGCTCCAGTCCTCTAGGAAGGATGGATTGAAGGAAAGCAGTAAGAGGGGCAGAGAGGCTATTAGGAGTCAGAGGTTTGGAAACTCGTACCATGGGAGATGGTAGTACCATGTGAAGATGAAAACAGTAAAATATAAACACTTGAAGACAGAGGCTTGGTTTTATTCATTTCTGTATCCCCAGTAATTAGAACATCATCTGCTTATAGTAGGCTAACAATGGAAGTTGTTGGATAAATTAGTGAAGGGGTGACTGATAATGATGATATGATTGACGACATGCCCTAGATAAGAGATTAGAAATCTATATTAGATTACCTAGGCAGAGATGGAGTTAAAGCTCATGATTTAGGTAGGGAATGGAGATATATATTTGGGAAACCAGAGAAGCAGATGAAATCACCCATGGAGAGCTTTCAGAGTAAAGAAATAAAAAAGAGACCTAGCTTCAACAAATCTGTCTATAGTCACCATTTATTGACCAAATCCTACGAGCTCTGGGTAAAGAATTTTATATTCATTATCTCAGTTATACCCACCTTGGTTTCAATGAAGGAGGTACATTTTACATAAAAGGAAACATAGGCTATTATCTCAGTTATACCCACCATACCAATGAAGGAAGTACATTTTACATAAAATGAAACATGGGCTAGGAGGTTTAAGAATTTTCCAAGGTCCCGGGGTGCCTGGGTGGCTCAGTCGTTAAGCGTCTGCCTTCAGCTCAGGTCATGATCCCAGTGTCCTGGGATCCAGCCCCACATTGGGCTCCCTGCTCAGTGGGGAGCCTGCTTCTCCCTCTCCCACTCCCCCTGCTTGTGTTCCCTCTCTCACTGTGTCTCTCTCTGTCAAATACATAAATAAAATCTTAAAAAAAAATAAAAAATAAGTAAAAATAAAAGAATTTTCTAAGGTCCCACAGCTGGTGGGTGACCAAGTAGAAACTGAACTGATTCGCTGACTCCAGGCCTGTGTTCCTAACTCTGAGACATCTAGAATCTCAGTACTGCTCAGGTACCTCAACTGTCATTCAGGCACAGTTTGCACTTACCACTCAGGGTGTGTTTTCTTCCAGTTACTTGGGAGAAACAATTCATCTGTGTGGTTCCCAGGACAAGACAGGTATAAGCTGGTAGGTCTAGCATTCTTGACAGGAATTACCTATCCACCAAAAAAAAAAAAAAAAAAAAAAGGAACTAACAAGTTTGAAGGGTTAGAAGAAAAACACTCTTTAGGGAATTGGCTTTGACCTGGTGGGACACATATTTCAGAGATTGGGGAAAATGATAGAACAGATATAGGTCAGTGGTTCTCAGCTCTGGCAAAGCATAGAATCACCTGGGGAGCTTTCAAAAAAATCTGAGTGTCTGCCCCAGGCTATTAAATTGGAACCTTGGGCAGGATACAGACTTGAAAAAAAGTTCTCCAGGTTAATTCTAATGTGAACTCAGTGTTGAAAACCACTTATACAGCTGGAGGTAAGTTTAAGATGTAGAAAGCAAGATATTTAGTAGATGGCTTGCATTTTCCTGGAGAAACTACTTGCTTAGAACACATGTTGAGACTGAGGGAGTGGACTATGCATACAATGCTTGAGGAGAATGGCTAACATTTAGTACAGCACAAAAAGGAAAATGGGAAGGAAAATTGACCAAGGACAAGAGATCTATATGATAGACCAATGGGCCCAGATAGGACTGAAAACTTTTAACTTTTGGTGGACCCAATTTTATTGTGTGAATTTTTCCAGGATATCTTAGATTATCCAGGGATAGGCATGTATAAGCTTAAAGAGGCAGAAGGACCAAAGGAACCAAAACAGTCATTGAAGTGATGTACTATATAGTCCAAATTATAGTAGTCTATGTAGTCTAGATTGAAAAAAAGTCTAGGGGAGATGGAATGAATTAAATGCTCAAACATACATTTGGGGGGAGTTGTTGATATTTCTTCACTGGAACAGAAGGAACAGCTAATAGTGATGATAGCAAATCGTTGCCTGCACACCCATTGCTAGTCAGTTTCCCCTGATTACAAGGTCCAAGACCTTCAGGTCCCTGAAGACAACATAATGTGTCGACTTCAGAGAGTTTGTCTTTCTGTCCTTCCTGGCTTGTGTTGTACCAGATCTCACTGCCATTCCAGATACACTATCTCAGTGTGGTCCATTATTCTTAACCAAACTGCTGTTTGCATGGATTCTACTTGGTTACTATGGCGTTCATTTCTTGTATTCTCTTCTCTAGTTACCATCAGGGTATTTCACATTTATTTTTAGAATTATATCCAGAATGAAACCCAGGTTTGTATTTTCTCATTAATTCAACAAATGTTGACTGAGCACTTATTATGAGCTAGGTATCGTGTTTGGCAATTTATTAAATGTTTTCCACATTCAATAATTATTCCCTGAGTATCTTGAAGGAAGATAGTTTGCAAGGCTTTCAGACACACACACACACACAAACACACACCAGACATCCTCTTTATATAGCAATACTCACCCTGCTGTTACTTGTCTTTCACTTAGAAACTTACACTTCATTTGAATCATGTTTTTATTCCAGATCTGCTAAAAAGGGATTATGCCCATCCCCAAAGGACCAATTATTCCCTGTCAAGGGATTCATGAATTTTTAAATTTATGGTGAACACTGAATGTTTTGTTCATCCCTCATTTCATCTGGCAATATCACTCCCCTTTTTTCTGACAGTCTCTATAGAAGTTTCCATATTCTCTGGGGACCCAACAACATCCCCACCTCAGCCAGCACTGATTAGAACTCTGGTGAAGAGCACTGGACCACATTTCAGGGTATCTGAGCCTAGTTGGGCCTAAAAGTCCCTTCCCTAAAATATTTGGAGTTGGAACCTGAGGGACTGTCCAGACAATCTTCCTCAGAAACTGAAGTTGTAAAGTATAAAACTCAGGGTCTTTCAGGAGTTGTTAGAGAAAGCCCACCTGTGAAGAAAGAGAATGGCATTCAGCTGCAAAGAGAAGCAGAGGTAAGAGTTGATGAGAGAACATTCTAGCAACATTAGGGTTGAGGACTCCTATATTTAGAGGCCCAGATGAATCCCTGCTCTTTCCTCCTCCTGATTACTTTATCCTTCTATTGGTAAATTCTACTTTCTGCTTATGTAGTTCAAGATGGGTTATAAAAAGAATCCATAATTAGTGTATATTAGTTCCTTATGCACACAGACCAGGAAATAAACTCAATGATCATCTAGATTATTAACCTAACCTTACAGGTTATAATCAAAATAACAATAGTTGTTATTTACTGAACACCTGCCACGTGGTGACAAGTATTTTATATATATATACACATATATATATATGACTTGTAATATAATAGGCATTCAAGGCACATATTCTTATCTCCAGTTGATAGATGAGGAATTCAAAGCCCAAAGAGGTTTATTATTCATAGATTTATTATTCATAAGGAATTAAGAGGCCTCAATAGTTTTCATGGTTATTTTTCTTTGCTGGGTTATATTAAACAAAGAAAATCTATGATGAGGTCTGGATAAGCCAAGTGAGTTGATTCACAAGAGCACATGAAGTTCACCATAAAAATAGTAGTGATGTAAAATAGGAGATGATACAAATGGTATGTAAACTAACATTTAAAAAATTATTAGCTCTACATCAAGCTGTAATTTTACATGTATTAAATTGCAAAATGGAATAAAACATAATCTATGCAAACATAGATAGTGTTATGGGGAAATGATACCCTCATACATTGCCTGTTGCTGTAGAAACTGGTAAAAGCTTTTTTGGAGAGCAATTTGGAAAAACACTTCAATAGCCATTAAGCACTCATATCTTTTGACCCAGGTAATTTTACCCCTGGAAAAATAACCTTGGGAAATAATCCAAAACTAAATTCACCAAGATGTTTACTAAAACTAAATTTATAATAAGACAAATCAGACACTTCTGAAATGTGCAAAAATCAAGATCTGTTTAAGGATGAATTTGTGGATTTATTAACTCATTTAACCAGCAAATGATAAAATCCCCACCACATAACAAACATTTTGCTAGACACAGAGGTATACAAAGGTAGACAAGGCAGACACACAGTCCCTCCCTGTGCAAATATATATGTTTATGTGACAAAGAGAAAACTAGAACATAAAAAATAATTTTTATACTTTTATTTGTAACTCTTTTTCTTCCTCAAAGAATGGGAAGAGGCTTATAACACCATAAAATAGAATAAACAAATGCAGGACCAGAGAAAATGCACATTTTGAAAGAAAATCAAGTTCAGAGAGCAAAAAAAAAAAGATACACAGGGTCTTATTTGGTTACTAAAGTTGGAGCTCAGATTTGATTCTCAGATTCTAGGCAAGCAAAGGAAAAGAAAAGTATTATTAATGAGTGTTTTACCTTGCTGATGAAAAGAAAACTCAAGAGTTTCTCAGGAGAAAGCACTTATTCCTTGTATCTCTTTTTGGAAATTGTTGATATGTGATATGCGCATCTCTTAGGAGTTTATAAGATTTTTAGAAATAAAATATTTCAAGCACATGAAAATGTATATAGAATAATGTAATGAGCATATGTGTATACCACACATGGCCTAAAAAAATAAAATATTACAATGAGAGCCTTTTGTACCTCTCCACAGTTTTATTTCTTGGTATCCTTATCCAGAATTAATCATCCTCCTGAATTTGGTGTCTCTCATTTTCAATTTAATTTATTCAATTTAAATTTAAATTTGTTCAATTTTCAATTTTAATTTCTATGTAGGCCTCCATTAAAATATATAGTATTTTTATAAATGAGAAGTTTGGGACCACTAGCTCATTCATATTTTACTGTTGAATAATATTTTAATCTACAAACATGCCACAGTTTATCCATTCACTTATTGATAAAACATTTAGGTTATTTCCTTTTTTTTTTTTTTTGCTATTACAAAGATGCAACAAACTTTTTTTTTTTAAGATTTTATTTATTTATTTGACAGAGAGATAGAGAGAGAGCACAAGTAGGCAGAGAGAGAGGGAGAAGCAGACTCTCCACTGAGCAGGGAGCCCGACATGGGGCTCCATCCCAGGACCCTGGGATCATGACACGAGCTGAAGGCAGCCGCTTAACTGACTGAGCCACCCAGGCGCCCCTGCAACAAACTTTTTGTATGGTTTTCTCTGTATGAAAACTTCTGTATAGAGAGTGAAATTGCTGGCCAGAAGATATGTGTTTATCTTTACTCAATATAGCCACATAGCTCTCCAACTGGTTATACCAATTTACATGAAGGATAATTAAATGTGAAGGTATTCAGTGATATTACAGCCAAGGAGGCAATACTCTGCTAATCACCACCTCTGTCCTTACCCTACAAGTTTCCTACTCAAGAAACAAGAGTGGGACTGAAATTTTAAAAGTACCCTTTGAGGGGTGCCTGGGTGGCTCAGTAGATTAAGTGTCTGACTCTTGATTTCAGCTCAGGTCATGATCTCAGGATCATGAGATTGAACCCCGTGAGGAGCTCTGTGCTGAGCATAGAGCCTGTTTAAGATTCTCTTTCCTTCTCTCTCTGCCCCTTCCTGCTTGCTCTCTCTCTCAAAATATTAAATTAAATAAATAAATAAAAGTACCCTTTGAGACAGTATCTGATGATTCCTGAGGCAGAGGTGAGGAAATGGAACTGGAGCAAAAGGCATAGATCTTCTACTGCCTCATGAATCTAAACCCTGAATTCTCTCAGATACATGTGTAGAGAGAGCTAGTTTTCAGGATAGGGTCTGAGCCCACATGACCTGGGAAGAAAGGTCCATGTCTGGAGAGCAAAACTTCTCAACTTACCTAACCCCCACCTGCTTGGAAGAGTAGGAAAAGTAAGAGAGAACCTATAAGGTGGTAACCTTTTGGTAAATGTGGTCTAACTGATGGTCTTAAGGTAAGAAACCGCTTCTCCCTGAAAGGAGAACTAGCATTCCGGGTGTTGGGGAGAATACTGGACAACTCAGAAGGTAGAGTTCCCATGTGACTGTGGGTATTTTATTTTGTTTTCTTTTTTTTTTTTTAAGATTTTATTTATTTATTTGAGAGAGAGAATGAGATAGAGACAGAGAGAGCATGAGATGGGGGAGCGTCAGAGGGAGAAGCAGACTTCCTGCTGAGCAGGGAGCCCGATGCGGGACTCGATCCCGGGACTCCAGGATCATGACCTGAGCTGAAGGCAGTCGCTTAACCAACTGAGCCACTCAGGTGCCCTTTATTTTGTTTTCACATTGATAGTTAAGCTAGCAACATTTTTAAAAGTTTTTCTTAAAACATGATAGTGGCTGCAATTTTCATGTCTTCTTCCACCATGAAATTATAAAAAACCTTCAGTGATGGGAAGGATTGATTGAAAAGTTCAGGCATGGGTGAATGCCACACACAAAGTTTCTGCTTTGGGAAGTTTCCTTTTTAAAGCTATAGTGAAGAGTGGAATTAATGTTTAGTATAACCATATTGATGATCCTAGAATACAATGTAATTTAGTCTATTTTTTCAAACCGTAAATGACTTGGCTAATTTCAGGATTATTAGTTTATGTCCCTTTATTTTTTGATAATGGCTAGTTATCAAAAGAATTTTGATATGAATTTATGAGTTCACCGTAACTGCAATACTATGCAAAACTATGAATTTATGAGTTCACCATAACTGCAATATCATTTCTGCTATAAAAGAACTTTTTAAAGAAAGATTTTCAGACAGCTGTGTATAATTATAAAGGAAGAACTTTTGTATAAAAAGGCCTCTTACTCTCCTTCCTGCCCATTTGTGACCATCAAAGATGACCTAAGAGAGAAGGCTCTCTTCTTTCTTTCTTTTTAAGATGTTAGAGAGAAAGGAGATAGAGACATTGTCAAAAATCATTATACTAACAGGCCATTAAAAAATGCATTTCCTATTCCTCACACCTTCCAACTCAAATATAGCCAATAGACAACAAAGGATTTGAAGTTGTCCAAGACGTATCCAAGTTATGCAAGTCTTGACTTTATAGTTTGCCCTCTCTCAAGATCATCAGCTTGGTGAGCACCTAGCCAAGTATTACTGTTGAGAAACCCTTGCTAGTTCCTAAGGAAGACATTCTGCCACCCCCTTCCCTTTCAGAAGAGAAACACAGTTTATTTTGTATTTATGTCTCCTACTTATGTACTTTAAACAGATTGGTCTGACACTCAATAACCCAATACTCCCATCTGGATTTTGCTGAAAGATCAAAGGAAAAATTGTTTTATGTAAATTCATAGCCACCTACCTTCAGCCTCCACATTACAGGAGAAAATAAATAACTTTTATTTAATTACATTGAATTTCTAGTTCTTGTAGCACAAATACGATCAATCTTAACAGATATACCCCCTTATAGTGACTCACTATGGAGTGCTGGTCATTCTTTATTCATATTGCTTTAGCTTCTGCCTTGTCATTCTTAAGACCACCACAACTAAACTCCAGGTCCTATCATTCCATAGCCAGATTGCTGAAGTAGCCTCTGAATGTGCATCCACCTCCAGTATTTCCTCTCTAATTTGGTTGGTATTCACCAAATTAACTTTTATCAATGTCCCCTATAATACTTTCTTTCCCATAATCAAAAACCTTTAATAGTTCCTCATTAGTTTAAATCTAAAAACAACCTGATATTCAGGGCACTCAGCACTGTGAATTGTCTTACTACTCCATTTTCTTTAATCCTTCAGTCCATATTGAACCATCTACTCAGAGTTCTCAGGACATGTATTGATCATTCCCACCTTTGTACCTTTCCTCGTGTCTGCTCCTCAACTTGGCACATGCATATTCACCAGGGGCTAGGTAGAGTGCTAAACGTGGAGACAATGAAGATGAATGAATCGAAGTCCCTGCCTTCCTCTCTACCCAACTGTTGTAGGCTGAAGAATGGCCCTCAAAGATGCCCATGTCCTAATCCACAAAACCTGTGAATGTGCTACCATATATGGCAAAAGGGTCTTTGCAGATGTGATTAAGTTAAAGATCTTGATTTAGGGAGATTATCCTGGATTACCTGGTAGGCTCTGCATGTAACCACAAAGACCTTTATAAGATGGAGACAGAAGAGTTAGTGGGGGACTTGGGGGAGATGGTGATATGACAATGGAATCAGAGATTGGAGTGATGCTGCCAGGAGCCAAGGAATGCCAGAAACTTGTAGACACTGAGAGAAACAAGAAACAGACTTACTCCTGGAGCCTGCAAAAAGAAACAGCCCTGCTAACACCTTTACTTTAGCCCCACCAGACTCACTTTAGACATTTTATCACTCCAATAAGGTCCCTCATGCTCATGGACAGTTAATCCCTATTGCATCCCCAGCTCTGGGTACTATAATCTACTTTCCATCTCTACACTTTTGCCTTTGTAGACATATCCTTCCTATGAATCCTGAGTACCATCAATCATGTTTTATGTGAGGAGGACATATCAAGGTCCTCACATAATTCAAAACTGATTTATTTCTAATGTATACATCTATAACTACTAGAATTGCTTTGATTCTGCTTTTTATTTTTTCAGCATTATCTCTAATCTTGAGAAGAAATTCTTGGTGGTGGGGACTGCTTTACCTTCCTTCTTGGTTTTAGTCACATCTCTATTTCATCTTCCAAAGTTGTGGTTTCCAGGCATTTCTTTTAAATGTTAGCATTAGCACTAATACCAGCACAATCGCATAATGAACACCTAAATGACTTCATTACAGAAAAAAAATTAATTATAATAAATGTTAATAGCACAGTAGTCCTCAAAATCACATGTGCATACACAATAATATGCAATTCTGACAAAGGATATTGGGCATTTCTATTTACGAACAGAAGTGGTACCAACATTATGCCACAGTCAAAACATAATTTATAGTTCCAGCTGTGAAATTTGGATACAGCTTTTAAAATTTGGCAAAATAGGGCGCCTGGGTGGCTCAGTTGGTTAAGCAACTGCCTTCGGCTCAGGTCATGATCCTGGAGTCCCGGGATCGAGTCCCGCATCGGGCTCCCTCTTCAGCGGGGAGTCTGCTTCTCCCTCTAACCCTCCCCCCTTTCATGCTCTCTCTCTCCATCTCATTCTCTCTCTCAAATAAATAAATAAAATCTTTAAAAAATAAAAATAAAAATAAAATTTGGCAAAATATGAGTGTTATTAATAATTTTATATTGTTTAATTTCAAATTCATGTAAAATGTGACTTCATTTATTTTTACCACTCATTTGACACTTATGTTTTACAAATAATTATTCTAAACAAATGGTAATTTATATTACAGTAAAATAAAGTTTTCTTACTTCACTCCTGTGTTTCTAAGAGTGAAAAGAAGGAACAATAGATCAATGTCAACTTATAAATATTTAAATTTATGTGACTCTTGTACCCTAACTTATAAGACAATTTCCTTTTTTTTAAAGATTTTATTTATTTATTTAAGAGAGAGAGAGAGTGCAGGAGCGGGATGAGGAGCAGAGAGGCAGACTCCCTGCTGAGCAGAGAGCCATGCAGATCATGACCTGAGCTGAAGGCAGCCACTTAACCAACTGAGCCACACAGGTGTCCCATTGTAAGACAATTGCTAAGTATTATTCACTGTCAGTTTCCCAGAGTTCTTACCATTTTTTAGTATGAAAAATGGATTTCTTAAAAATCTAAGACTCCTTTTTTCTTAATAATTATTATGATCTTAAGTTGATTCTAGTTCCTTTACTACATAGCCAATGTGGAATTTTTTGCCAATGGAAATATAAGCTTTATCTCAAATTAAATTTTCCAACAAAGACTTTGCTTACTAGATCTCAAAAGAAAAATGAAAAAGTCAACAAGGTTATATGTAGCAAAATAGAGTGATGGGATTTTAATTCACATATGTGGTTCTCCAAAGATGGTGAGTTCATTTAGTAATGATTTATGAATGGAATTTCAAAATATTAGTGCAAAGTAGAAGAGGGTGATGCCATTAATCTTTTAAATGCTATTCCCACTGAAGCATTTAAAGGTAGTATATCATTTCACAGCAGAATATTTTTGTTCAGATAATTTTGTTCAATAAGATAGGTACAAATAAGATTATAAAGTAATTTAGGTACTAAATTATGGCTTTTGGCATTCAGCCTTGACTCCAACTCCAAAGGTCAAATTTTTACATACCTTTTATTGATTTTTATCTGTTTTTGTTAAGTGGATTGCGTAAAGTGCAAAGGACAAGGGAATCCAGTTACTATGCTTCATAGATTTAGACATCTTGACTAAAACATTATTGTTAATCTGTCTCGATGGAAATAGAATAGAATAGATCATCTTTGGGAACTAGAGTTCTTAGATACAAAGCTTTTTGTTTTGTTTTTTAAAATCATGCATCTAAAGAAGAAAAATTTGCTTTTTTGGAAGCCTCCTTTTATGAGATGGGATTTTTTTAATCATGTAGTATGGGAAGTCAAAAAAAGTGAATCTTCATTTCTTCTACCCCAATGGCCAAGATTGCCAGAAAGATTTGGGGAGAATGGATACTAACATTCAAACAAGGTTGTTATAATAATTTTTATTTTTATTTTTAAAGATTTATTTATATATTTTAGGGAGAGTGAGAGAGAGAGAGCATGAGCAGGAGGGGCAAAGGGAGAGGGAGAGAGAAACTCAAGCAGACTCCACGCTCAGCACAGAGCCCAATGTGGGGCTCGATCTCATGACCCTGAGATCACAACCTGAGCAAAAACCAAGAGTCAGATGCTTCACCAACTGCATCACCCAGGTGCACCTGTGATAAGAATTTTTAAAACAATAATAGCTAACTTTTATTTGCCAAGAAGTTTATAGGTATTATCTCATTAAACCCAAATAGTAACCATTGAAGTAGGTAATATCATCATCATCTTCATTCTGCTTTTGTTGTTTATTTTATTTTTATTTTTTTATTGAAGTATAGTTGATGCACAATGTTACATTAGTTTCAGGTATACAACATAGCAATTCAACAGTTGTCATCATCCTCATTTTGGCTATATGAAAACAAAATTAGAAAGATTAGATAAAGCAGCATCACATAGCTGAACATGGAAGAGCTAGGATGTGAATGAACCTTGGATTTCTTCCTCCAGAGCCTGAGCACATAAGCACTGGGCCACAGTCATATGAGGGCTGAGGAAAACAGATAGATCTGCTTCTCCTGTACCATGTGCCATCTCCTTTCTGATTTTGAGATTTGATTAAAGTTCTCATGCTGATGTTATTTGTTCCAAAGGATTCACAGTTATATTGTCTTGTGAATTCTACTACTCATCATTATAAACTCATTTTTTGTCACATTAATGCTTTCGTCCATGAACCGAGGGCGCCTGATATTAGTCATGTGATATCTGCTTTTCTTTGTTTTTGCAGCTGCCAGATATATCTTTGCCTATTCGTTAACAGTCAGTCTATCTCAGTCACTTAGTTTAACTGTATAAAAGAAAATTTAACACCTTGCTGCAGCATTTATACAAGATCAGGAAAAAAATGAAAGGATGCATGAATTCTTCAGGTGGTACTAACTACAGGCTTTAATTAAGGTAAGAGATTACAGACAAACAGAATATCGCAGGCGGTTGGTTTTGAGGTTCGAAGTGGGGAGCCGTGATTCTGTGGGCAGTTATTGGAGGATAAACAGCAGCGGGAGGGAGCCTGGCCATGGGAATCCTACACCGCAGGTGAGTGAGAGCCTCGCGCCCTGCTGATGGGGCACAGACTCTCAGACCGGTAGCAGTGGGGAAATGACTTTAGGGCAGCCCCCTGGGTGGAAACCCAGAATGGCGGGGTCGCCTGTATGAACTGGCAGTTTTACAAGCACAAAGGGCAGAGACGTGCCCCGACCTGGAGGCAGGACTGGGGGCGCTGCGGAGGGGTGCACAACCCAGGACGCTGCAGTTTATAGCAGCACGGACAGAAATGGAGACAGTGTGGCCTGGAGAGCTCACTGAAGAACAGACTGCGATCTCTCTGCTCTGAGGCAGAGGGTTGGAAACAGTTTCTTCTGCTCTGACTCGCGGAAGAGACGCGGAAAGCCACCAGGGAAAGGCGCCAGAGCACAAAACCCCCCAAAACAGCTTCCCACTGAGCCCATCCTACACCACAGGGGCACAGGGCAACTCCGCCCAAACAGGGTTGCCTGAGTAACAGCGCAGCAGGCCCCTCCCGCAGAAGACAGGCTGGGAAAACAAGAGGCCAGCAACCCTAAGGTCCCAAGAAAACAGGTGCATCTTGCTTGGGTTCTGGTCAATAATTTGGACTCTATACATTCCCTCAAACACCCATCAACAGAATGACTAGGAGGAGGAGCCCCCAAAACAGAAAAGACTCAGAGATTATGACTTATGCTGCAGATCTACAAATGGATGCAGATATAACCAAGATGTCATAGATGGAATTCAGGCTAGCAATTGTGAAGACAATGGCTAGAATGGAGAAATCAATTAATGGCAACATAGAGTCTCTAAGGGCAGAAATAAAAGGGGAATTGGCAGAACTTAAAAATGCTATCAATGAGATCCAATCCAATCTAGATAATCTAACAGCTAGGGTAACTGAGACAGAAGAGAGAATAAGTGACCTGGAAGACAATATAATAGATAAAAAGGAAAAGAGGAGGCCAGGGAATAACAACTCAGAATCCACGAAAATAGAATCAGAGAAATAAGTGACACATGAAGCGTTCCAATGTCAGAATCATTGGAATCCTGGAGGGAGTGGAGAAAGAGAGAGGACTAGAAGATGTATTTGAGCAAATCGTAGCTGAGAACTTCCCTAATATGGGGAATGAAACAAACTTTCGAGTCCTAGAGGCAGAGAGGACCCCTCCTGAGATCAAGGAAAACAGGCCAACACCCCAGCATGTAATAGTAAATTTGCAAATCTTAGAACCAAGGAAACCATCTTAAGGGCAGTTAGGGGGAAGAGATTCCTTACGTACAGAGGGAGGAACATCAGAATAACGTCAGACCTATCCACAGAGACCTGGCAAGACATATCCAGGGTACTAAATGAGAAGAACATGCAGCCAAGAATACTTTATCCGGCAAGGCTTTCATTTAGAATGGATGGAGAGATGCAGAGCTTCCATGACTGGCAGAAGTTGAAAGAATATGTGACCACTAAGCCGGCCCTGCAAGAAGTATTAAGGGGGGTTTTATAAAAGGAGAAAGACCCCAAGAGTGATCTACAATAGAAATTTACAGGGACAATCTATAAAAACAATGTCTTCACAGGCAACATGATGACAATTAATTCATATCGTTCAATAATCACTCTCAACGTGAATGGCCTAAACGCTCCCATAAAACGGCACAGGGTTGCAGACTGGATAAAAAGACAGGACCCATCCATATGCTGTCTACAAGAGACTCATTTTGAACCTAAAGATACATCCAGACTGAAAGTGAAGGGATGGAGATCCATCTTCCATGCCAGCGGACCTCAAAAGAAAGCTGGGGTAGCAATTCTTATATCAGACAAATTACATTTTAAACTAAAGTCTGTCATTAGAGACACAGAAGGACACTATATCATTCTTAAAGGGTCTATCCAACAAGAAGATCTAACAATTGTAAATAGCTATGCCCCCAACATGGGAGCAGCCATCTATATAAGCCAACTGTTAACCAAAATAAAGAGTCATATTGATAACAATATGATAATTGTAGGAGACCTCAATACTCCACTCTCAGCAATGAACAGATCATCTAAGCAGAAAATCAACAAAGAAACAAGAGCTTTGAATGATACATTGGACCAGATGGACCTCATAGATATTTATAGAACATTCTACCCTAAAACAACAGAATACTCATTCTTCTCAAGCGCACATGGAACTTTCTCTAGAATAGACCACATACTGGGTCACAAATCAGGTCTCAACTGATACCAAAAGATTGAGATTATTCTCTGCATATTCTCAGACCACAATGCTCTAAAACTGGAACTCAATCACAAGAAAAATTCAAACACTTGGAAGCTAAAGATCACTCTGCTCAAGAATGTTTGGGTCAACCAAGAAATCAAAGAAGAACTTAAACAATTCATGGAAATCAATGAGAATGAAAACACATCAGTCCAAAACCTATGGGATACTGCAAAGGCAGTCCTAAGGGGGAAATACGTAGCCATCCAAGCCTCACTCAAAAAAATAGAAAAATCCTGAATTCACCAACTAACTCTACACCTTAAAGAACTAGAGAAAAAGCAACAAATGACGCCTAAGCCACGCATTAGAAGAGAAATAATTAAAATTAGAGCAGAAATCAATGAATTAGAAACCAGAAACACAGTAGATCAGATCAATGAAACTAGAAGTTGGTTCTTGGAAAGAATTAATAAGATTGATAAACCACTGGCCAGACCTATCCAAAAGAAGAGAGAAAGGACCCAAATTAATAAAATTATGAATGAAAGGGGAGAGATCACGTCTAACACCAAGGAAATAGAAACAATTATTAGAAATTATTATCAACAACTATAGGCCAATAAACTGAGCAATCTGGATGAAATGGAGGCCTTCCTGGAAACCTATAAGCTGCCAAGACTGAAACAGGAAGAAATTGACAACCTGAACAGGCCAATAACCAGTAACGAGATTGAAGCAGGGATCAAAAACCTCCCAAAAAACAAGAGTCCAGGGCCTGATGGATTCCCTGGGGAATTCTTCCAAACATTCAAAGAAGAAATAATACCTATTCTACTGAAGCTGTTTCAAAAAATAGAAACAGAAGGAAAATTTCCAAACTCATTCTATGAGGCCATCATTACCTTAATCCCCAAACCAGGCAAAGACCCCATCAAAAAGGAGAATTTCAGACTGATATCCCTGATGAATATGGATTCCAAAATCCTCAACAAAATCCTAGCTAATAGGATCCAACAATACATTAGAAGGATCATCCACCACGACCAAGTGGGATTTATCCCCGGGATGCAAGGGTGGTTCAACATTCGCAAATCAATCAATGTGATAGAACACATTAATAAGAGGAGGGAGAAGAACCATATGGTCCTCTCAATTGATGCAGAAAAAGCATTTGACAAAATACAACATCCTTTCCTGATTAAAACTCTCCAGAGTATAGGGATAGAGGGAACATTCCTCAAGCTCATAAAATCCATCTATGAAAAACCCACAGTGAATATCACCCTCAATGGGGAAAAGCTGAGAGCCTTTCCCTTAAGATCAGGAACACGTCAAGGGTGCCCACTCTCACCACTGTTGTTCAACATAGTACTAGAAGTCCTAGCTACAGCAATCAGACAACAAAAAGAAATAAAGTGTATTCAAATTGCTAAAGAAGAAGTCAAACTCTCTCTTTTCGCAGACGACATGATACTTTATGTGGAAAACCCAAAAGATTCCACCCCCAAATTACTAGAACTCATCCAGCAATTCAGTAATGTGGCAGGATACAAAATCAGTGCACAGAAATCAGTTGCTTTCTTATACACTAACAACACAACTGTAGAAAGAGAAATTAGAGAAATGATTCCATTTACAATAGCACCAAAAACCGTAAGATAGCTCAGAATAAACCTAACCAAAGAAGTAAAGGATCTATACTCTAGGAACTACAAAACACTCCTGAAAGAAACTGAAGAAGACACAAAAAGATGGGAAAATATTCCATGCTCATGGATCGGAAGAATAAACATAGTTAAAATGTCTATGCTACCCAGAGCAATCTATACCTTCAATGCCATCCTGATCAAAATTCCAATGACATTTTTCAAAGTGCTGGAACAAACAATCCTAAAATTTGTATGGAATCAGAAAAGACCCTGAATCACCAAGGAAATGTTGAAAAAGAAAAACAAAGCTGGGGGCATCACGTTGCCCGATTTCAAGCTATATTACAAAGCTGTGATCACCAAGACAGCATGGTACTGGCACAAAAACAGACATACAGACCAATGGAACAGAATAGAGGACCCAGATATGGACCCTCAACTCTATGGCCAAATAATCTTTGACAAAGCAGGAAAAAACATGCAATGGAAAAAAGACAGTCTCTTCAATAAATGGTCCTGGGAAAATTGGACAACCACATGCAGAAGAATGAAACTCAACCATTCTCTAACACCATTCACAAAGATAAACTCAAAGTGGATGAAAGACCTCAATGTGAGACAGGAATCCATCCAAATCCTAGAGGAGAACATAGGCAGTAACCTCTTTGACATCGGCCACAGCAACTTCTTTCAAGATACATCTCCAAAAGCTAGTGAAACAAAAGCAAAAACGAACTTTTGGGACTTCATCAAGATAAAAAGCTTCTGCACAGCAAAGGAAACAGTCAACAAAACAAAGAGGCAACCCAGAGAATTGGAGAAGATATTTGCAAATGACACTACAGATAAAGGGCTGGTATCCAAGATCTATAAAGAACTTCTCAAACTCAACACCCAAAAAACAAATAATCAAGTCAAAAAATGGGCAGAAGAGATGAACAGACACTTCTCTGAAGAAGACATACAAATGGCTAACAGACACATGAAAAAATGTTCATCATCATTAGCCATCATGGAAATCCAAATCAAAACCACACTGAGATACCACCTTAGACCAGTTAGAATGGCAAAAATGGACAGGGAAAGAAACAACAAATATTGGAGAGGTTGTGGAGAAAAGGGAACCCTCTTACACTGTTGGTGGGAATGCAAGTTGGTACAGCCACTTTGGAAAACAGTGTGGAGGTGCCTCAAAAATTTAAAAATAGAGCTACCCTATGACCCAGCAATTGCACTCCTGGGTATTTACCCCAAAGACACAGATGTAGTGAAAAGAAGGGCCATATGCACCTCAATGTTCATAGCAGCAATGTCAGCAATAGCCAAAATGTGGAAAGAGCCGAGATGCCCTTCAACAGATGAATGGATAAAGAAGATGTGGTCCATATATACAATGGAATATTACTCAGCCATCAGAAAGGATGAATACCCAACTTTTACATAAACATGGATGGGACTGGAGGAGATTATGCTAAGTGAGACAAGTCAAGCAGAGAAAGTCAATTATCATATGGTTTCACTTATTTGTGGAACATAAGGAATAACATGTAGGACATTAGGAGAAGGAAGGGAAAAAATGAAGGGGGGGAATTGGAGGGATAGATGAACCATGAGAGACTATGGACTCTGAGAAACAGAGTTTTAAAGGGGAGGGGGGGAATTGGTTAGCCCGCTGATGGGTATTAAGGAGGGCACGTACTGCATGGAGCACTGGGTGTTATACAAAAACAATGGATCGTGGATCACCACATCAAAAACCAATGATGTATTGTATGGTGACTAACATAACATAATAAAATTAAAAAAAAAAAAAAGGTAAGAGATTACAGTACAGCAGCAAAAATAAAAAGCCTGGGCAAGTATCAGAGAGGAAGGAGATCTCCAAGCATGGGTTCCAGTTCCCTTTACAGTTTCATGGGATGTACTTTGTCTTCAAGTCCAAACCACCAAGATATGTGCAAGATTCTTGGTCTCAGAAAAACCACCTATTCAAAGAGGGTTTTTTTTTTACCCCTCTGGTCACATAGCCAAAACCAGGCCATTGAGCAGACTCAGTAGCAGAAACCAAGAAAATGTAAACCAGGTGCAAAGAATTTACCCATGTTTTCTATAAACGATACTGACAAGCTGGTACAGGTTGCCCTGATCTATCTTAGTGCCCAGGAATGTGGTACATTTCACCTAGGTTTAGCCAAGGATCAGTATCCTGGTTTCAGTCATCCCCAGAGAAAGCACAGTTGAGATTAACCCAGTGCTGACCCAATCTACTCCTTGAAACTTGGTCAAGCTTTTTTAATTACAAATTGTTTATCATTATTTTTTTTTCTGCACTTTTTACACCACTTGCAAAACAGAAAAAGCAGAAGGATAAGCATCAAAATACTAATCATTTTATTATTCAGTCAGGTTTAGGATGGCTTCAAGAAACATTTTAGCTTACCAAATATTCTAACACAGACTTATTCTTAATCATGCACAAGTTGGTCAACTGTTTTACCTCCTTCCACTACTAAATCTGAACTTCATAAAAGGTATCGATAGTTTGATTCAAAGTAATAATTGATTACTAACAAAATCTAATTCTTTCTCTGGTCAATCATTTTTTATCAGAATATCTTGTGGGAGTTTTAATTTATTCCCCCAGTTTGTTTGATCATCAGTATCATATTAGCATAGGTTTAAATCAAACTTTTTAAAATTTTTTTATTGTTATGTTAATCCCCATACATTACATCATTAGTTTTAGATGTAGTGTTCCATGATTCATTGTTTGTGCATAACACCCAGTGCTCCATGCAGAACGTGCCCTCCTCAATACCCATCACCAGGCTAACCCATCCTCCCACCCACCTCCCCTCTAGAACCCTCAGTTTGTTTTTCAGAGTCCATCATCTCTCATGGTTCGTCTACCCCTCTGATTTCCCCCCCTTCATTCTTCATATGTTTTGCTTTGATTTGCAGTCCCATATATGAGAACTGCACCAGTTACACTCCCACCAAAGATCTTGTCTTTGTCCACACATCCTGTTTTTATTCCCTCCATATTCCTGGAACTTGGTTAGACTAGCTATGTTCCTTTTTGATACTCAGCTCAGGGCCTTGCAAACCAGTGTCTGGACAGAGCCAGTGGTGGGCTAGAATTGGCTTTAACTGTCTCATGTGAGCCAATTATTAAAGTTTTAGGAATTTTGTGAGCTGATTGTTAAACTTAGCCATTATTAAAAATTAAATTATACAAACTTACAATTAAATAAATTACATTAAAAATAAGGGTAATAAATACTAAAAGATCATTACTATCTAATCATTTTACTGCATTTTACTATTTATCTATGCTATAAATGAGATTGTTTATGACTATTGTTTCTGAATAGTGAAGACACTACTTAATAGTCATAATAGGCATCTATTCTCAACATCTGGTCCAGTGAGGTTTCATTGGCAACTTGAAATCAGCCATGATGGGAATATTTACAGTATGGAAATTGATAAACACTACAGATTGGGACGTGGCTTATAGTTGTGTTGATTGTATAGACTTAAAAAATGGGTAAGGAATATGTTAAAATGCAGATTTAACTGAAAAGTGGGTGTCTATATTCATTAGATTGTCAATATCATAGCATTTGAAAATTATCATCAGTTTCAATCAAAAAGTCACTCATCTCACTGTCAAATGAGTAGTTTCACTTTTATATATTCAACATATACAAAATACATATGTTGGAACTACACTTGATTATCAATGAGATGAGTCATCTTCACCATCTTATTTTAAGCTTTATCATCACAATTTGATTTTTGTGACACTATTGTTGGCAACAGAATATAAAAACTGATGGTGGATTATGTAAGAAAGAGCAAGTCATACTGGAGTTATAGGTGTATGGAATTTGTAATAAAGTGTATTGTATTATTTTATTACTTGTACATAGTATGAAATACATCCTTCATATCAATAACATTTATAATAAAGTTATGTTTGTACATATATGCATATTTTTTGAGAACCAATTGTTAAACATTGGCCAGCAAACCACTATATAAAATTCTGGCCTCCACTTGCCTAGAAGGAAAATTTAGGAGCGGGGTATAACTTGTGCTTTGCTACTGACTAGCTCTCTGAACTTAGGTAAGATTTCTGGATTTCTGTTTGTTCCCTTTTAAATGAGGACACTGATGATTTTTAGCCATTTATTTTCATCATGGATTCCTTAGGAATCTACTGAAAGTTTTGGACATTGTCTGCAAGAAAAATGGATACACACATATATCCATACACACACACATTTACAGACTATTTCTGGGGATTACGGACTCCTTAAGTCCATTCAAGTATCCCAGGTTAAGGATCTATGCACTTTCTAAATTCCTTTGGCAAAAAAATAAAAAATAAAAAATAAATAAATTCCTTCTGGCTTCAGAAGTTAGAATTTTGTGAGGTGAAAATGCAACCCAATAAAATATTTATAAAAATATTTAGAGAAACCGGTTTTTCCTCCTGCTTTAGCAGCAAAATCAGAGTAATGCAAGTTGGAGTTAAATCAGCAAATGAATTTATTTCCAAAAAAAGATAATTGAAGAACAACCCACAAGCTGAACCCACATGGCAAGTCCTCCTGCAGAAAAATCCTTGTTCCTAAATTTGAAATGTCCCACTCCTACGGCACATAAGATAATATTATTATTAGCAGGCAGAAAATTCATCGTGACATGGATTTAAACAAATATTTATTTGAAATTTCTGAAAAGTGAAATGTTTCTATAAGAAAAGTAGAGCTATGTAGATAAATGTAATAGGATTTACAAATCCTTCAGGGTAAGCAGATATGAAGCAGGGGCTGGGAAACAAGATACACACTTTTCCAAGCTGCCTGAAAAACTAATTTCAGTTTCTCAAGGAGTACTGTCCCATTTATCAGGGGCAGCATATTTCTTCCCCAGGAAAGCAGGAGCCTGAGGATTCAGGTATCTCAGCCAGAATCAGTAGCAGCCCAGGTCCATCCTGTTTGGTGATGGCACAGTGATTCACAAAGTTCAATTGACATCTTCATTTCAGAGGCCTAAAAGCACATTCTGGAAGCAGGTCAAAAGCAAGAAGTTTCAACAAACATGTGTTAGTAGTAAAACTATGATGATAGCATAAATGTCCATAAGTCTCCATAAATTTGTGTCATGGAATTTTCACATGGCCACTTAGATTGCTATCCATCAACATGCAAAGACAAGTACATGTAAGGCATAAAAGTCAGTTACAAAACTATATCTTTTAACATGATTTCATCTATGTAGAAATTTTTTAAAGCATATACATGTCAATATGCATTGAAAAAAATGGAAGGCTATACAGCAAAATATTAATTGTGGTTACTTTTAGGTGTTACATTTAAAAACATTTTCCTGCATTTTTAATTTTTCTTCAATAAATGTGTCACTTCCATAATCAGAAAAATAATGATTCTCATTAGAAGGATAAAAGGTCCTATTACATCAAAACCATTCATTTTCTAGGTTTTTGCTTTTGTTTTTGTTTTACCAAAAGGTTAAACATCCAAATTGTAATTCATATGCACTGATTTTTAACTCTCTTAGTATACTCTATCTTGAATACTTAAGTCCAAACCCAAACTAATATTCATCATTTCTGATAATTTAAAAGGAAATAATCATTTTTGGTTTATTGGTACCTGATGTTTGGATTCATGCAGACACAAAAATTAGGACAGATATATTTCTCTTTGATGAACAGAGCAACCACTGACTGCCTTTATAACTCTCAATCATTAAAAAAATATTGAACATCTATTTGTATAAGGTGTATTGAAGGATACTTAGGTTCATAACACACATGCTCTGCTCTATATAATCTAAAATTTCCAGATGTCAAATGTGGAGCTGATGCAGAATCCAAGCCCCAAAGAATCTTCTCCCCAAAAGTATTAACACATGGACTCCCAGATTTAGCTTTAGTGACTTCTTCCCTTCTTCCTCCTCAGTTGAATACACTGCATCCTGAAGGTGTGCATGCCATAGCCTAAAAAAAAAAAAAAAAAAAAAATTCAGCTGTCAAATTTTGTAAACAAAGAGGAACAATTTTGCTTTTAAGTACAGGCAGAATAGTTGATGGATTGGTTGGTGTGAAATGACATGTGCCAGGCAGTCTGCTGGCCAAGAAGAAATCTATTTCCACCAAGACATCAGGTAACCTGAAATAAATTAGAGACTTACTGCTTTGAATTCTGAAGACATTTTACCTTTCAAATATTACCCATGAATAGGAAAACTATCCTTTGGGCAATAGCACTATTAACTTCTATAGCTATAGCTATAACTATAGCTAAACTACTATTAATTTCCACTGATAAGATTAGTTAAGCCCTTTGAGTCTGGGTATTCTGATGTAGGTATTCAGCAGAGGAAGGAAGAAGAAATGAGGTTACAGCAGAGGATATATTTGGAGATGTTGAAAGCAGAGGTGGACTGGTGTGTACATACACACACACAGACACACATTATTTTCTTACCCCAGGATTGTGCCCAGGACTGGCTAGAGCTTTGGAAATTTGTTCCCTTATACTTTAGTAATAAACACTTGCTATTTAATAGGTAATAATGAATACCAAAAATGACAAGTGATTATTAAGATTCACCTGAAAAGGAAACATGGGTGAGCAGGGGCAGCAGAGAACAGTCATGCTGTCAGGGCTTTGCATTTATAGATGCTTAAGAAATATTTATTGAGTGAAAGAATTAAATATGAGGGGAAAAAAATGAATCCAGACATGAGAATGGCAATATTATTAATAATAACAGTAATAACAACTTTAAAATGCAAAAAGTTAAAGATCCATAGGTAGCTTTTCATATGTCATCAAATTAAGCATAATCTTGTCTTCACATTCATGTTTTTTTTTTTTAAAGATTTCATTTATTTGACAGAGAGAGAGACATAGCGAGAGAGGGAACACAAGCAGGGGGAGTGGGAGAGGGAGAAGCAGGCTTCCCGCTGAGCAGGGAGCCTGATGCGGGGCTTGATCCCAGGACCCTGGGATCATGACCTGAGCCGAAGGCAGACGCTTAACGACTGAGCCACCCAGGCGCCCCCACATTCATGTTTTGAAAGAGTGCAAGACATGCCAGTTTTTCCTCAAGGAAAAAAAAAGCCTAACAAACAAATCAAAATACCAAGCTTTGAACACTTTTCTCTTTGTTATTTTACCTGCTCTCTTTTCCAAAATGGATAACTACTGACATTCTGAGGCATTCATAAATTGGCTTGGAGTTATTATTTCCACTGGGTGACCTTAACATGAATCAGAAGCAACCAAAGTTTTTTTTTTTTTTTTCTTTTGTTAATTACAGATTCTGGACAGGTCAAATACATCATTTGGGACAAGGCCAGTTGGTAGAAAGTCTACAACCCAGACCTGAGTGAGACATCTTTCAGAAAAGGAAAATCATGCTTCTCCATCACAGTGACATTTAAGAAGAGGCCCATCTTCCATTTAGGAAAAATGCTTTGTACATATGTCAAGCAAAAACCAAGCAACTCAAACCAGATTAATTTCTCCTATATTGGAATGCCTGGACATCTCGAAAGGCTGAAACTTAAATGAACAAATCATTTGTCAGTCTCTTCATGAGATCTCGAAGTCTTTCCAAGCCAGTGAAAAAGAGTGACCATGGATACAGTAATTCTCCCATCCTGAATTTTATGGGAGAACCCAACATTTTGGATAATCTATCATTTTCCACAAGGGTACTATCACACATATCATGTACCCTGAGTTAGAGTCCAAAAAAAATGTGCTATGTATTTATGGATTGAATCTTTTTGGGCACAATAGCTAATGATTACACGGTGATGCAATAGGATTGTTAGCTGGTTTTATTATGTTGCTATAAACTAAGGAAATTTATCTGGCTGTTAACCCACTTTGTTTCATAAACTGAATGCTACAACCCCAAATGTCCTTGAATACAACTGACTTTCTATTTGACTATGGTCCAGGCTAAAGGACAATAGATAAAAGGAAAACATTATTTAAAATACTAACAATAGTGAAATGTTTGTACTAATCAGATTTGCTGATTATCTGAGGCTTAGCAAAAAAAAAAAAAAAAAAGGAAAAATAAAATTTCCAAAATATATGAGTCATTCTTAAAAGTACAAATATGGTGAATGGAATTAAATCTGTTTTTATGGGTTCAAGTTCATTATTCTATAGTTTTTCAAGGGTTATTTCTGAAAATAGACCAACAAACACTGCAAACCATTGGACTACAGCTGGACTGACTTTAAAACAGATTCTAAATGATATTGGGGGCAGTGAGCTTTTTAAAAATTACATGCATGCAATAACTATTTTGGTTTTTAACTTGCCTAAAAGGATTTCAGTTCTACTTAGGATTGGAGGTACCTCTGAGTAGGGTGCTATTGAATAAATCTGCCTGCCTTCTATGTATCTGGTCTTTTGCTACCTACTGTGATCAGTTGATCAAAGTTTTACTGCCATTTTTTCAAACAGCTTCTTTGAATTCTAGATGTTTATTCTTATTCTAATTTGAACGTCTGACTATATCTTTGGTGTTTGTAGGAGGCGTCTGTGAACCTTGAATAAGAAACACCATCTGTACTTCATTTCTTTGGCATAAGGGTCCATTTAGAGAGTTTTTTTGGCATTTAAAACAAAACTGCTGTGCTGCCCTCTGGCTGCTTCTGATAAAATTTACCTGAAGAAATCTCTACCATGATTCCCTCAGGTTTTTCTCAGTTTGGAATGTCACAGCTGTCTCACAGCCTAGTTGAATATTCACTGATATCAGGGCGACATGTTTTATTTCTCACAGATAAGACTGCAGACTCATTTTGAAACAAATTAGGGTGATTCTGCTTTCTGTTAAAGTCCTCTACATGTGCACACTTGTGGTAATTTTCCAGCCAGTAAGCTTGAGTATATTTCCTAACAGTCCAGATATGCCATTACTTTCCATTTCACTTCTCTTTGTGTGCTGCCTGCATATCAGGGAAGGGCCAGAGGAAATGCCACTTTATTTGCTGTACATTTTGCCAAAAGCAGATTTTTTAATGGTCCCTCTCTTCATGCTTTCAGAGGAGGATAAATTACCCATGAAGTAATATTTATAATCTAATTATGATAAAACATCACATCTTTCCATTTAGCCTCACCTCAGATACAGAGAGCTTAAATGTGATCTATACTAAGTTAAGTCACATCTTCATCAAGCCCACCCAGATAGCAGGAAAAAATCTTCTTTTGTCGTTCAAACAGCAATTCCTTTCTTCCTCTTCCAAGATGACAACAGACTATCAAATGTACAAAATTTTAAGAATAATTTAGATTTATAGAGGGCCATTTTTCAAAACCTCTTTTTAAAGGAGTCTTTAAAATCTAAAAGGTGAATGTTAAGAGACTTCTGGTACTAGCTCTGACACATAAAGAGCTTAGAAGTTGTCACTTCCATCTTTAGAATAAGAAAAAGTTGAACAAACTTAAAATCAAGGAGTTTTCTTGGACCATTAGAGAACTAAGGTCACAGAGCAGACAGCCACTCTGAAATCTAGAGACAGGAGAATACAAAGAAACACAGTCAAGATTAGCCTATGCAAAGCAAAAGCCCCTGGAGCCATAAATTGATAAGAACACTTAGTTATTTTGATGAATTGCTGGAGGTTGAGTGTAGATTAGCATGAGAATGAGTAACTCCTGGGGGCTGCAGTGTTAGGGTGGCCCCCACAGTTTCATGGATCTTACTTCCAGGAACAACACCAGGTTCTCATGATGAAGAACCAAGAGAAATTACCATTAATCTTTGGCAAAGGTGGGGGGAAATAATCATTTTAAAATATGTTCAGTATGTTCTCCATAACAAAGGGCTACTCTCCACTGAAAAAGACTTTAGCGGGGCCTTACTTACATAGGCCTCCTGTCTCACCCAATTGAGAGGGGATAAAAATGTAAGAAATGCTTACAAAACTCACATCCCACGCATACAGGCCCACTAAAAACTGGAATTTAAAGATTATAGAACACTACTCATAACCCACCCCTTATCATCACATTAGCAAAGTTCCAGTGTGGATTACAGCTGAAAGAGCTGCAAGGTCCAGACTCTTTAGAAGGAGTTCTTAGGGAATCCTAAAGACAATCATAGGGACAAATTCAAAAGCACTGGAAGAATTTGTAGTCCATGGCACCTACAGCTACATCAAACATTAAATATGACCCAACTTATGCCAGATTAACATAAAATCTCACACTAAAGAGATTTATCTCACTTCTTATTACAAGCTATGTCTGGCTTTCATCAAAAAAAATCACAAGGAATGCTAAAAGGAATCTAAAGAGACAAAGTAAGTACCAGAACTAGACTCAGATATGACACAGATTGTGGAATTATCAGACTGGGTATTTAAAATAAATTTAATTAATATGTTAAGGTGGAAAAGTAGACAACATGGAAGAACAGATGAATAATGTAAGCAGAAAGATGAAAACTCTAAGAAAGAAGAAAAAAGAAATGTTAGAAGTAAAAAAAAATATTGTAGCAGAAATGAAAAATGGATTCTTCAGTAGACTAGACAGCTGAGGAAAAAAATCAGTGAATCTGAATATATGTCAGTATAAAATTTCCAAAATGAACTTTAAAAAAAAGAAAGAACAGATTATTCAAGAATTGTGAGGCATATTCAAAAAGTATGATAGTATATTTGGAATACCAGAAAAAGAAGAAAGAAAAAAAACATGTGAAGTAATAATGGCCAAGAAATTTCAAAATTTAATGAAAGATACCAAACTACAGTTCCAGAAATTCAGGGAACACCAACAGACTAAATATCAAAAATTCTGTATCAAAAAATATCATATTCAAACTCCAGAAGAAACAAATACAAAGAAAAAATCTTGAAAGAAACCAGAGTGAGAATAGAAACCTCACCTATAGAGTGAAGAGGATGAGAATTATAGTGTAATTTTCTTCAGAAACTATGTGAGCAAGATAAGAGTGAAGTGAAAAATCTAAACTGATGAAAGAAAAAAAAAAAACCTAGAATGATATCTACAACAAAACTAGCCTTCAAAAGTGAAGGAGAAATAAAGATTTTTCTCAAACAAACAAAATTTGAGAAGACCAACCAAGATGGTGACACAGGAGGCCTCTAAACTCCTCTCCTTCCATAGACACTCTGAATATGCAGCTACACAGGTAACAAGCCCCTCTGAAAGAAGTCCAGATACAACTAGTGACTCCTGAACATTGGGCAAATGAGTAAATATCCACATGGAAATGTGTAGTAAAGGTTGAGACCCACTCTCACCATAAATACTATTCCCAGTATGGCCCCACAGGATCAGGAGGGAACCACTAACTCTCAGCTTCTCCTTGAAGAGCAAAAAGTTTTGACTTGACATTTAATGTCTAATCTCTTAAGACTCCTACTTGAGTGACTTGCCCCCAAGACTATCTACTCTGAAAGCCAATGAGAGTACTTGCTATGGTTATCCCCCCAGGATTCAGAAGAACAGGCAAAACTGCCCATCTTCCAATCTTTACCTGGAAGGGTTCAATCTGCATGCTTTAAAAGCTGCTGCTTGAAGGATTCTAATTTAGCCCAGATCTAGGGGCTGGCTGCAATTCTCCCCAGACACTGGGAAACAAATGGACACCTCTGCTGCCATCACCCTGTAGCCCACACAAGGTTGCCAGTATCTTCTTGGAAGGAGTTTGTACATGCATCTATGCCCCAGCTTTTGAACTGCCCCACAAGGGATGGATCCTTGGATTTTCTGGCTCTGAAAGCCAATGGTGATTCCATTCACAAGTCCCAAAAGACTGCTGCAAAAAAAAAAAAGAGTTTTAACTGGCTACTGCTCAGAACTTAGTGCAGAGGGAGAAGGCAAAAATGCTTGTCTCCCAATTATTCCCTGAAAGGGATCCATCTGAATATTTCAAAAGCTGTTGCCATAGGGTCTGATTTCTAATATAGCATATATCTAGAGACTGGTTATTATATAATGATACATAGGTCAATTCATCAAAAGGTATATATTAGTAAATATACACCCAACATAGGAGCATCTAAATGTATAAGGCAAATATTAACAGATCTGAGAAATGGACAGCAATACAATAATAGTAGGAAACTCCAATACCTACATTCAACAATGGATAGATCATCCAGACGAAAAAATCAATAAGTTAACATAGGACTTAAATTACATGTTAGACCAGATTGACCTAACAGACATATATAGAACATTTGATCCAATAGCAGCAGAATACACATTCTTCTCAGGCACACATGGAATACTCTACAGCATAGCTCATATGTTAAGCCACAAAACAAGTTTTAATAAATTGAAGAAATAGAAATCATTCCAAGTATCTTTTGCAACCACAATGGTGTGAAACTAGAAATCAAACACAAAAAGAAAACAAGGAAATTCAGAAATAAGTGGAAATTAAACAACATCTTCCTGAAAAACTAATGGGTCAAAAATAAATCAAAAGAGAAATAAAAAAAATATTTTGAGACAAATGAAATGGAAATACAATACATCAAAACTTATGAAATGCAGCAAAAGTAGTGCTAAGAGGGAAGTTTATAGAGATGAACACCTACACTGAGAAAAAAGAGAGATCTTGAATAAATAACCTAACTTTATACTTCAAGAAACTATAAAAAAAAAAAGATAAACTAAGTCTGAAGTAGAAAGGAAATAACAAATATCACAGTGAAAGTCAATGAACTAGAACTACAAAGACAATAGAAAAGATCAGTGAAAACACACTTTTGAAAACACAAACAAAATAGACAAATCTTTAGCTAAACCTATAGAGAACAAGGAGGACTCTAATGAATAAAATTAGAAATGAAAGAGGAGACATTACAACTGATACCACAAAAATACAAAAAAAAATCATAACAGACTACTACTGAACAATTATAATACAACAAATTGAACAACATAGAAGAAATGGAATGAGTTCTTTGAAACATACAACCTACCAAGAATGAATCATGATGTTATAGAAAATCTGAACCAACCTATTACTAGTAAGGTGAGTACATCAGTAATCAAAAACCTGCCTACAAAGAAAAGTCCAGGACCAGATGGCTTCACTGGTGGATATACCAAAGATTTAAAGAAGAATTAATATCAATCCTTCTCAAAGTCTTTCAAAAGATAAAAGAGGAGGAAACACTCTACACTCATTTTATTAGGCCAGCATTACCCTGATACCAAAGCCAGTCAAGGACACTATAAGAAAAGAAAATTATAGGCCAATATCTCTGCTGAGCATAGATGCAAAAATCCTCAACAAAATATTAGCAAACCAAATTCAATGGTACTTTAAAAGTGTCATACTCTATGATCAAGTGGGATTTATTCAAGGGTTGCGGGGATGGTTCAATATCTTCAAATCAGTATGATATACTACATTTAAAAAAACGAAGGGTAAAAAATATATGATCATCTCAACTGATGCAAAAAAAATCAATTTACAAAATTCAACATCCTTTTATGATAAAAAGCCTCAACAAACTGGGTAGAGAGGGAACATACCTCAACATAAAAGCCCATATATGACAAGCCTACAGCTAACATCATACTCAGTGGCAAAAAGCTGAAAACATTCTCTCTAATATAAGAAACAAAATAAGGATCTCCAATCTCACCACTTTTATTCCACATAGTACCAGGAGTCCTAGCAGAGCCAGTAAGCAAATAAAAGAAATAAAAGACATCCAAATCATAAATGTAGAAATAAAAATGTCTATTTGCAGATGACATAATATTACATAGATAACCCTAAAGACTTCACCAAAAAAAACCTGTTAGAACTAATAAACAAATTCAGTAAAGTTGCAAGATACAAAATCAATATGCAATAATCAGATGTAATTTCCATACAGTAACAATGAATGATCAGAAAGAGAAATTAAGAAAACAATCCCATTTATAATATCACCAAAAAGAATAAATACTTAGAAATAAATTTAACCAAGGGGACAAAATATCTACACATTGAAAACTATAAGACATTGATAAATGAAATTAAGGCACAAATAAATAAAAAGACATTCCATTCTCATGGATTGGAAAAGTTAATATTGTTAAAATGTACATAGTACCTAATACAATCTATAGATTCAATACAATCCCTATCAAAATCCCAGGGCGCCTGGGTGGCTCAGTTGGTTAAGCGACTGCCTTCAGCTCAGGTCATGATCCTGGAGTCCCGGGATCGAGTCCCACATCGGGGTCCCTGCTCGGCAGGGAGTCTGCTTCTCCCTCTGACCCTCCTCCCTCTCATGCTCTCTGTCTCTCATTCTCTCTCTCGCAAATAAATAAAATCTTAAAAAAAAAAAATCCCAATGGCATTTTTCACAAAAACAGAAAAAAAAATCAATCCTATAATTTGTATGGAATCAGAAAAAAAACCCAAATAGCTAAAGCAATCCTGAGAGAGAACAAAGCTGGAAGCATCACAGTTCCTGATTTCAAACTATATTACACAGCTGTAGTATTCAAAAGAATATATTAGCAAAAATAAAAACAAAACCAAACAAAACCCTCCCCACCAAAAACAGACACATACATCAATAGAACAGAACAAAGCCCAAAAATAAACTCATTTTTCCAAAGAAGACATATAGATGGCTAACAGGTACATGAAAGGTGCTCAACATCACTAATCACCAGGTAAATGCAAGTCAAAACCCCAATGAGATATAGCCTCACACATGTTAGAATGGTTATCATCAAAAAGACAAGAAATAACAAGTAAGGATGTGGGGAAAAGGGAACTCTTCTGCATTAGTAATGGTAATGTAAATTGGTTCAGCCACTGTGGAAACAGTATGGAGTTTCCTTTGAAAATTAAAAATAGAACTACCATATGATCCAACAATCCCACTTTTGGGGATATATCCAAAGGAAATGGAAAAAGGATCTCAAAGAAATATCTACACATCCATGTTCATTGCAGAATTATTCACAAGAGCCAAGATATGGAGACGATCTACATATCTGTCAACAGTTGAATGAATAAAGAAGATATCAAAGATATATGTGGAGAATTATTTGTAGTGGTATGGGAAAAATATATCTATATCTATCTATATCATCTATATCTAAGTCTATATCATCTATATAATGGAGAATTATTTGGCCACAAAAAGGATGGACATCTTGCCATTTGTGACAACATGGATAAACCTTGAGGGCATTATGCTAAGTGAAATAAATCAGACAAAGCAAATATCATATGATGTCACTTACAGTGTATTCTTAAGAAAATGAACTCACAGAAATGATACTAGAATGGTGGTTACCAGGCGCTAGAGAGTGGGAGAATGGGGAGATGTTGGTAAAAGGGTACAAACTTTGAGTTAATATGAATAAGGTCTGAGGATGTAATGTATAACATGGTGACTATAGTTGATAACACTATTATACAAGTAAAATTTGCTGAGAGTAGAACTTAAATGTTCTCACAAAAAAAGATTTAAAAAAGAGAAGGGTAAATATGTGAGGGGATGGATGTGTTAGTTAACTAAATGGGGGGAATCCTTACACAATATATATATATATAAAGTCATAACATTTTAAACTTTAAATATCTTACAATTTCACTTGTCAATTATACATCAATAAAGCTGAAAACAGTCTTACGTTTTAAAAAACTGACAGAGGAGGAGGAGTTAAGATAGCAGAGGATTAGGGGAACCCTAAGATTGTTCCATCCCTCAAACACAGCTAAATAGTTATCAAATCATTCTGAACACCCAAGAAATCAATCAGAGGCCTAAGAGAACAAAACCTGCAAGTCTAAGTAGAAAAGTGACCATCTTTTGGAAGGTAGGAGGTGAGGGAGTTGAATTGGGGGAGATATAGCTGTAGGTAGAATGGCAGGGAGGGAGCCTGCTTACGGAGGCTACCACAAAGTACTAAAGCAGAGGAGTGCAAAAACTTAACTTTTGTAGTCTGCTACAAAGGGGAATGTGCCTGGCTTAAAGGTGCTCAGATGGTGAAGTGGGGGGTCACTCAGGGATGACACCATGGTCTCAGGATCCACTGGGTCACAAGAAGAACAACTGGTACCTAAGTACTGCACTCTTCCCAGGCATAGAAGCAGGGAAGCCGGCTGAGAACAGTGAGTGTTGGTGTTGACTTTCTGCTCTGTTTTGCCCTAAACTGCTAACCACTGAATGCTCATGTGACTACTTCCCTGGGATGGGCCCAGCGAATGGCAAAAGCCTGCTGAGACCCTCCCCTAGAGGAACAGAGCAGGTCTGCCCAACAGGAGTCCCTAAAAGTTGGGAGTTTTGAAACACAGTTATGCACCTGAGATTAAAAAAACGTTTGGGGGGGTGAGGAGCAAGATGGTGGAGGAGTAGGAGACCTGGATTTCGTCTGGTCTCAGGAATTCAGCTGGATAGGGATCAAACCATTCTGAACACCTACAAACTCAACAGGAGATCGAAGAAAAGAATAGCAGCAACTCTGAACAGAAAAGCGACCACTTTCTGGAAGGTAGGACGTGCGGAGGAGTGAATCCGAGGTGATATTCAGGAGGATAGACGGCAGGGGAGGGGGCCTCCATTGGCCGCTTCTGGCAAGTGATAGAGCCACGGAGCACAAAATCGGAACTTTTAGAAGTCGGCTCTGCTGAGGGACATCGCTCCGGTGGCTAAGTGGGGGTTGGAACCTTCATGGGACAACATGGTCTCAAGACCCTTGGGGTCACAGAAAGACCGGGGGTGCCTGAGTGCAACAAAGCTCCCAGGTATCGAAGTGGGGAAGCCGGCTGCAGAGACGGAGCCGAGGTGTGGGCTCTCAGCTCGGGGTTGCCCTAAACCGTGATCTGTGGCACAGTCAGGCCACTGCTCCTCCAGCAGGGACCCAACAAGCTGCAGATCTGGGGAGACTCACCTTCCTCCCCTGGGAGCAGGGATCTGCTGGGTTTGGAGACTCCACACAGGGTTGTGTGCCAGAGATAGAAACACTCGGTCTCAGGCCAGGTGAGCACGGAGTGCAGCGGGAGACCAGGGAGGCGGTAGTGACTGCTTTTCTCTGGGGGCTCACTGAGGAGCGGGCCCCGAGTTCTCGGCTCCTCCGAGGCGGAGATTGGCCGGACGCCATTTTCTCTCTCGTCATCCAAAGCTGTATAGAAAGCTCGAGGGAACAAAAACTCCCAAGAGCAAACCCGAGCAGAGCAAACTCGAGCAGATTACTTAGCCTGGACCTGGCAAGGGCGGGGCAATTCCGCCTCTGGCAAAGACATTTGGGAACCATGGCAACAGGCCCCTCCCCCAGAAGATCAGCAAGAATAGCCAGCCAAGACCAAGTTTACTGATCACTGTGAACAGCAGAACTCCAGCACTAGGGGACTGCACATAGAAATCATGGCTTTTTCCCCATGATTCTTTAGTCTTTCAAAGTTAATTTTTTTTAACTGTCTTTTTTTTTTTAATTTTTCTTTTTCCCTTTTTCAATCAATCTCTTTTTTTTAAAAAATATTTTTTATTTTTCATTTTTAGAGAAATATTCTATACCTTCATAGTAGTTACCCTTATTTTTGGTATATATATGTAAGGTGTTCTCTCTTTAAAATTTTGGGATACAGTTTCTTCTAACAGATCAAAATATACCCTAAATCTCTAGTGTATGGCTCTGTTCTACTCTCCTGCCTGATCACATTCTCTCCCTTTTTTTTTTAAATCCTTTTTCCTTTTTTCAACCAACTTCTTATATTATCAATTCCTTTTATGAAATCTTTTATAATTTTCATCTTTATAGTCATATTCCATCCCTTCATCATATTAACCATTATTTTTTTACATATATAAGTTTTTCTTTCTTTAAAATTTTGGGAGGCACTTTCTTCTAACAGACCAAAATACACCCCAAATCTAGTGTGTAGCACTGATCTATGTACCAGTCTGATCATATTTGATCATATTCTGGGTTTTTTTTTTGTTGTTTTGTTCTGTTTTGTTTTTGTTTGATTGTTTTTATCTTTTTCTTTTTCTTTTTTCTTTCTTTCCCTTTCTTTCCCCCTGGTTTCAGGTCTTTTCTGATTTGTTTAGTGTCTATTTTCTGGGGATGTTGTTACGCTGCTAGCATTTTGTTCTCTCATTCATCTATTCTCCTCTGGACAAAATGACAAGATGCAAAAAATCACCTCAGCAAAAAGAACAAGAGGTAGTACCGGGACCTAATCAATACAGACATCAGTAAGATGTTGGAACTAGAGTTCAGAATGATAATTTTAAAGATACTAACTGGGCTTGAAAAAAAACATGGGAGTTATTAGAGAAACACTTTCTGGAGAAATAAAATAACTAATATCTAACCAAGTCAAAATCAAAAAGCCTATTAATGAGATACAATAAAAAATGGAGGCTCTAACTGCTCGGATAAATGAGGCAGAAGATAGAATCAGTGATATAGAAGACCAAATGATGGAAAATACAGAAGCTGAGAAAAAGAGATAAACAACTACTGGATCAGGAGGACAGAATTCGAGAGATAAGCAATACCGTAAGATGAAACAACATTAGAATAATTGGGATCCCAGAATAAGAAGAAAGAGAGAGAGCGGCAGAAGGTATATTGGAGCAAATTATAGCAGAGAACTTCCCTAATTTGGGGAAGGAAACAGGCATCAAAATCCAGGAGGCACAGAGAACCCACCTCAAAATCAATAAAAATAGATAAACACCCCGACATCTAATAGTAAAACTTATGAGTCTCAGAGAAAAAGAGAAAATCCTGAAAGCTCGGGAGAGGAGATCTGTAACCTACAATGGTAGAAACATTAGATTGGCAACAGACCTATCCACAGAAACATGACAGGCCAGAAAGGACTGGCATGATCTATTCAGAGCACTAAATGAGAAAAATATGCAGCCAAGAATACTATATCCAGCTAGACTGTCTTTGAAAATAGAAGGAAAGATGAAAAGCTTCCAGGACAAACAAAAACTAAAGGAATTTGCAAACATGAAACCAGCCCTACAAGAAATATTAAAAGGGGTCCTTTAAGCAAAGAGAGAGCCTAAAAGCAACATAGAAAGAAAGGAACACAGACCATATACACTAACAGTCACCTTACAGGCAATACAATGGCACTAAATTCGTATCTTTCAATAGTTACCCTGAATGTAAATGGGCTAAATGCCCCAATGAAAAGACACAGGGTATCAGATTGGATAAAAAAACAAGACCCATTGATATGCTGTCTGCAAGAGACTCATTTTAGAACCAAAGACACACCCAGATTGAAAGTGAGGGGGTGGAAAACCATTTACCATGCTAATGGACACCAAAAGAAAGCTGGGGTGGCAATCCTTATACCAGACAAATTAGATTTTAAACCAAAGACTATAATAAGAGATGAGGAAGGACACTACATCCTACTTAAAGGGTCTATCCAACAAAAAGATCTAACAATTGTAAATATCTATGTCCCAAACATGGGAGCAGCCACTTATATAAGCCAATTAATAACAAAAGCACAGAAACACATTGACAACAATACAATAATAGTGGAGGACTTTCACACCCCTTTCACTGAAATGGACAGATCATCTAAGCACAAGATCAACAAGGAAATAAAGACTTTAAATGACACACTGGAACAAATGGACTTCACAGATATATTCAGAACATTCCATCCCAAAGCAACAGAATACACATTCTTCTCTAGTGCCCATGGAACATTCTCCAGAATAGATCACATCCTAGGCCACAAATCAGGTCTCAACCGGTACCAAAAGATTGGAATCATACCCTGCCTATTTTCAGACCACAATGCTTTGAAGCTAGAACTCAATCACAAGGGGAAATTTGGAAGGAACTCAAGTACATGGAGGCTAAAGAGTATCCTACTAAAGAATGAATGGGTCAACCAGGAAATTAAAGAAGAATTTAAAAAATTCATGGAAACAAATGAAAATGAAAACACAACTGTTCAAAATCTTTGGGATGCAGCAAAGGCAGTCCTAAGAGGAAAGTATATAGCAATACAAGCCTTTCTCAAGAAACAAGAAAGGTCTCAAGTACACAACGTAACCCTACACCTAAAGGAGCTGGAAAAAGAATAGCAAATAAAGCCTAAACCCAGCAGAAGAGAAGTAGTAAAGATCAGAGCAGAAATCAATGAAATAGAAACCAAAACAACAGTAGAACAGATCAACAAAACTAGGAGCTGGTTCTTTGAAAGAATTAACAAGATGGATAAACCCCTGGCCAGACTTATCAAAAAGAAAAGAGAAAGGACCCAAATAAATAAAATCATGAATGAAAGAGGAGAGATCACAACCAACACCAAAGAAATACAATCAATTATAAGAACATATTATGAGCAACTATATGCCAGCAAATTAGATAATCTGGAGGAAATGGATGCATTCCTAGAGATGTATCAACTACCAAAACTGAACCAGGAAGAAATAGAAAACCTGAACAGACCTATAACCACTAAGGAAATTGAAGCAGTCATCAAAAATCTCCCAATAAATAAAAACCCAGGGCCAGATGGCTTCCCAGGGGAATTCTACCAAACATTTAAAGAAGAATTAATACCCCCCACTCCAGCAACCCTCAGTTTGTTTCCTGCAATTAAGAATTCCTCATACCAGTGAGATCATATGATACATGTCTTTCTCTGGTTGCTGGAGTGGGGGGTGGGGTGGGAGGGATGGGGTGACTGGGTGATAGACACTGGGGAGGGTATGTGCTCTGGTAAGCGCTGTGAATTGTGCAAGACTGTTGAATCTCAGATCTGTACCTCTGAAACAAATAATGCAATATTGTTAAGAAAAAAAAAAGAAGAAGAAGAAGGTAGCAGGAGGGGAAGAATGAAGCGGGGGAAATCGGAGGGGTAGACGAACCATGAGAGACGATGGACTCTGAAAAACAAACAGGGTTCTAGAGGGGAGGGGGGTGGGAGGATGGGTTAGCCTGTTAGTGGGTATTGAGGAGGGCACATTCTGCATGGAGCACTGGGTGTTATGCACAAACAATGAATCATGGAACACTTCATCTAAAACTAATGATATAATGTATTGGGATTAACATAAGAATTAAAAAAAAGAAGAATTAATACCTATTCTTCTGAAATTGATGCAAAAAATAGAAATGGAAGTAAAGCTTCCAAACTCGTTTTATGAAGACACCATTACCTTGATCCCCAAACCACACCAAGACCCCATCAAAAAGGAGAATTACAGACCAATATCCTTGATGAACATGGATGCAAAAAATCCCACAACCAAGTGGGATTTATCCCTGGGCTGCAAGGTTGGTTCAACATTTGCAAATCAATCAATGTGATACAATACATTAATAAAAGAAAGAACAAGAACCATATGATCCTCTCAATAGATGCAAAAAAGCATTTGACAAAGTACAGCATCCTTTCTTGATCAAAACTCTTCAGAGTATAGGTATTGATGGTACATACCTCAGTATCTAAAAAGCCATCTATGAAAAACCCACAGCAAATATCATTCTCAATGGGGAAAAACTGAGAGCTTTCCCCCTAAGGTCAGGAACATGGCAGGGATGTCCACTATCACCACTGCTATTCAACATAGTATTAGAAGTCCTAGCCACAGCAATCAGACAACAAAAAGAAATCAAAGGCATCCAAATTGGCAAAAAAGAAGTCAAACTCTCACTCTTTGCAAATGATATGATACTTTATGTGGAAAACCCAAAAGACTCCACCCCAAAACTGCTAGAACTCATACAGGAATTCAGTAATGTGGCAGGATATAAAATCAGTGCACAGAAATCAGTGGCATTCCTATACACCAACAACAAGACAGAAGAAAGAGAAATTAAGGAGTCGATCCTATTTACAATTGCACCCAAAATCATAAGATACCGAGGAATAAATCTAACCAAAGAGGCAAAGGATCTGTACTCAGAAAACTATAAAATACTCATGAAAGAAAATGAAGAAGACACAAAGAAATGGAAAAATGTTCCATGCTCATGGATTGGAAGAACAAATATTGTGAAGATGTCAATGCTACCTAGAGCAATCTACACATTCAATGCAACCCCTATCCAAATACCATCTACTTTTTTCAAAGAAATGGGACAAATAATCCTAAAATTTGTATGGAACCAGAAAAGACCCTGAATAGCCAGAGGAATGTTGAAAAAGAAAAGCAAAGCTGGTGGCATCACAATGCTGGACTTCCAGCTCTATTACAAAGCTGTCATCCTCAAGACAGTATGGTAGTGGTACAAAGACAGACACATAGATCAATGGAACAGAATAGAGAGCCCAGAAATGGAC